>NC_046191.1:6229285-6548928 GCF_011004875.1 Balearica regulorum gibbericeps | reverse complement strand
TGGACGTCTACGGGCTCCTTGATTTTCTTCACGTACACTTGGGCTGCTTTAATTTCACTGTTACTGAAATGTCACTGCTTTGTTTAAATCACTCTCAGGCATTTTAAGAATGTAATATTAGGATTTATCAGGCAGACTGATGATGTTAAGAAATGACAGTACACTTGTTTCCAGTTTTTAATGCTTTCTTGTAAAACTGAAAATATAAAAACAGCCGAGCAAATGAAGATCTTTATATACATGAGGTCTGTGATTAAAGAAATCCTTTTAGTTAAAAAAAAAAAAAAAAAAAGAAACAAAAAGAGAAGAATTGACCAATGAGTTAAATGAAAACTGATTAAAGGGAACAACATTTTCAAACTGAAACATATTTTTCAGGAAAAAAACCCCTTCTTTACAAGTTTATTATATAACTTACATTTACACTTTACTGAGAGAACTTAAAAAACCAAGCTGCTTGAAATGCTCCTCATTCCCTTAAAGCATGAATTTCAAAGTGCCACAGCAAAGGAACAGGTTCCAATATTATCTTATACAGACTATTCATGTATAAAATGGTTTGGTAAATGTGAGGTGTTTATTTAAATGAGCACATATAGGGATACAGACTAAATAAAAGTACTTGAACAACACCTTTGTTATTACATACACAGTTATAGGTATAATAAAGGAAACAAGGTCAGCACTGCTCTTAGGTATCTGTATAGATGGAAGGAATGTGATTCAAGCAGTGATCAAAGGCGCTGTTTTGGAAGAATCCATTTTCATCAGTTCCATTGGAGACCATGTCTTCAGATACACACTGTGCTTCAGAGATTGCATCATAGCCTGAAAGCGTGACAAGTTGTATGGACATGATTTAGTACCACAGGACATATAAGGAAGGAAGCATAGTTTGAGGCCTGGGATTATTCAGTACAGCACAGTGTTAATGAAAAGACAATAGGGTTTACCATCAAAGCCTTACCCAGGAGATACACAAACTAATCTCCATGGGCATTTGTGTCATAGTAGATGCAGCTCCCATTCATTTCTGTGGAAAGCAACCCATTTGCAAGTGAAGTGCCAGTATCAGAGTATGATTCTCATGGGACTTTACACTCATTATCTGAATAGGATGTCAAAACAATGAGTGGGCAAGGATCCTAATTAAGTGTGCACTAAAAGTGATGCAGTCCTCTTGTTTTGTGTGTTTTTCCTTTCAATGGCACTTAGGAAAAATGTTCCATGTGTCTCCCAGCTGCTCTTAAGATCTAGAAGAAATCTGGATCCTACGTTTATTGGATTTCCACATAGCGCAGAAGTGAGGTCTGCAGAAGCATGTCTGAGTCTGGCCAGGCTCACAGGATGTGTGGAAGGAGCTGTGCACCACACTGTCATCAGCCCACCAAAGCCCACCATGGGGGCCCTTTATGTTCATCCTTTAACATACCTATTCTGTTTTACCCCATACCACCTGATTTCGGTTTGACTTTTAGAAAAGTGTCTGTGAGCTTCAGCACAAGGTTCTGACCCCTGCACCCAGCCCACAGAGCCCACCTACCACAGTTTTAATAATCAGCAGCAACATTAAGTCAGCTGAGGCAACACATGGAACAAGATTCTTCTAGTTAAGAACATGCCTGTGAATTAAGTGTCTGACGTAGAAAATATATCTCTCACAAATCACATTGGTGTGAATCGCAAGTCAATGGGTGGATGGCTGAGCCTCGTGGCTAAAGCTCCATTCTCTGCTTGACTGAGGAGCTCTTTGGAGCCACTGGGAAACGCCTGTTTTTCTGTGTCTCAGTTCCCCGTGTGGAAAATGAGGCTGTTTCTTCTCTTTAGCCTTTCTCTCATCTCTTCTGGCTGCCTCACTCTGCCAGCAAGTGTGTCTAGAGAGGGCTGAATGTAGCACCGCACCAGGCCTAGCTGAGCTGTGCGGTACCGCAGTACTGACAGATCCGGTAGTCTTATACAGCCAGTCCTGATTTCAGAAAGAACCATCAGCTCAGTCCTTAGAACTTAATTATAGGTGTTTTACTGTTAGGTATGTTTTCATTATTTGAGACCAAATTCTCTACTTGTTTACATTTCTGCATTTTCCTATGACGTATTAATTTACTGTTAGTTTACAGGTCAAATTCTGCTGTCTGCAGAATTCTGGCATGCAGTGTATGTCCAAAGTCTCTGGAAGATGAACTTGGCCTGTTTATCTGCCCTGTGCTGTGTTGCTCCAAGTGGAGTGACCAGTATTTTGATAAGTTTTGTCAGTGTTTATGTTATGCTAATTTCTGTTTGATGACCCTGTATACAGGGTGGATACACAACCACAGATGGACACAACCCAAGATAAGCATACACCCCAGAAATCATTATTAGATTCCAGATAGGGTAAACTATCCAAAGTCCTGAACAGAAAATAAAAATTTATTGACTGTTAATGTGATTCATGGAACAGCTGTTTGCCAGTCACATTTGGCATTCCTGTGAGATGAGATCTCATTTAATATTAATGGTGCTATAAAAGCCTGAAAAAAATTAATGCATAGGCTTGATGAATCTTGCAAACCTGAATGGTTCTATTTTACACACAAAAAGATTAGATAAGATTTATATATTTCATATATATTTATGTTGCAGCCTTTTAAGTATTTGCATACTTCAATAACCACTCTAAAAACAAAAATATTACACAGAAACATTTCATAATAGTTTAGCCCCAGACAGAAAAATCAACTGTTGTTGAAGTTGGTGTCTTGCCACAGTATTATTCTTTGCTCCTACAATTTCTTTTGGAAAGTTTATTTAGTCTGTTCTTTAAATATTGCAAGCTGTCAATCTAAACTTGAAATTTGATGTTAACATGAAAAAAACTATGTTTTGGTAACATCAAACTTATGAATAACACAAAAGAATTCAAAGTTGAAGTTCAAACTTCATCTTAAACTTTTCCCTGGTGTTTGTTACTGATGCATACACTTTTTAGTATGGAACAACAGACAAATGCGTGCACGCTCTCTCTGAACAGAGTCTCCTTTAATGCAAAACAAACAGGAAAGTCAACTCTAATTTTGTGGTCTGACTCAGGCCCCATTTCAAAAAGCATTTAAACATATGTTTTCAGTATCGTCCTTAACCGAGATGCCCTCCTGAATTCAGACATGAAGAAAAATTTCTTGGAGATATGAAAGTAAAGATTGCAGTAAATGGTAGCGTTCCATGGCTCTGACAATACTCACATTTTGTTTGATTTCAGTAATTCTGTCAATTCTTAATTGTGGTTTTAAAAGTAGAAAAAAATGCTTTATAAAAATGAGTAATTAAATATTGACATAGTAAACTAGCTACAACTTGTTGCAAATTTTATATTATGCAAATATGTAGCTAAATGGCAACATACAATTGCCATGAATGTGCAACAGTACAAACACAAAGAGACTCCTGAACAAGAAGGAACTAACCAATATTTTTGGCTGAATTTATCAAAGCAGTGCCTTTCCATTTTGTAAACATCAGTATTGCAAAAAAGTGCCATCCTTTTATACTTAGATGGACAGGAAGTCCCTGCTGCTGCTATTTTCTTCAGAGTTGCGTTAACTATCTTCTTAACTTTGATCTGATTATTAAAACCCACCTGTACAGATGTACAATGAATAGCCCACACAATAAATGTGGGAACTGTCTTGTTTGTTTGCTCCTGAAGGTGTCTGTCACCTCTGACATCCAGCAGAACGAAAGGAGAATTTGTCCATCACTCAAATACAGGAGGATTAAAGAAAACATCTGTTTTCTTTTGGAGGTTTTTATAGATGCAAATGAATTTCAGTGACTGAGTTTTTTATATAACCATATTTTTGCAATAACACTGACTATAACGTGTACTTTTCCCCTCCTGCTAAAAATAGCGTGTAGATAATTCTTTATAGGCAGAATAAATTACCTGTTGAAGCTAAAGGTGCATTGAGTATGTGATAGCCATTCTGTCTCAGAGGATTAAAGCAATGGGATTCCCCTGTTAGCACATCGCTGGTGACAGACTGGTCCATTGTTCTGTAGCAGTCTCCATAGTGGAAACAGTTTTGTATTGAGTGAAAGCTGCCTTGGTAACCTGAAAACAGATATTGCACACACATTTTAACACTACTGCAATGGTATTAGCCCCATTGCTGTCACAGTATTTCATTACTATTGTGGGGGTTTTTAGTTCCTATGGAAAAATAATCATGCTATACTATAAGTCGTAATAATATAAAAGCTACATCAGATTCGGTCCCACAAGGTGCTGTGAACTGTGATCCCCATCAAGCAAAAATCTCAAGGATGTGCTTCATTTCAATCAATAGGTCAGCTGAATGCAGTCAACAGCCCACTTGTGTTCAAAGCTAAATAGTAAGTACTCCACTGGATCACATCCAGGATGCTCAGCTCCTCAAGGAATGTGTCTATAATGAATTACTTTTAATTTAAATACAATAATACAATATTTAAATGAATAGCACTGCTTTGTTTTTAGTTGAGTAAAGTCTTTTCCCATCCAGTGTGCGTTATGCAGTGCTGGAGATAGCGCTATTTATTTGAAATACCTTTAAGAGTACCTTAAACCTCTCCTTTCTCAGACTGCTCTTACTTGAAATGAAACCCCTTTCACCACACACGGGGGGGCCACAGTCTGCAAGTAAAATTGAACTAGAGGTGCAGGACTGACTCCAGATGGATGTCAGGTGAAGACTTTGAGTTCAGCGAGAGGCTCTTCCTGCTTCTGAAAAGTGCTGAGATAAATCTGTATGGTCTCTGGCTGCCTCGGTCATTCTGCTTTTGGGGCATGTTTGACTTGTGTCCCCTGCATACCCTACATTTCTTATCATCTCCTGATTTTTTTTAACGTATCATATTACCAGTGCACCAGCAGTTTGGGTTTTGCCAGCAGAAGTTGTGATGAGTTGTACACAACAAAAGAAGGTATTTAACAATAAATGATAGGTGAATTGCTGAGGAAGGAATTTTACAACTTACAAGTTTGTGCCAACATCCTAAAAGAAAATGTTATTTACTCCCATAAGGATGACCTCAAAGCATGCCAGCAGGTTTATACCAACCATGGGCTGATTTAATTCTCTTCCTTTCTCCTGCCTCAATAACCTCTTCCTGATTCCAGGTGCATCGCACACTAATTGCACATTCATATTAACTATCCCTTTTCCTACCTTCTCCAAAAGTCCCTTCAGAAATTATGCTCCTTCCCTTATATGCAACTGAATTCAACCAAGTCAGGCTTACAGTTTAGTTGAATGTGCCATCAGGATTTACCTCTAATTGCCAGAAAAATTACGGAGCTGTTGTCTTTCTTCCCTCAGTCCTATTCAGACTGAAACATTTCCTAAGGATCTACTGCAGAAGTTCCAGGTACTTCAGTCAAGCAGAGACACAACCACATCTTCAGCCGACAAAAGTCAGCACAGCTCCACTCACCAGTGGCAGACTTGACTTGCTGGGCCAGTTGTGCAGCTATTCAGTCTGTTTGTCTAGAAATGAAATACCTGTGCCTGTTACCAGAGTGCCTGGGTGCTGCACAGAGGGGAATGTGTCCCTTACAAATCACGCAGTGTGTGAGCTTTTCCCTGTTAAGAAAGATCTCCTGTCTTTTTCTACCAAAGTTTGACCAAGTTGATAGTATCAGGCAAAACTTAGGGTCTGTCTGTTCATTCTGGTTGTGTTTTCTAAGGCTAACTGAGCCAATTCTTTAGTAGAAATGCAATGAACTCATCAAATGGTGAAAGATTTGCTCTGAAGTTTCACAGTTTAATATGTGTTTTGGCAGAATCTGCAAGGATTAGATGATTCATTTCTCGAGAACCTACGATCCTCTACCACAAAATACCAAAATTGTTGATATCCATGACTGGTAAGGTACTAATGGATGACTATATTAGATAAAGACACTATGCACACTGTACCAAAGCTGTTCATATTTGCTCCTGTGTAGAAGAAGGCCCAGAAATTTCGAAAGCTGAGTATTAAATGAGGCATGTCCTTCCTCAGAATAAACAGACAGCCACCTCTATTTACTGCCTGGAGAGTTTGGCTCAAAAAACCAAAGAGCTCTTATGAGAGGTAGCAAAGCCATCTTTTGATGTGGTTTTAGGTACAGTGCTTTATTGATTGGTTTTTGATAATTATCCTGACTTTTCTGTTTACAAAACATGAACTCCTTGCTGTAAGCCTTCTAAAAATATAAACTTTTGAGACGAGCAATGAAAAAAAAGTGAGACACTTGGCTTCAGATGCGGTATAACTGGTTGCAGAGAGCACTTATATGCATTGCTAGAGAAAAAACCTGAACCTTTTCCAGAATGTCTGCTATACACATCACTTCTAGGGAAGGCATGACGTGTATTTTCTCTGTCTCTGTAATTACTGCCCTTTCGTCATGCTCCCAGCCTTGCCTTTGTTAAATCAATTAAATACCTTTATGATCTACAGGGCTGGCACAGTGGCTTAGAGAATCAGAGAACAGCCAAGCATGACAGAACTGGATTGAAACTAGTTGGATCCAGGGTTTTCTCAAGACCTATGGGTAAAGGTTTCTTTTAAAGTGTTTTAAGTTACACTGCCTAGCTGTTCAGGAAAAAATACCTGAGGCAGAGAACTGTCTCAGAATTAGAAGTCTGGGAAAGAACTGCCATAAGCAATCAAATTCTCCTTTGTATTGCAGTATCTATCCCTCAGCATCACTGTGTGATAATCTGAAAAGGCAGTGCAAAAAGTGTTACTGGAACTATCCAATGAAGAGACACGATGTAGGAAAACATCAGTGTTATAGCACCAGTGTATTCACCAGGATGAAATTTCTACTAAGTGCTTCCCAAAGAAAATATAGAGAAATGGACCATTCCTGTTCTAATGTGCTCGCAAATGGGATAAATGCAGGTAGCAAACGAAAGAAAAAAGACAAAGTGAGGAAAGGAAAGGTTGCAGCAAGAACGCTGGTCTGGTAAAACAAGCCATGGCACTAAACCTGGGACTTTTAACCCTTCTGACCTGAGCAGCATAATGAAAACTTTCTTCCTTTTTCATTAGCTTCATAGAAATGATGAGAAAGTGGGCCCGTGTAAGAAAGGGATGGAGGCTTTATGGAAGGCGTTCTGTGCGAGTGGAAAAAGGCACAGGGATAGCTATGGGAGGAGGTTCCATGGGGAGTGACAGTGGTAGCAGTTTATTCAGGAGGACTCTGGCCAGTGTCTGAAACACTGAAGAACTGCAGTTGCAGCTGGTGAACCTGATCTGCAGTTCCACTGGATGGATAGGAAGAATTTGCTGATGTTCCCTGCACTTAAACTGGGCATGAAACAACGCTTGGGTAGGAAGAATTGTGCTTGCAATATTAAAAGCTCTATTTCAAAATGCAGCCAGCTGAATGGTAATTCTGGAAGGTGGAAATGCGTCTTGGGGTGACTGAAATTGCACACCTTGAGGTTGAAGGACTGTAGGATCAGGGACTTGCTATGTCAGTAACATTTTTTTTCAGGACTTTTTATATACTTTCTGTACTCCCACCCGCTGCTTCAGAGGCACAATTGGAGAGTTTCTTTTGGTACCAAGGAGGCTGACTCTTGCTGATGGCCGTCAGTAGCCTGGCATGGCTGGAGAGGCCAGTCAGTCTGAGGATCTGAGCCTCACACATCTTTTACACTATTAAAAAGGGAAAATTGCCAGCTTGTTTAAACACTAAGTGTTCCCAAAAACCAAAGCCATTAGAGAAGAGATGGAAAGGCCATGTGAGTTAAAGCAACCACAAGGACTTTTGTAACAGTGGGTGCTCTTGCCAGATAAGGTTTTGTTCATTTTGCACAACCACAGGAAATGAAACTTGTTGCTTGCAGGCAATCCAATGTTTGATTTGCATATGCAATACAAGGCAGAGCTTTACTGCATTTATACATTTTTAAAGTGTGCAGTATGAAACAAAGGTGCTTGTGGTTCATGCCGTTTACTTGTGGTTCCTTTAGATTTTTTGAAATGCTTTACACAGAAAGTATTAGAAATTAAGATATGATTAAAATCCCATAAGCAATGCTCCAATTAGCAACCACATATGGTTGATTAGAGTAAACTAAACATGGAGTATTTTTTACAAGTTCTTAAAAAAGACTCCCTTCAGTGGTTAAAATATGAAGTAAGCAAGAAGACTTGTCTGGTGCAAACGTCCCTGCCCCTTTCTAGGAGAGCAGGGTAGTACCAATTTGGCAACAAGTGTTTCACCAGTATTTTTTTTTCCACATGGATTTCGGGTTTTCCTTCAGTTTTTATTTAAATCAAAATTTTTCTGAGGTTAATTTTCAAGTGAAGAATTTACTAAATGTCGTGTCAGTTTAAATGATCACTATTAAATGTTGTATGTACAGTAGATGTAGAAATATAACAGTTAATAAAGGAATAAACCAAGTTCCAAACATAACATTTAGTTAAAATTTTGCTTTGAAATAATTTGTGACAGAAAAGCTGCAGTTAGCCACTTCACACAGTGCACTGGCGGCCTCTGTTTCTCTAAGGAATGGCCTAGAAAACTTCAAGCAGCTTGAAAATGAATGATGTAATAAGCAAATAATTGGAATATGCCTATTAAATGCCATCGTGTTATGTCATGTCATTTACATGTATGTGCAAATAAATCTCAGCTTTTCAAATTCCATAAAATTTCTGACAAGAAATCATGTCAGGTATAAATAACTACAGGAATCCATTGCCTGCCAAATTCTTTCAGCATATAATAATTTCCATGTGATCTTACTACAACTAGGTTTAAACATATAAATAACGTCAGCTTATTCTTTCATTATCAATATTTCTGCTACCAGCTGGATGAAGCTTGCTGTCTTCTAAAAATTTCAGATCCACACCGTTTATATGCTTCTATGCAGATACCTAGTTCTACAGCTGAACTCATATAGCTTTCCTTTTTTTGGGGGGGCAAAAATTCAAAACTCCCAAATTACTACAGATTCCATTAGAAAAATGTGCTATTAATGAACTGAGATGCAAAAAAGATGTAGAGCAAGTACTGCTAAGTACAGGTTACAGATCAATTGATTTCAAAGGCTGCTAATCAAAATTGATTTTTGAATGACCATTTCCATAATGAATTTATAATAATACTTCAACATTTGGCCAAAGTGGAAAATTATTGCTTTTTCAAAACCACACGACATAACACTTAGAAAGCAACAATTCATTCAAAAGGAAATGTGGTTTTCTTAAGGAATAAAGTCAATTTATTTAAGTGGTTCAAAACTTGTTCTGTCTATGCATTTGTTTCTGCTATAGTAATGAGCTGCTAAACTTTCCTCTTGTGGTTTGTAGTTATTTAGCTCATTATAGTAACATAATCATATATCATTATATGCTATCATAAATCTGCCACTTTTCCCTTACAGACTTAATCTTTTTAAATTGAATAATCTGTTGAGCATCAGGTTGAGTTAGTTTTTCCTTCATCACAAATCATTTAATATAATACGCTTTAACTTTTCAGACTAAAAGTCAGTCCAACCAAAGAGCAAAAATACTCCTCAGAGAATGAAGGGCAGAGGGAACTGTTGGGATACGGAACCCCATTACAGCTGCGAATTGCTGTTCGGGTTTGTGTTCAACTCCTGTGTTTCAGACCCAGCCTTAGCATAAATTGAGAGAAAGCAAACCTCCTCTTTTTGCCCACTGGTAAATTGATCACATGTGATACTTTGCCAGCCAAAAAATGACCTTATACAAATGACAGTACAGCTGTGAAACAAGTTTCAAAAAGCTGGTTATCTGCCTGTATAAACTTACACGCTTGGTTATACTTGCAACCAGACAGATGTCCTGCACACTTCTTTATTGTGAATATTTACCACACTTCAGCAGCATACCATCTGGATTATATAATATATTTCTCAAGTATGTATGCTCCTTATACTGGAAGAATCTGTGATAATAATATCTCTTGCTAATTTATACCTCAAAAATTGCAGAAACATTAATTAGTTCCCACAGCACAACTCCGGAATAGGTAAATAAGCTCCCAATTAAAAAGGCTGGGTAATTCAGAACAAAAAATGTTCTAAATTAAGCAGTGGGACAGCTGCTTAGCTGCTCCCATTCCTGTCCTCAAATCACACTGGCACTCTATAGTTGTACACAGTGCCTTTGCATCTTATTATATAAAATAATACAGGTGCCAGACTTCAAAATAATAAATAGTAAAATATTTTTTCTTTGTCTAAGCTCATGTCTGTCAGTGGACTAAGCAGGACATTGCCAAGGTGTGCTTCAGCCCATGTATTTTGGGACTAGATGGCTTCTGCTTTGGCAGGGTCACTCTCTCCAAGTTGACGGAAGGCTGGATGACAAGTCAGGTGACATGCGTTGCTTGTATGCATCTACTGCATGGTGAGAATGATATGTTATTGACAATCAAGGAGTGAGTCTGGGCTAAATATTTCACTTCATCTTTGAATGAAGAAGGCATTTGAAGTTATTTGGGGGCATAATTCATTCTTCTAAGGACCTTTTTGAAAACATGTCCTAAAAAACCTGAGTAAATGCAATAAATCTGGTGTTGTGAGAGCTTTCCCTATTATGATAACATATCACAGCATGAAGTGGTGTGAAAATTTTGCTCTCTATGTATATCAAGCCACTTTAAAAATAGGAGTTCCCATTGAAATGCTGTCAGTCCCTTAATAAGACAGTATTTGCTGAAAATACAAAAACTGAACTAAATTCTCCCTCCCCAACTAGGAATTAGGAAAGGGGTTTCTTTAATAAAAAAAAAAAAAAAAGGAAAAAAAAGAGGGAAGAGTTACCTTGCGATCCCTGCTGTACAGACTGGTTTTGAAATTGAGCGTATGGTTTATTTGGTATTCCAGAAAATTGCTGCCCATTTGGTGACTGGCTGTGTGATGATGGAGAGCTGTGTTTCTGCAATAGGGAAGGTGGAACTAATGCTTTCAGGGGGCTGACAAGTGGAGAGATTATGTTGGGAGCAAGCCTAGAAAAAGAAAATACAGAAAAACGTCACATAGCACATCACAATATGTGAAAATGAAATACTTGACAGGCCCTATTTCTAGAATGGCCAAACTACAGAAATGTTTATTTTGGAGGTAGAAATTATACTGTAAAAAAAAAAGATAACAATGCAGTGCTGCTTTCAGTTATTCATTAGGAGGAAAGGGAGTTAGAAAAGGATTTCTATTCCTTTACGCTGACTTCCTGTACTAGCCGTAATGACAGGATCACAATGACACCACTCCTCAGTAAGCAACTTAAACATTGCTCAGTTTTAATTTAAAATTTCATGAGCTGAGATACATGGCCAGAAAACAGAAGTGGAAAATGTAGTTAGAGTGAGTAAATGCAAGTAAATTGTTCAAGTGCCTTTGTAGCTGTAACGGGGTAACGCTTCACACCCAAGTTTCAGCCAAGACAAAGAAAAGCATTAGTTGCAGCTATTCCTTATGTAGGAGTTTTTAGACTTAGAAATACAGCATTAACTGCAACAGATGGTACTGTCCTTTCAAAGAAAAGAGTGAGTAAGTGTTTGCTTGTGGTGGCACTGCTCAGTGGAAGACAGAGACGTGGTTGTATCTGAGAGATGGAAAATTCCCCCCAGATGTCTGGGACTCTGGCCAGCATAGGAGGGCTGGGGCAGCCCCGCTCGGGGAACAGACCCTGACCCAACACCCCCACAACGGGGTAGGGCAGCTGAGGAAGAGCCTCACTAACCCGCCTCTGTGAAGTCCCTGGGCATTCTCTGCCACCACTGGAGCACACAACTTTCAGTGGTCCCTCCCCACCACAATGCGATGATCCCACCAAGGGGAGCTACAGCAGCTGGCCCGAAGGGATGAACCCTCTGCCCGAGAACTGTCTTTTGGCCATTTACAGCCAGAAAGATGGCATGATGCAGAAGATGGGACCAAAAACCTGGCCATTCACGTACAAGCCTCTTTTAGAGCTGCATTAAACTAACCCTATAAATGAGTAAATAGGTAGAAGCTGAATCTTTTACCAACCTATGGTAGCTGTGACAAATGGCCTTTTGCTCCATAGCCCAGTGTAACACTTTCAAAAGTGAGGGCTGTGTGGGCCATATGTTCTCCATATAGTCTCTGCTGCCTCTGGAGCTTTTACTAAACATAAGACATGGCTCTTTGAGCAGCACTAGAACCTTCAGATGCCAGAAAAACCACCTGTCTGTTTGAGGGCCACCCTGCTGAAACTTCACAGCTACAGGTCCTGAGGCATAGAAATAAAGATACCCCTGCAGGGTGTATATATATGTCACCTAGCTGGGGAAAAAAAATGAGCACAAAGCATTGCAAGTGTACAAAGAATCAACTAAAAACCAAATTAAATCTCTCACTGATGTCTTCCTCTACCACTGCACAAGCCATTCAAACACCATAAACCCTCACCGGTTACACAACTGCTTCTTGGAGCAGTTAGGATTAAACTTGGGGAGCAAGGCTATGCTTGACGTAGGGCTAAGCACTACGTGGGAGTGTGCAAGAGGTAAATATAGATGAACTGTGAATTAATGGTGACAACAGCTTAATCAAATTTAACATGAGAGACAGAAGAACGCTGCCAAAAGCTGTCACAGTGACACTCTATTAAAAAGGGTTTAAATAAATCAACCAGTCAAAGCCCATCCTATGTTGAAATAATTCCATCTCCCAAAGCAAGAAAATAAGGCATATAATATAAACCACAGAGACTCTGAATATCCCCAACTAAACATTGTTAAATGAAGACAAGGATATCAAGGCAAATATGGAAGAAGAGGAAAGTAAATCTTTCATCAGAAAGCTAACACTGCCCCAATAAGCAATGATCAGCAATATGTAAAATAGAAACTAAAGTCGAATTTTAAGACCCAACATGCAAAGAAAAAAATTATTATCTGTCGGGGGTTTTTTTTAAGCACACATGAAAAAGAGCTCAGCAACAGAGCTGGGATAGCCCTTGCCCTACCCAAGGGTGAAGGCCTGGGGCTGCAGAGGTGGTAAAAAAGGTATGTGGGGGATGCAGGGGCCACCAGGGCCCTCTTCGGGTCCGAGACAGAAAAATGCTCTCTTGAGCCTGAACTGCTGAAGAGCAGATAGATGCTCGGGGGAAACTAATCGAGTTTATTTGCTAAGCAGCAGCTAAACACTAAGGTCAGCTCCCATGTGACTGTAGTTTTTCCTCAAAGGTCTCAGTAGAGAAATAGCTTAATAGAAATGAGCTGTCGTGCAGCCCAGCTACAAGTCATATCTTCTGCAAATGCTCTCAAATGCGTGTCTGTGGTGAACTATTGCATTAAGATGGGGCTGACGTTAGCTTCTGGGACTTGCAGAAAAGCCTTTGCTATGGTCTCTTCCAAGGCTGCAAGGGAGTGCCGGTGAAGCACAACCACAAATTACAAAATGCTCACCAGCCCCTTCAAATGGCACACACGGAGACATAGTCTGCAACATGCCAGAAATGCTATTAGAAGCCTGGAAATGCTTCTATCTGAAAGATTAAAAAGATTGCAGTTGTTGTCATTGGAAAGATAATAGCTAAAAGAGATCATGACAGTGACATTTATATGGATAATGACCACACACATTTTAAAGAGAAACAAAAGATGTACTAAAAACTCCAAGGCCTGGATGAGCCAGAAACCACTCTGAATGAGGGAGGAAAATACTTCTGGTGAGCAAGTACTCTGCAACTGCCTGTGTTGGGTTTCCTCTGCCTTCTCTTGCAATGTCTTGTCCTGGCTACTGCTGGGAAATGCAGCACCCCATAGAGACCTGCCGGGCTGCTCTCCTTCCAGTGCTTTGTTAGGATGGTCGAGTAATTGCATTTTTCAATTCTGTGCAAATATGTTGCATGTCAAAATGGCACATTTAAGGTGTCCAGCTGTGGGAATATGGAAAACCCCACCTTCCCTACCCCTACTCCCAGAGGCTATTTAAATCTTAACCATGTGAGAAGAATTTAACAGTTTTTATTGTTATTTTGAAAGCAGCCGCTTCTCCCCATTCACACTCCCTATGCATTCCTGTTTTTT
Source organism: Balearica regulorum gibbericeps (assembly GCF_011004875.1). NCBI lineage: Eukaryota > Metazoa > Chordata > Aves > Gruiformes > Gruidae > Balearica > Balearica regulorum. Next base: position 6,534,866 of record NC_046191.1, on the reverse strand, counting down.
CTCCTGTGTGAGCTTAACAGTTGTGATAGTGTTTGTGCCTCACAGCCTTTGAAACAGTGGTTAAAGCAGGTGAGATCCCCCATGCAAGGCAGGAGGGGTGTGGGGCTCTGCTCCAGCTGGGCGAGCTGAGCGGCCAGCACTCGTCACTGCTGTCACGGTGCTGGAGCTCAGCAAACATAGCTCTCTGCGGGCAGCCGGTATCCTAGGAGCTGACTGGGCACAGGAACTTGAGCTGAATCCCTGAAAGCACTGTGTAACATTTGACCATTGCTGCTGCCTCTGCATGAAGAGAGTTTCATACAGTTAGTTGAGCAAGTCACCGTAAAATCTACTATGTTCTGCTCAGCCTCTCCCAAACAGGGAATTTAATATGTTGCCCGTAAGTTAAAATGCCTACAGCTCAAGCTGGTCCCTAAAATTTTATTTTGTGTGTGCGTATGCATGTGTGAATGTGCTCTGGCATGCTCATGGAGAGTTTTTTCATCAGCTAACTGTCCAGTTCCCAGTGCTATGTTTTTAACTCTCTCCTGAATATTTGCCTACTAATTAGGTTGCTGTGATACTCAGGTTGTTTAAAGAGAGGAGGAATCATTCCTGATACCAATTAAATAGATACAAATTACATTAAACAGTAAAGAGGTTAAAAGGAGATGCCTTCTGTGTGGAAGAAGAAACACCTACTTACACCAGGAACTCAGCTGGGTACATTAAAAATTCCCAGGCAGTAGTTCAGGCATGTATCTTTCAATAACTAATACCCTGGACATTTCCTGTTAATACTTTACTACAACCACGGTTTGCTTTGGTTTGAATATTAATAATAAATGTATACCATATATTTTAATTGTAACTTGTATAATTCAGTCAATTTGCAGGTTCTTTGGGGGCCTTTTTATATATATGTATCTGTGGCTATATATAGCTATACAGAGAGATATATAAATAAATACTCTCACACAAATGTAAAAGAAAAAATCTTTATCCTTCCTTAATTCATTAAACTTGAGGGTTCCTGGCTATATGGAATATTTCTGTTCAAGAGTGTAAATCTTTTTGCTATCTCCCCAACCTTGTGATAAAGCTAAGAAGAATCAACAGCTCTTACAGATCTGTAGATATAATCTACCCTGTCTTACAAGGATCCTTGATGGCAAAAACATTTAGTAAATCAAACAACAAATTAACCCATTATTAACCAAATTACTCCATTATCAGAAATCCTTATGTGAAATGTAACCTGTTAATTGTGCATTTACTTTATTCCTAGCCATTATCTGCTACAGACACTAACGTTCCTACCAAGCCCTCTCTGAATCCAGATTTCCAGTTGCCTACTGATGAAACTGCTATTGCTAAAAACATTGCTGTATGTACTATATGATGCAAGGAGGAAAGCTTTTTCACCTGAAGATTCATTTTAGTCACTTCAAACCTAATGACAGTCGGTGCCTCTCAGTTCAAAAGAGTCTCTGTTCCCTGCATGATGTTGACTGGTTTCGAACTTACAGTATCTTTTGGGAACAACAGTGTTGTAGGAATAATGTGCAACTTTCTTGATCAGTGATAACAACAGGATGGGAACTAGAAATTGGATGCAGTAAGAATCTACTTATTAACGACCATATATTACATAGTGGTAAAACCAAAAGAGCGGTATTCAGTTTTGATGCATTACATTATCGTGGCAGTTAAAACCACCTGAAGATGTACCAGAATAGCAAGACAGGGTTTTCTTACAAAGTAAAACTGCCAAAACTAGAAGCATACCAATGAAAGAAGAGTATTTAAAATGCAGTTTTTCAATGACAAGGGTGCAATGGAGGAGCCAGCCTCCTCTCCACTCTGTCTAAGACATGGGAGCAACAGGGCATGCACCACAGAGAGAAGCAGGTCGGCTTAAAACAAAAGGAACATTTTGCTCACACAGCATGCCCTGGCCTGTGGCATTTGTAGCCACAGGAAGTCACAGAATCAAACAAAATATCTAGTTTAAAAAGGGACTGAAGAATTTAATGGCCAAAACTAACATTTCCATGCTAAGCAAGGGGTCATCAAATCTTGTGCTTCAGGATGTAAGCTGATCGCCCAAGGAGCCAGAGAGGAATTCTCCTCTCTCTTCACTCATCATACAACTTTGTATGATTGACCAGGTATTGTGGGTTTTTTTTTTTCAAATTCCCTTTGAAGCACCATGTGTAGGATGGCGCTGAAGACATAATACTGGTCTTGAGGGACCTATGATTTCAGGTGGAATTGCAAAGCTAATGCATTCCTCTCCTGAGGATGCATCAGTAGACAATTAAGTAAAAGGACTAATCAGAAAAATCTTGTTTATATAATACCTTCATCCACACAACCAACAGAAAACTATTGGAAGAACTGATCCTAATTTGAGAACAGACCTTGCCTATGTTAATGTGCACAATCCTGCACTATGCTCAACATTGTCTTAAAATACTCAGCTTCACAGCCCTTCCTAAGGGAAGCTCCTGAAGTCAGATAGGATGCTGCCCATGAAGAGTCACAGAACCAAGTGTTAGATATAGCCAACGAGCCAGTTCCTCACCTCTAGTGCAAAGCATTTGTCACTCACATCATTGGGAACTCACAGACACCTCGATCTTAACAGAAGGATCTTTTTGAAAAAGGAAATTAAAAATCAAAACATAGAAGATGATAGTAATCTGTTTTCTCTCTCATTTTATAAAGTGCATACCTTCAGGAATCTCAAACAGAAATCCCAGAAAGACTTCTCCATAAATTTTCTTTTCATCGTGTTATAACAATATATTGTGGATTGTAAAAGTTCGTATTAAATTGTAAGCAAAGTATATGTGGAGGAACGATCTAGGTATGCCATGAGCTAGCAGTGATCTATAGAAAAGACACCTAATAGGCTACAAGTACCATTATCTTGTTTTAGAATTATGTACCCTGCTGCCTCCACTTTCAGCCTCCTGAAGTAGGCAGTGGTGTATAAGAATTTGTGTATTTTTACAATGGCCACCAAATGTCTTATTCCAATATTATTGCACGATAAAGAACAAAAAAATAAATACATCTAGACATTGATTTTTCTGAGCTTTCTGTCAAGACATCAAGATGTATGTTTTCTATATTGATCCACAGTACTTAGTCTGAATAAGAAATAGTTTTACACTTTGCTTTAGTTGGTCTTTGTTCAATAACAGTTCCTAGACAAATTAACAGAGAGTAAGAAATTGTAAAACCAGATTTTGAGCTGTTTTAAGATTAGCTCTTTCATTATCTAGTTCATCATCTCTTGACTGCCAAAAACTACACACAGTATACTTAATTAGTAAATATTGAATGGAACAGAAAATTGAAAAATAATGTAAATAAATTCAAACTAAGATTCGTGAATAATAAGTGGGAATGAAGTGGAACCGCAAAATAGAAATATCTAACATAGGGATGTTTCCAATATGAAAACTGTCTGGGTTGTGTTTTTTTTTCTTTTTATGATGTGATGGCTTGATTGGCAGATTCCTCAGCTAGACAAAGAACCTCAACCCATATCCCATTGAGTTCAGTGGAAACAGGAGCAAATCCAGACTAAAAAACATCTATCCTTTATCTCAAATAATTTTTTGTATATTTTGGGTTACAGTAATACAGTTCTCATGCATAGCATATCACCATATCAAACAATCTTGACTTTGAGAATTATGTTTAACTCATATTAATATGAAGAAAAGTATGTAATAAAGCAGCAGAGTGAGAAGCACAAAGCAAAGAAGCTCCATGTTTTATTTTTACGGACTTGTACAGTATTGCAGCTAGCTACAAAAACGGCGATTTTCCATGAAACCAGGTTCTACCATAAAATCTAGCACGCCAACCCTTTCATTCATAAAATCTCTCCCCCAAGCATTATAGTTACTTATATTGTGGAGAAAGTCCAATTCAGTTCCAGGACCAGGAGATTATTTTTTTTTTTAACGGAAAAAAAAGTTAACACTGATTTTCATCTCTTCCCACAATATTAAAAATGATGTGTAAAGCTTTGCTAATCTGGTCTCTGGATAGCGCCCAATCTCTGGCCACGTGTTTCTGTTCTGGGTCTTGCCCTACGGGAATTTCTGTCAGCACATGCTAAGGAAACAGTTATACCGTTCACTTTTTTTTTTAAACCTTTTTTTTTAAGACGGACTCTATCTGAAGTTTGGTGAACCTTTGCACTAATCACTGCCAGGTGCCTCTGGCTACGTTTCTGGAATGCAAAGAATCTTTTCTTTCTCTCCCTCTTTCTTCCTTTCTCCCCCCCCCCCCCCAAATCCTTCATTGCAGATCACCTTGCTGGGCATCGTTGCATTTTATTACCCTTTCCTATAAGCAACGAGCAAACAAGTTACTGGGCTGTGACACACTGCCCTTCTTACAAGGCCTCAGTCTCTGCACCACAACTGCAAGATACGACACTGTGTTTCTGTTTTTTGTTTTTCTCGGTGCTTGTGGCAGCCTGAGTAGCTCTCAGTAGCTGTTACGAGGGTCAGGCTCTGTTCCTGGCTCGGCTACTACTGCAGCATGTGACATATCCTAATATCTTTAAAGTAGGACTGAGGCAACGTCAGACTTCTCCTTGCTTCTAGATAAATACAAGATACTATTTTTCATTCTGAATACTGCCTTGGGTTGCTTTAATTCAGTTCTGCATCTTCACTCATCCACGCTCTGAGCAGTGTCAAGTGCCTGTACGAGTGCAGGAGCTAGTTAGCTATGAGGATTAAGAGAGGTTTCATAAACATTATGGAGAACACATTATAGAAAGATCCACAGGACCTTTAATGTGACTTAAGAGTCTTAAGTCATTTAATTGCTTTAGAATATTTTTAATAATACCAATCAACAGCACTATGAAGACAGTTTTGGGTTCAATATGACACAGAAGCCAAATGAGTCCTTTCCTGGTACCTCAAAGGCTTTCTGTGGGGGCCTCGTCTTCAGGTACAGAGTGACGTACTGAAATACTCACAATCTTTTCGAACAAATACACATACAAGGCTCAGTCGGGCATAAAACATAACTTGATATTTTGTAATGCATTTCATTACCTACACAAACTCACATATATAAACAAACATGTTTTTTCTATGTGAAATGAGTATCGCTACAATTGTGCAGATCTGATACGAGCAATTTCTGCAGAGCATTTAATCACAGCGATCATTATGGGAACTCTACCAATCTATAAGGGTTTGTTTAATAATCTTTGAAATGAAGCTGGTGAATCACTACAAGGAAAGCCGCTACACATAAGGGAAATTTGAAAACTTACTCTTGCTAACAATCCAGCAGGAAAATGTGTTTCAAAAGTAAAAGAAATCCTTATAAATGTGGTCAAAGAAATATCAAAACATATTTAAATAAAGAGCACTGCCTTAGGTTCAAGTGATTGCCAGGAAGTCAATTAAGAAGACATGCAATCACACACAGATATTGCCTAATCAACATTATCCGGCACGCACTGCATGCTTGACTGATCCATCTTCTTTTAGTCATTTAAGGTCATTATTCTCTGGCAAGTATGCAGCAAGATGCTTCCAGGTGCAGGCAGATTCTCTACAGGTAGCTCTATAGATTGCTGTCTTCGAGTTTACAGTCTAAAAGGCACCACTATACCAAATAGTGGGAGATGTGAAGATAACTTAATCATTTGTTCTACCATGATAAATTATTGTTTGGTGTATATGGTTTACATCTAACTGCAGAAGTTTTGCTTAAAAAGCAAAACAAAATTTAAAAAAAAAGGTAAAAACCAGCTTTACAGATGTTAAGCATAATTTCACTACAGATAAACCCAGTAATGGCTAAAATCATTAATATAATGCAGAAGAGCTGCTCTTGAATCCATCGTAGATGCATCCTGAGTTACTCTGACCAACTCCTTTAACCTCTCACCTTCTCCTGTAACTCTCTTATTTCTTACTCTCAGATAGTTTCACTTACAGTGTCTCTTCTGGGCAGGCAACATAGCACTTACTTGGAGATGCACTAATGAAGGCTTTTTAATGAAATGTCAATCCAGCCCTTTTAGGAACAGAAATGAAATACATGCCCACCTATTTCTGCTGATGACCAAATGATATTTTACCCCAGGATCAACCACTAAGTTATTCTTAACCATATATTGTTGAAGTAAGTCTATGCTAATGCTAATTTTGCTTTAAGGGGGGAAAAAAACCAGTATAACCCTATCTGGACATGATTATAAATGAATTCTGATCACATTTTCTACAATGAGATAAATGACTTGGGATTTGAAACCAGATGCTTTTAATTACTAATTTTTTTTGTTACATGAACCTCAGCTCTGCACCTGTACATTGTTCTTTCTTTGGACAGATGTACTGATGCCCCTTTTGCGTGCTCAGATCCATAACACCGAGATAAATTACGATGGGTTCTTGGCTTCCTCCATTGAAAATGTTTTCAGCTGTCAGAGATATCTGTTTCTTGTTATTGGTTTTAGTGCTTTTGAAAGAAAGACTAAAACACTGACTTGTGTATTCTGTTATAAATGAAGAGTATTCTCCAGTGGAATCCACAATGAATGAATGATGTATCTCCTTGGTCCTAGGAACTGTTATAAAAACTGTGTAGGTATTTAGTTGTCCACAGTACTTCTAGAGAGTAAAAGTTTGTTTCTTACAAAGATACTAGCAACATGCCAGTTCCTAGTCAATTTATTTATGTGAGCTCACAAACTTAACGATGAATAAAAATTAGACATAAGTAGTTAAGACATCTAAGTGTCTCTTAAAGTAATAAGAATTAGGTATTTTCCTACCTGACCTGGATTCTGGCAATTCAGGGAGATAGCATAACATATTGAAAAGAATCTCCTCCCATTTCTTTTACTGGGCAATTTCTTAAATATTATCCCAGAAACAGTCACACTCCAGAAAACTAGCTGCTTGCAAACAACAAGCACACAAGTTTCACAACAGTGAAACTCTTATGGCCGCAATTTCAGTCTGGTCCCATCCGATGAGCTAGTATCCACCAAATCCTTTGTATGCCATCATCATCTCCCAGCAAAGCTGAAGCCAAAACCAGTCCTGCAGAGCAGGGTGCTTTCTCCCAGCTCCGCCACTTGCTGAGAGCCGGCAGGGGGAAGGACCGGAGTCTTCTTTGAAATGGAGGCACCCAACAGGGTCCTGGCAATGTATGGGACAGGGCTGAAACATGGGTAGGAGCTGGCTTACAGTCTCTTATTGCCAAAGTATAACATGGTAGTAGTACAAAAAGATCTAACACACAAGATTTCATCCTGCATATTTGTTTTCACCCTTAAAAATATCAGGAATTTCAGATCTGGTGTTCCCTGGTTGAGCAAGAAGGGAGGCTCTGTGTATCCTGTGTTACTTTACATAAAGAGAAACGAAGGACTAAATTTTTGAGAGAAAACTCTTTACATTTAAGTATTTCTGTGTTATTTGAATTAACAGGTGCTAAGAAGCAAGCAAACAAAAATTCTGATGTTTAAGTAGCCTGATTAAAATGTCTCTTTTCATTGATTGTTTTTAAGTCCTGTTTCTTGTGATTTTGCGTGGGTAAGTGGCTCTTCGGGGGGGGTCTGGAACACAGTTTGAACTGGTTGTGGTTAGCCTGGGCAAAAGAGAGTAAACTCCTTCCTCTAACCTTGATTACTTACTCCTTTATATTAAAGGCTCACAAGTCTGGATTCAGAGTTCTCATTAATCATCACCTATGGACATCACAGATACCTTAATCCCACTAGTTCTTCATTGACTGTTGTGTTTACAGACCAGAAATGACCTAAATTACCACAGGAATATAAAAAAAAATAGTTGCACTTTTCTTTCCCTTGGAGACACATCATCTTCCCAGTAAAGTTATTATTTTTCAGTACCACCAGCTTCTTTTGAGAACATAAGTGCTGTTTGTTACAGGCAACACAAGTGACAGAAGGCCTCACAGTCACATATAGAGGGACCGTGTTCAGATCTACAAAGTGACCTTGTTAGGTCATTAAGCTAAATTGGTGCAAATCCTTAACTTGGTGCCACCACTCAAACTCACTTAACTTTAGTCATATCAGTTTCATTTAAGCTAGTAATTTATCATGCTAAATATTTTAAACTGGAATTTACGGAGATAGTTTATAAATGAAATTAAGTACATTTTTAGATGACTAGGTAATAACAGCTAAAAAATAGTAGAAAGAAAGCCAAGTGCAACATCCACCTAAGATTTAATACTAAGAGCTGTTTTTCAATCTTCATTCTGCTACAAATCAAAATAGTCTATTTTTGCAATGGGCAAAATGAAACCAAGTTAGACATTATACATGGCATATGCTACAAGAAACGCTAAAATAAACCTTTGCTACCTGAAATAAAAAATAAATATATATCAAACCTGGAGCATGACAAGCCCACTTTCTGGATGCCAAAATATTTCTCAGTCACACACTTTTAGTTTAATTAGTATCAATATAAGTAGAATTTTTTGGTCTAGCATACCCTTCATACCAGAAGTTGAAAAAATACTCACCATATTGTATACAGCCAGTATAAATACATTTGGTAATGAAGTCAGATTTTGTTAGAACATTTTCAAGTGAATTAGATAATTTTGTCAAACTATTTAAATGTCTTAGCAAACCATTTGGGAAAATTGACTGCTGCACTTGGTATTGACTTTGGCAAAGGATGGTATAACATAGGGCTTTTTAAAAAAAAAGAAAAAGCCTTTAAATCAAATTCTGAATCTTATGTCAAACTTGAGTAGACTATTTGTGCTCCACCTCATGTAATTTTTGGCATCTTGCATATTTGATGACTCGGTAATTAGATTTCTTGATAGTAATCATTTGGTTCATTCCACAGACTTAAACTATGCAATCCAGTCTTGTCATCGTACTGATTCAGAGTATAGAAATTCTTTGCCTTTACTTAAACATGAATGCTGAGACAGCTGACAAATGAGGCAAAACATTTTATGTGTGCCAGAAAGCTGGAGCAGTTAATATGAAGAAAGGTAGTGTTAGGTGTTTCTTTCCTATTGTAAACCATATATATTTTATATGAGTAATGGCACACTGCTATGAACTGGGAAAGGTGTACAGTTCTGCAGTTCAGTGGCTCCAAGCATTAGATTATTAAGTGATTTTGTCCAGTTAAATGGATGAATGCTTTAAAGAAAACTGTGCTAAATGAAATTCAAGGAATATTAGTTCACACTCAGTTTCTGTGCTTGCAATTAAAATGTCATGTATGGGCTTTATTTCAGCAGTCATTAATAATGTAAACATAAACAATTAAAATACAGTAAAGGATCTTGGACTGCCTGTGACAGTGCTGAATACAGATTATTTTGAGTTTAGAAAATGGTATTTGAGATGGTGAAAAATTCCAAGTAATTATGTCATGAAACTAGATACCCTGTTTTAAAATAACTATTCAAAAATACTATCCACTCTCCATTTCCTGATGTTTGGTTCATGGTTAGAAATCTGTTATCATCTCAATCTTACATTTTGTCATAGGTTATTAATTATGGTGTTTCCGCAAGACTTTACATTACTTAAGTATATAAGTACTGAGATGATAATAAATCAGCACTGTTGTCTCCTCTGAGAAAGAATACCTATTCCACTAGAACAGAAAACAGCAGAGACAATTCTGATGTAAACTTTGGCCTAAGCAAATGATCAAAATGTCTATAGAAAGAGCTCAGTGAGAAACTCACTTCACTCAGCAGAGTATTCTGCTGAAAAGAGGAGCACTGTACTCTGGAATGGAGACATGAGGAGCAGCAAGGAGAATTCATCTGGGAGCTTCAGACCCCTCAAACTGAAAAACTGTCTGCTGCCCTCATTCTGGTCATCTTTGCTTTCATTTCTTATTGACAGTACCAAAATGTGAAGTGCCTTAGAAACAAATCCACCTTGCTGACAGCCTGATAAATCCTTCCCATAGTATAGCCTTAGTTTATTTCATTCTTGGTTGGGATTTTATGCCTTAACTCCCCATGGAAGCCCATCCTAGAACCAATTCAAAGAGGAAACAGCTGAGCAGTGCTCTGGGTAGCAGAGGAAGGGATCCTACTCCCCCAGGCTCAAGTAGTCCCATTCTGCAGGGAAAGAATACCTCGTGGATTACCTTCATTTTGGACTGTCTGTCTCCATTCCTCCTGTCTGCGCTCACTGCCTTCTCTGCTACAGAAAACGTCATTTATCTTGTATAACTTCCACCTCAATCAGCATGCCTAGTGCCTCCCATTGGCAGTGAAATACAAGGTTGGGAATGTGGGTGGCAGGGCAGGGAAGGAGAAGGCTTGGGCACAGGCATCTTATGTGAGAGGGTCAGGATAAGTCTGTTCCTGTGATGGGCAGATATGCATCATACACTGAGAGGAGGCACTGGTACCTGCGGCTGGCATAGGTCAGAAGAGATGGCTGCGGGAGGAACTGGGTATAGAAGCTAAGCTTGCTGCAGCATTCATCCTCCAATTCAGAAAAAAATGGAGTAATTTGTTCCTAATTGAATTTCCTGAATCAGATGATTGTTCTTCAGCTACTCCAGATGTAATTTTCCTTACTGTGCCCTTTCTGTGCCACATATACTCTGCCTTCTGCCCTTTGCTTAGAGTATACAAGTAAAAACTTTCTGGGCTTTCCTTTCCCCATACAAAAGAAGGGATGGGTCAGTCACTGGACTAGGATGGAAAAACTCTACATTCAATTGCTGTATTTGCTAAATAATCCCAACTTATTTTTAGGGGGGAAAAAAAAAAATCTCTTAATCTTTTTGTATCCCAGGTTCCCATAAGTAAAGTAAAATCAGAGTCTCCTCCCTGTCCAAAGTGCTGGGAAGAAAAAATGTAAGTTTGATGTTTAATTTGCATGAGTCTAGGCACACACACACACAAAAAATCTGAGCGAAAAGATTAGAACAGAATTTTGTGGCTTACAGAGATTCTTTACTGTTGAGAAGATGTTATGAGATCCTTGAACAAATGGTGCTTTAGAAATACCAGATACTGTAGCAATGCAATGCAATGCATACTGTAGCAATGCCATCTATAAAATCAGTGTGATAATATACTCTTCCCTGATTAGGATCTTGCTGCTTAATGCCTGCTGCTGAGAGATGTATTACAGAAGATCTTATCAGAGAGCAAGGAAGTAAGAAAGCCTGCTGGTCTGACACTAAATAAGTCTTACTAAGACAAACACTGCCTTATTCCTGAGTGAGTCGTAGTTTGGGTTTTTACCCTTTAAGAGATTTCTCATTTTAGCTGAGAAAAGTTCTCTGCACTTATCCAAACGTACAGGAAGTCATCACGCAAGAATTAAAAAAAACCCTCTAAATGCAATTGCAGGCTATGAAGAAAAAATCTCAGTGTGTTTTGTTGAAGACAAGGACAAAGCCCTGAGCAACCTGATAGTAATGTCAAAGTTTGCCTTGCTTTGCACAGGAAATGGATGACATGACCTTCAAAACTAAATTATTTCATGATTCTAGAACAAACACAATTGCTTAGTTTGGGCCAGTGTTTTTCATTTGAACAGCATCCATACAAAGTAAAATAAACAAGTAATCATTCGTTATCGTGCCAGACAGAGGGCACACATGTTTCGCACACATACCCTTCCCTGGCACTCTCCAACGGTGACTGATGGTGATGTGGACTGGAAAGGGTAGAGTCGAGTGGATGGTGTCTTGAAGGGATGTCATGAGGAGGAGGCAATACACCTGGTGAGGGACCATTATGGTTAGCACTGGAACCACTGTACATGCCTGTGAACACACATCATTTTGCAAAACAAAATAAGCAAGGACGCATTCAAGTAAGTTGCTGAGAGTCCCCAACTCCTTCCCTATTCCCCCCCCCGACTCCAAGACACAAACACTCAGCAGCCCACTTCTCTCCCCTCCAACCCTCAGGTGGTCCGTTTCTTCCTTGCTCTGTCTGCAGACCTGTAAGCACACCTCCCAACAGCTAGCAGGACCTGGCAGGACTCTCACCCTGCCTTTACCATACTTCTGAGTGAGAATCTGCAGTCCTCACATATTTGCAGCACAATGGAGCTCATATTGACAGCAGAGTGGTACCTGATACCTTACCGACATCACATTAGACACTGACCTCAGAGCACTCAGGACTTGTTTTTTTTTTCGTTGTTCATTTCAAACTTTTTAATTTGACTTTCAGTTAGTATGCTGCTGGACAGCCTGGACCATTTAAAAATATTACATATTGATACAAATAAAACCCCAATAAATTAAATGCGAAGAGGAGTGAGGAAAAAATTTTTAATGAGACTATGAAAATAAAGCTTTACTAGTACACAGAGGTACTGAGGTACAGATGTTCCATTTTTTGGGGGGACTCTGGCTACTCTCCTCTACCATGGCAGTCAGGTACCAATAGCCAAGTGTCTGTCATGCCCTCAAGCACATACTTTCTCGAGGAAGCGTTGTCCAAGACTCTTGGACTAAGATGCTGGCGTTAAGTTTTTTTTCTTTTAGTTTCCCTTCTCCATGCACTAAGACAGTCTGGGCTATCTCGGGGTCAGGGCCTTGACTTTTGGCGTGAAGGCTGCACTGAGGGCAGGTCTCTAATAAGGGGAGATGGCAGAAGTGCTTGCTGCCTGGAGTTATGAATGCTGTTTGCAAATGCCCCCCTATGGCAGGGGGGAAAAAAGACTGGCACCTAGTAAATGCAGTACTTGGAAAAGTCTAGTCTTGTCTCAGTTTCTCTGCCCTTCTTAAAGTTTGCCTACAACACACCTCCCAGAGTTTTGGCCCATCAGGGCATGCCTCCCAGGGAATCTGCACACAGGAGGACTAGAACAGCCACTCGTGTTCTGAAGGCCGTGGGGAACAAATGAAGTTTGCCAGCTCCCAGTGTCCAGCTATACAGCACAGAAGATCCCACACCCCCTCTGAGGCCTAGTTTCTTTGCCTTCTCTCCTCCTGTAGCATTCATCTTTTGTCTCCCACTCACTGTGTGCAGAGCTACACATTCAGAAAGGCAGAGCTGTGTGTCAGCAATGCCTGGCCATGGCCCGTGTCACTGACAGGGTTCTGGATGGCACTCCTCCCAAACCCTTGCAGTGACATGGAACAAGCAGAAGGCAACATGAAAATCTGGAGCTGTGGGGAATGTGTGACTCCCCTCCGGGCAGATAAGCAACGGCTGAATGTCACCATCTGTTTCTGTGCGATTGAAGAGCAGAGCCACTAAGGCAAGATTCCAGTCACCTTTGTCAGGGACTTCAGATGAGTCAAAAACTTCTCAAGAACAATGAGTCCTCAGCTGTTGACAGATCTAAAGCAACAGAAATGAACCACATCATCTCTGTCTCCTGCTAGACAGAACATTTGTCAACCAGCCAGTGAAACCAACTTGCTTTCTGCACTGAAAGCCAGACAGAAGGGGCTTTATGGAGTCAGATGTTCCCAGGTGATGCTGGGATTTATTTGTCAAGGCCTCTTCTGATAACAGTAAGTCAGTAGCTCAGATGCTACATTGTGAAAATGTCATTTTTCTACTGGTGGCTTCAGTCCATTTTGTAATACAATAGTTTCCACTCCCCCAAATCCTTACTGTTCATAAATTCATTATCAGGCTTGGAAGATGAGCCAAATACCAATTTGACCTTGACTGTACAGTGTCATTTCACACTTCAGCTGCATTTCGTACAACACGCAGTTCAGGTATATTGGCAGCACAGCTTGAAGGAAACTGCTGAACCTAAAAAAAACTCTCTGAGGCTACCAGACTATTACTGGCCCCTGTCAATAACTCATCCAAAAAGCTGAAAAACCCTCAAAAGGTAGTTTTAGCAGTGTTGGTGGCCAGTAAACACACTCAAATGTTTTATTTTACAGTCTCAGTTCTGAACAGTTTGTGAATGTTTAAGAGGTCTCTCTTGGCCCCTTTTTAACTGTCTCAGCTACTGAGGATAGTTCAGTTATTTGCTTGAGGTGGATGAGAAAGAGTAGCAGAGTACCTACAACCAGCATGCCCCTCTAAAGAAGCAAGAAAATGGTAAAAGAAACATCCCACACATCCATATGTCCAGGAGCCAAGTCCTGCGTGATCCCATGCACTCAAATGCACCCCATGAGAAACCCAAATGAAACCAGAATCCCTGTCACCCCGAGTTTCTGTCATACTCAAGCACCATGCAGGGTTTACCTGTCTGTGGAACTACTAGGGTGGAGTCCCATTGCCCACTCTTGGGCTTGAAGAGTTGTCTAGTTATGGATCTCCTCTCTTAGATAAAGTAGGGCTTCTTCCATCTACCCTGAGTTTGTCCATCTTTTGACTTCCTGATCACACCTTCTCTGGAAAAGGTCCCTGCTTGGACTATGTGCATGCTGAAGCTTGTAGGGTTCGTTTGTTAGTCAGTTTTCCTCTTCCTACATCTTTCTTTACCACAACGCCCTCACTCACGCTCAGTTTGAGACGTGGCATCTCTTGTCCTCGCATCCCCCCACCCTCCTTCCACACCGCAGCTTGTGGCGCCTCACCCTAAAAGCCACCGGCTCCCCTCACACTGTCACCCCCTCTCCATGGCATTGCTAGATCGGCAGCCCACCGCAACATGGGCTGAAGCACGTTAGGGTAACCCCAGCTGTCCCCATATCCTTTGTGACACTTTGACAAATGTGGTGCTACACGTGTGCTGTCTGCTGCCAAGCAGCATGTGTCACAGCTGAGCCCTGCCTGGCTCTCCCACAGTGGGAACACTAATTTTGGGTGCCACTCTCTGGTATCCAGCTGCCAGCATTCATGGAACTTGTCAGAATGCAATTATCTCTGAGGCGTTTGTCAAATGTGGTTGAGCTTGGCTAACGGATTTAAAAAAATACTGTGGGGAAGGGGACTGACACACACGTGGCCAGAGAGGCGAGCAAAAGGATTACATAAGCCTTGCTTCCTAAGGAAATGAGACTAAACCCGGGGCCCTGATGTGTATGGCGTGCATCCCTTGAACACAGGGTTAGTGGGAGGAATGGGGGGAGCTCAAGGCTGCTCTGGCATCAGACACAGCGACGTGTGCTCCTGCACCTGCTGGAGAGGCTCTGAGACTGTACAGTCGACCATTTGGATAAGGGCTGCATCCGCCCCTGAAGCTTCTGGATAGTGAGAAAGCCGAAACATGAGCCAACGTAGACAAAGAACTGACCCTATTGTTCACTTGCTTTGCTTGCATGGGGTGTCTGCCTGTAATTAAGAGTACTTCGAGGGCCATGTGGAAGATGGGTTTTACTATGAGATTCCATGTGAGTCTGCAATGAGACATTAGTCATTTCTGTTGAGTCACTGAGAACAGAATTGGTACTTATTTAAAGTTAAAAGTTATTTATCTTACACAGTACAAAACAAGGGCACTCCAACAGACTATTAAATTGATTTCCTTCAGAGGGTCAGACCTTTCTCTGGTCATGGGCACTGTGCAGGGTGTACCATACTAGGCACTATGAATGCTATCAGCTATCACCCATATATGCTGCAACTGGAATTCATTTTGACTGTAAAAAGTTTTGATATGCATATTTTTATTCCAGATTTAAGACACTCAAAAGATTGGAGCTGCTGTCACTCTGATTCCATGACTACCTGATGTTCATGGGTGTTTAGCCCAAAGATGGTGCTTTTAGAAGGAAATATTGGCAGGGGCAGTTTAGCAGGATAGAGAGAGTGAACTTGTTCAGGGAAGCAGGAGGTATCTGGTGATATGAGGGTGTATAAGGTCCTTCCCACTGCTAAGCCCTAACAGAAAGGAAGAGTTGTTTGAGGGGAGAGAAAAGCTATCTTTGCTGCATGGATCCTTTTGCCCTGGAAACTAGGTGCCTCTACAATGGAACAAGTCAAGGGAGGAAGAGCAGTTGCTATTACAGCCTCAGTATAATTTTCAGTACTTCTAAAATTTCACTTCTTTTACAGTTTTTCTTCCTTTTTTTCAGCAGTGAGCTATAATATTCTGAGTACCTGAAGTCACACAGAAAGCCTTTGGAGCTGTTATGAATGACTACTCCTGCAAGTGCAACCCACTTTCAGGGCTGTGCACCTTGGGCCTCTTCATGCATTGACCATCTTAGCTTGTAAATATATGTCATCAATCAATATTTTAAATGGCTTGGCCTTTAACCTTAACATCTGTTGCTAAAACAGTACTCTGAGCATCTGTGACTAGCAGCGTTTCCCCCCCCACCCCCCACTTTATGCTAACCGAGACCAAAAAAACAATAATAAAACATGCCCAGAGAAAACGCCAGAGTGAAATTACCTAAATGGAGACACTTCCTTTGCAGGGAGAGTGATATGAGCTCTTGGGCACAGATAGAGTTGGACGTGTGCAGCCATGAAGCATCTTAGTTATGAGGAGGGAAAAAGGAGGAAGATCTAAGCAAACAATGGGTCCCTCTGACTGCAAAACATTCTTTTGCTCACTGTCTTACCCAGTCCTAAGCACAAGCCTGCTTTGAAGTCGGACACAAGGGACGGGAGCTTTTTAAATATTTCATTTTTTCTGTGATTGGCTTTCATCCCTGATATATTTAAAATGTGCTTTAACTTGGAGAAAGACAAAACTGAGGCTCTCCAGGAATCCAAGTGATCCCTAAAGCCCAGAGCTCTGCACATTAATAATGTGGTTTCTTTGAAAAAGAAAAAAAAAAAAGAAAAAATAGGAAAAAACTCAAAACAAACCCCCAAACCATGAACATTTTCATATTTTCAAGTGGAATCAAGAGGACATCATATACTGTATTTATCCACATATATACTATATAGAGTATTATAGCTGATTTCTCCAGATATATTACCTCTGAAAGAGCAACTGTGCAATCATTGCAGACTATAGGTGGCAGCAGGAATGTCCATATCCTTTTAATTCTGTAAGGATCAGCACTTTAGCTTATATGCCTTAAATAACAACAGAGGAAGTTTTGCCTATGGAATTGTACTACGCATAGTATGAAGCAACTTCTGTTTTCCTGTAAAACAGTCTTTCAAATCTTGATTTATGTTCCCTGGCACTTTTTCATACTGTGCACGTGATGGGGTTTCATATGGGGTGACCCGATGGAAGTATCAGGGAAGATCTACTAGTTTTTTACAATATCCTGGTGATGGATTGATACAATCAGCAAAGAAATCATATCAGAGAAAGCCAGTATTATTGATAAATAAAATCCTTCATTTCACAAGAGGTTCTCAGAAATGACACTGAGAGGCTAGGGATAGTCTGTTTATCTGTAAGCTAATAACTTTTTTCCTGGTTTATTGTCATCACTTGAAATCTGAGGTTATTTCTGAGGTTCTTAAGTGCAGCCTATTCTGAGGGAAATGTCACTGGTCTTTTCTGTCCTGCCTGGCTGCAACAGGCCAAGCCATGCTTCAGCTAGGCCAGTCTGCTGCTCTCACAGATCTTCAGAGTGCAGATTACAAGGGCAGAGAATGGAAATAACCACCCAAATCCCTCCAGCTTTCTGCCACTTCTCGAGGAGCCATATATAAACCGTGAGTGCAGACTCCCAGGAGAACAATGTTAGAACGATGGGTTATTTCCATTTATGCTCCATTCTGTTCACCAGTTACATTCCAACATTTTAGTGCAACTTGAACAAGAAAGGAGAATAGCAGGATGCATTTTTTTTGTTTTTATTTTTAAGATTTGGAGTGATGGAAAAAAGCAGGAGATTCTTGCCTAAGTAATTTTTAGTAATTTATTACTTTGCACTTATAAAGCAAAATATATTAATAAAGTGCACCAGCTCTTCCCTTGGTGCAGGGGAACTACCACCAGGCATTTTTGTTTTCTAATCCCAGTTTACTATTGGATTTCTCTAAGCCTCAACAGAAACAAGCTAGGGTTTGTCTGGAAAGCTCATACTCAGTTACTAAATCAATTCAAAACATATTTAGTAATACCAAGTCAAGTATCTCCTCCACAGTGGAACTGAAAGAGGATAAAATGCATCTTAAATCAAGATAGATTAATTTAGCTCTAAGCTAAATCATTTTATGAATAATTTTGGATTTTAATAGTACTGAGCATTTTCTAGTATTGACCAAGTTTGAAAGTAAAGTCTTTAAAAATGCCATCCCTGCCTTTTTGTGTTTCACCTTGGCTCTGCTCTGCAATCCAAAGACTTCCTCCTATGAGGAAAGGCTGAGAGAGCTGGATTTGTTAAGCCTGGAGAAGATAAGGCTCCAGGGAGACCTTATTGTGGCCTTTCGATACTTAAAGCTGGATTATAAGAAAAAAGGAGATGGACTTCTTAGTAGGGCCTGTAGCGATAGGATAAGGGGTGATGGTTTTAATCTAAAAGAGGGTGGATTCAGACTAGATCTAAGGAAGAATTTTTTTACAATGAGGGTGGTGAAACACTGGAACAGGTTGCCCAGAGAACTGGTAGATGCTCAGTCCCTGGAAACATTCAAGCTCAGGCTGGATGGGGCTCTGAGCAACCTGATGTAGTTGAAGATGTCCCTGCCCACGGACAGCTAAGTGAAAGATTCCCCACTCTAATCTCTAGAATCAGTGGAGGGATATGAGTGCCTTTACAGGGCGAGGCAGATAACAATTAAACTGATGGCCTTGGAGAATTCCTCTTTCTCTCTGGCTAAACAAAGAACCTGAGATTGCTACATCCCTGATTCAGGATCCTCTGCTGAGGTTCAAAAGTTGTAAATCTAGATCTTAAGCAAAAGGGAGTGGAAGCATCTTTTTCTCTTCCTATAAAATGTATAGAACAGTCTAAGGTCCATGAAAGGGGCCAGCTCTTATTCAAACCACAAGAAAGAAAGACAAGACAGACAAGAAGGAATGAAAGAAAGATTAAATACTAGGAAAGATAATTAAAACAACATGTTTGACATTTCAAATTCAAGCTTTTGCTCCATTCATACACCACCATATTATTTGTTATAATCACACAGTGCATGATAATACACAGCCTCATCAACTTTTCTGCAGCTCCTGAAGAGCTGGAAAACCTTATTGCTGAGTGCCTTTGTCTTTGCTACAGCACTCATTTGGCTTGAGCAAGGCCCATGCACCTGCATTCTGCTGAAGCCAAGGCAAACTTTTAAAAAGAAAACAAATGGATAGAGGCTGACTTTCAGCAGGGCTGCTACCCCCTTCACATGAAATTAGTAGGAGCTATTTGGCTGACTAACTCTGAAAAAAAAAAAAGTCAGACCTTAGCAAACAACTCACAAAACTATTTAATTTTATTTGTTGGTGGTTTGGGTTTTTTTTATCTTCCATAGTGGCAAATCAGACCTATAAGCTTTTCTGTTTAAAATCATGTATTATATGACATATTTAGCACCATACTTAATAGAAGTATTCTTACCTGTAATTAAATCATGATGACCTACAGATCTGCCACATTTCCCATCCAAAATGTGTTGTGAAGATGTGTGGAGTTGTTGAATAGCTAAGCATTCACTTAGTACATCTTGTTCGATATCAGTACATGAATTTAGCTACAAGAGGAGGATAAAACAAACATTTTATTTCAAAAAGTAAACCAAATTACTTCTAATTAAATTCATGTTTCTGTGCTTAAAGATTATGTGTAGGAAGAAGGAACAAAATGTCATTCTTAGGAACTTGGTGTAAATAAGGATGTATCTATTACTTGGTATTTTTAATTAGAGATAATTTTGGTTTTCTTAAGTGCACAAGTGTGCTGATCTTAAATCAGCAACAGTTTGCTTCAGAAAATAATGTACCCTGTGTTTCTTCAAACTTTCCTGAGTAATTTAACTGTGTATTTTCAGGCTTTCTATAGTTTCTTTGGTTCTGTGGCAAAAGGATTGCATCACCTTCTAGCTGTGACACTTGGAAAGACATTTGATAGGGAATGAAAAGCATTTGTGCTTATCAGATTAGAACTGGTGGAATAATATGCTGTCAGTAATGTGTAAGAGGTATCACTGATATGTCAGCTGTTCTCCATGTAAATTAAAGCTCTGGCAAAAGTGTCTGAAGCAAACTCTTGAAAACCACAATGTCGATCATATTAAAACCAGCAGGAGAGGAGAATTAAGAAAGAAAAGCATTTCTAATTCTCTTTCAAACATGCTGATGCTGCCAAGCTTTTGTCATAATATAGTGCTCACATTACACAAACAGCCATCATTTTCTATAGCCATTAATAAATAGTTATTGTCTTTACGTTTACAGTTTTGCATACCGATCTCCCCTGGGTTTGGTTATTCTAAATAAAAGCTCCAGGCAAACCTATTTAGAACTCTGCTATACAGCCATTTGTTGGTTCAAGATAAACATCTAACGTTTGGATCACAAAGTGCATCTGCAGCCAATTAAACTTAAACTACTACTAAATTAACAGCTAACTTTCTCCTATTTTGATCTTGTAAAGTCTTTCAGAACAACCAAATATTACCACTGCAGTCATCTTCTAGGCTATGAACTAAATATTCAGGACTCCTTTGATGTAAGTCTAAGCTCAGGCATTTTATTTTATATCAGAGATGGCACATTTTGGTAGCATATCTCAACCAAGACATGTGGGCAGAGCAGCCTGTTAATTTTTCTTTCTTGGCTTAGTCATTTCCAGTCAGAACTCCTGGGAGGCTGATACCTACAGACAACTGCCTTTGCCGAGTTATAACCAAAAATGAGCAAGTGAGTATAAACAGTCTTTCCCCCTTTTTTCCAAAGTAGACTGTCACCGTTTCAATAACACTGAGATTTACTTAGTTGTGAAAGGGGTTTTTTTCCCCCCTATAATACATTTAAATGAAACATTTGGGGTGTTTTATTGTTTCTTTATGAGTCAGATTTGCTTTGGTCCCTTTTAAGAGAGCCTGTTCAAAATACACTCTAAATCTGCTGCTTTTTCAGATGCCTTTTAAGTTTAAGGAAAAAAGACACGGGATCAAGTATTCATAAAGCTATCATGGATAAATGAGACAGGAAATCTGAAGATGATTTCAAACCACTGGAGGAGTGCAGATTTAGATTGGTCTACCAAATAAGGTGTGGGAGGCAAGGAACTAACATTATTTTAAGATAGACTTGATAAGTGTATGGGAGGGTATGTATATGCATGCAGGAAAGGAGATTAAGAGCTATGAAACCCTGGCTATTTGATGTTTTGGTACATCTAAGCAGCTTGAGTTTGCCATTTGTGTGTACCATATTTGTCCTGTATTGATTCTATGATTGAGGCCTCCCACTGCTTACGCAGGAAGTACTTTGTGCCCCTTAATGCAAAATTTGGATTTAGGTTTTTTTTCCCCACCTGCCTCCCTAGAACTGGAAATAGGCCTCAGCAGGTACAGGGTATAACAGTGGGGACTGTCCCTTTGTCCATATGTGAAAGATGTTAACACCTTAGTGCATTCAGCCCAGTACACAGAACTGAACAAAAGATACCCACGTTTGGTATTAGGAAATAATTCCCTCCTTCCTTCCCCCAAGAAGTATGTCAGCAACTGTAGGAAGGAAAGCTGGAGGGGTTGTCTCCTTTGGAATAGGGAGCGTGGTTGCTTTCCACAATCCGCTAAGAATTTCGTAAATACAAAATCTTCCTGTTGCAAAGATCTTGCTATTGCAAAAGACTCTGGTGCCACAGTCAACCTCTTTCTATGGCCAATTACTGCTATGGCTTTCTGACTCTTACTTTCATTAAGACCTAAAGGTTGCTCTAGGGAAGTGTTGGGAATTTTGTGACCTGTGGCGTGGGAGGCATGTGCACAGGAACTTTCTAGAGAACTGTAGTGAAACCACATGGCCTGCTAATACAAAATTGGGCTTGAAAACTAGGCAATCCTTTCCAGTCCTGCCAGGCTAAATAAGAGTTCTGGCTAGACCTGGTACCTGCAGAGACAATGACTTGATTCTGTGGACATCTGGGTGGGTGCTAGGTATGAATAGTGTTACCCCCAGGCACAAAGCTCCACATGTAACAAGTGTTTCTTGACTGATTATTTGAAATAGCGTGCACAACTCTGGACATTGATGTTCTAGAGAGTGTTACTCAGACAGCAAGCACCTGACGCAGAGCAGGGTTACAGGAAGAACTGGGGGACAGACAACTGTCCTAGGAAAGGGGACCATAAGTTCAGATCAGTGAATCTAGCCAAGTGAAAACCGTAGGGGATATAATTCCATGCTGAGAAGTAGCAAGAGGGAAGGGGTGTAAGACGGCGCATGGCTGACACAAGGGCAAATCAGTATGAACTCATCACAGTTGTATTCAAGCAGGAAAATTAGGCCTTTTTGACATCCATCTCACTCCTCCACGGCTCATCCCAAATTCTGTAACTAAGATCACCTGGGTTCTGCTATTGTCTCTTTTGTCTACACGTTCCTCTCTTTGCTCTCCAATACTTCTTGTTCTTACCTTTGACATTTTTCCAAACTAGCTGCTCCCTAGCTCTATCTTGCCAGGCTGTCATTTCTGCTCTGTGCTCCATCCTTTAAACATGCCTTGCTGTCACGTCCATGATGCTCTTGGCAGTGGCGAGGCAGCTGGGGGAAGACGTCATTGCTGCTTATTGAACTAATTGTAATTGCTTGCTAAGGTTTGCATTCCCTTCCACTCCTGGGCCTGAAGTATGCTCATAGTCCATTCGGTCACAGATCAGCTCCATGGGGTCCCAATCATCTTTTTACAAACTGTGTGTACAAATGTGTAATAAACAAGTCTCTGATCCTGGGTTGGTGCCTGTAAGCATCCCCATTTAATAATGAGTTCAGGACTTAGCCCACAGAAACCAAGATACTTACTTGAATCTAACAGTAGTGAAAACATAACTAGCAGTCTGGGTTTGGAATGAATATAAATGCATTTAAAATACAGATGTGGTGGGAAAAGCAAGGGGGTTCTTTCTCTTCTATTACAAGTGCTCCTTTCCTGACATTTCCACAGTACCCTGCCTTAGTTTCATTTGTGTTTTAGATGATCTGCCAGCACGTATTTACTAGCTGATTGCAGAGACTCAATGCGTGGACATTTTACGTGAATGGCAGCAGCATTTGGGCTTGTGTATGAAAGATGAACAGGAAAGAAAAGCTTGGAGAGAAAGTGTGGGGCAAACTGAAATTCGAGAGTGGTAGCCTTGAAAGTGCAAAAGTGTAAGATGGATTGGTTAACAACAGTGATTAAAAACCAACAGGAAAATTGGCTCTACTTAAGTTTTCTTTTAGCAATATTGCAGAAGAACTCTGATTTTAAAATATATAAACTAAAGCTAAATTAAAAATAACTATATCGAGGAGATCTGGAGATGTGTCACTTTTTGCGTAGTGGGTCTTACCTTCTTACGCACCTGTTGTTCTTTGGCTGAATGAGCTTTCACATGTTTGCGCAGAGAGCTGGGGTCGGTGTAGCGTTTGGAGCAGCCAGGAATCTGACAGGCATAGGGTTTCTGTAAATGTGAGAAAAGGGAAAAGAGTTCATATCCCTCTGCATCTCTAAAGTCAGCATGGATGGCCACTTCTGTGAAACACAGTGTGGAGGCTGAGCTGTTTGCTCTGTTTGCTGTTTCCAGATTTGCTCTGTCTCTTCTATGTGCACAAGCCAGACATGATGCAAACAGAACCACCGCATTGATCACTCTGATTTTGCACTCCATGCAAGCACTGAGAGCACTTGACATATCTATGCTCTGTCATGTTGGATATTGATTACTGGGCTGAATTAAACGCTAATGAGATGTAACTGGATGGGTTTTGAGACCCTTACTTTTTTTCTAGCCTTTACAGTGGACAAAATGATCGTGAGATCAGCCAGTATAATTATAAATATAGAAGCTCTGGTTTGGGTTCTGATTTACGTAGTTTTTACGAGAAGTGTTCCATATGCAGCAGAGCAAAGATTGTGGCATAGCACACATTTGGTTTCCTTCATACCTTGTTGCTGTTTTGAATAGCAGCAGCAATATGTTTCTTTTTATAAATCCTAACCAAACAACTCGCATCAAATATTAACATCTGAGCAAATCAATGCAGAAAGGAAAATCCACTATTGTTGATTTTGTTGGGAAGACCATTCCAGCTGATTATGGCATATGGCAGAGCTTGCCACTTCTGTGTGGCACACTATGAGCACTCTTTCCTGGGAAAACCATCTGGGTCTGGGCAGGCAGTTCCAGTACGCTATTCTCATAGGAAAATAAATAAATAAACTAGGATGCTCCAATTTAACCGCTGATTCTGGAGTCCCAATGACTGAAAGCCTCAGCAAGTTCTTTTCTTAGTTATGCCTACTTCCAACAAATGAAATGCTATCTCTGTTACAGTACAGCCTTCAAATGAATGTGCAATTAGCAAGTTGAACAAAGGGACTCTGGCGCTTGTCATTAAGGAAACACTGACTTAAGTGGTAGCAAAGTAGCGCTGCATGTCAAAGCTCGTGGTTTTACAGTTGAGCAGAACATTCCTTTTTTTCTCTGTTTTCTTGCCTCATCTGTCAACATTACCTTAGCCTTCCCACTAGGACTAGTAAGTCCTTTTGGTGTCTTCCCAACCGTTGAAAACAGTTTGTCATGACCTCAGTGTCACATTCTTTAATCCCCTTGGTTTCAGAAAGAGAATGCACAAAAGGGGAAAAAACCTCACCGTTTTTGGGAGAAGTGACTGTGAGGCCCTTTAAACAAGTTGCTCTACTCCTGGAGGAGATAACATGCCCTTTTTACCACAAGGACAGATACGTTCCCTTTGTTCTGCTTCTACCTAGCAGAAGGATCTACTTCCAGATGATTTAGTAGAGATTTGATCAAACTAGCATACATCACTAAGTCTCTGAAATGATTTACAGATTCTCCTTTTGGAGAAGATAAATAATGGAGTGACCTGCATTGAGAAGCTTTAAAACCAATTCCAAATGCACTCAATAAGGAATAAGCAGTCTATATAAACACCTTTTCTTTTAAGTACCTCCAGAGAATAAGTATTGCTGCTCTGTCCAGCCAGCAGGAAATTTCTGAAGGAATAATAGAATCATTCACCAATTCATGACCTTACAGCCTAACACAGCACCTACCCAGAAAGTTACAGGGCAAAGCAGATTTATTGAGAGTGTCTGGTACACAGAGAACTGACACCTGAGGAAAAACTATGGAAAACTTTAACAAATACCTTAGCAGACAAACTAGCAGAGTATTTTTCAAATCATTGATGTCATTCAAATTAGTGATAGAATCATTCAACTTAGTGATAGGCAAACTAGATGAAAATCTGACTACCCTTTAAAAGGTTCATGGCTATTTGCTTTGACAGTTATTTTGTCCACTGAGCTAATGCAATGTGCAGCCTTTACAATAGTACCATCCTGTAGCTCTGTTATTTTTCATGTTCACATAACACTAAGCTAAACCATAGGATTTCAATTAAACCAGGTAAGTGGAAGTTAGTTACTGTGTTGTAGGGCTACAGAAATATTTTTAAAGAACCTGCAACAGAATAGCATGGAGGATATTTTTCAGTGTTTAAGAAAGTTAGTAGAAAATTATTACTGTACCTTTTTCCTGATTTATGAGCATTTCAGATAATAAAGACAGAGATAAAGAGAGAAGGAAAGAAAATAGAAAGTTAAGAGATTTATCTTCAATAATGCACAGATCAACAGATGTAAGATTTTTTCTTTTTTTGTTAACCACTTAAATTATCTTTCAAAAGTAATAAATGGCTTTCCATTTGCGAGTTTGACTAATAAAAAATACATCTATTAGATTCAAGCAGTTAAATTTCAAACCCATGTACCCAATTTAGTAAATCCACTTTCAAGAGAGACACATTTTAGAACTAATTACAAATTCAAATATCTCAGGTTGACTTTCAAATAAATAAAACATTGTTATTCTAAGTGTGCTTTGGTTTGGAAAATGTGACTGACTCGCTTCTCTTACTTGTTTGTTTTTGCAAGGCATAATGTACATTAGACATTCCTTAATGCTGCACTGTCTGAAATGTGTAACTGCTTAAAAAGTAAATATCAATTAAACTCAAAAGTTCTGCCCCATAACCACTTGGCCAAACATTAAACCATATATTCACTTCTTTGAAAAAGACAAAGAAACAACTCTGCCTGTTATTCTTTACAAGCTTTATGCTGAGGACTTAAATGGTCTACAAAGTTGTCTACTTGTTTCTTCCCCCATAATATGGTGATTTAATTTTATTGGAGCCTAAGACAGTAGACAGACTCCCATCTTCTTTGCGAGATGAGTGAGAAGATTTGTAGAGTTGAGCCAGAATCTACCAACTGTACATAAGAAATTAATTTGTTTCTTACAGTTAATTCTGATGGTGGGTACTTAACAAATTTCATATAGTTGTAAGACAGATGTATTTTTACCTTTACAAAATTATGTCCAAAACTGAGATGCATTTCCCTTCCACTGAGATGTCTGAACTGCTTTTGCATTCACTCAGAACAGACTTTACTGAAGCAAAATAGGATAGGAAGCAAGACAATGACACACATTTAGTACAGCAGCAGTGACTCAGCTTTCACTCACATTATGCCTTATTCTACTGCTGCCTCCTCTTCCTGGAACAAGAACAATTGGGAGAGTTTGCTGAGTAACTTTTTCCTGAGTAACCTATTCCTCAGCAACTTATTCCTCAGCGTAAGACAGCTGAGTTTGCCTTTCTGTGATCAAGACTCTTTCATTTCTCAAAGCACATACAATTCAAAACAAAAGTACAGTTGCTTATAGCTGAATTCTCTGAGATGCTCCTCATGAAAAGGAAAAGTCACCCTCCAGTTGCAGAACAAACTGTGTACAAGGACCAGCGGAAAACTCAGTGCAACTCCCAGTATGAAATCATGCTTACGGTATCCAGGTGTGTTCGCTGATGCTTTGCCCGGTCACTGGAGTTGCTGAAAGCTTTCTGGCAGCCAGGATGCTGACACAGGTATGGCTTCTCCCCAGTATGACTCCGGAGGTGAATCTTAAGGTTCTCAAGCCTAGAAAATGCCTTGTTGCACCCTTCAAACTGAAAAACGTCATAAAAAATTGTTGTAAAGTACTATTAAATAAACCATGTGCAGGCACAATGAGAACAGTGTAAGATCCAAGTTGGACATGCAATAAATCAACCAACATTCAAACATCTGTTGAAATTTATGGATGAAACACAACATTTTGTGCTGTTCATTTAATCTGTCACTGAAGACATGGTGTGTAGCTCAGTAATAATACAAGGCTTATAAATATCTCACATGTTCTGTCTGAAGTACTGAACACTAAGAGACATGGTGTCTGAACAGAAAATTTAAAGAAAGAACAAGTGTTCTGATGAGTTCTCATACATGTTAATTGGCACAGGAACTACTGTGGGAAACAACAATTAGCTGCTACAGATAGAGAGCAAGAGAAGCTATTTGTGGCAGTAAGAACCTGGTTTCAGATGTCTGAAATACTATACACTGGAGCAGATGAGCATGGACTATTACAAGAAGACCTAATCCATTTGAAGATCAATCCAAAGAAACTCTGCTGTTATTCTGCACCCTTTTCTTTACTAGCCATATCATTCAGATCTGTTCTCAGCATTTATACAACCAGTAACCTGAGCAATTCTGACTTCTTAAGCACCCGTTTCATTAGGGAACTCAGTAATAAAACACTGCATAGCATTCATAACAAAAGTCACTGTTTCAAATTAAATCTGAATAAATAAATAAAATTTCCACTAATAGGCCAAGGGAAGGGTGTTTCACATTGCTCACCACTAAGTTTCAGTGTTACAGACAACAGGCAAGGCACCATCTGTAGGATGGGCTTTGGGAGCTAACTCAGTGAGCACAAGTACATCCATATGCACATTCATGCAAACCCCTAAAATGCAGTCAGATACTTACACATGTGCACAAATACTTCCATGCACACATACTCATGTGTGATGGTGTGCATATACTTTGACCACTCCACGATGCAGGTTCATAGCACTGCAGATCTTCTAGAGTCTCTATACAGATAAAACCCTGGCTCATCTATGATTCAAGATCTCAAAAAATGTATTTAACAAACACAACCCGGTTCACCTTCATGTCAACACTAACAACAACTTTGAAAGAAGGTAGGTGTATCTTAAACCCACTATTTCTGGAAGCCAGATTTTTTTGTTTGATTCTTGCGCATAAAGAGTGAAATCCTGACCCTCACAAAATTAGCAAGTGATTTGTCACTTCCTTCTGCTGAATCAAGATTTTGTTCAGCAGCTTTGCATTCACTACCTGTTGTTCCTCAGATCTGGCACCACAGAAATTACAGTCTTGCCAATCCCTGTCACCTTCTATTTGTCACGCACCCACCTCTCATGTACATTGGTGTGCGCAAACTTCTGACTCAGCTGTTGCACCCAGCATTGCAGGCAGAGGGATGGGAAGAGGGAGCAGATGCAGGTGGAGCTTAGAAGATGCTGTAAACCAGAGGCACCTGATCTCCTGGTGCCTGAACAAAGGCAATTTAAGCTACTGATGGACAAAGGTCCAGCACATCCGGCTCAGACCAGTGTGTTTTAAGCATCTCAACACAGTGAACAAAATGATCTGGACTTTCAAGCTAGCACTTCATTTTGCAGGCTGCATTCTGTCTTTGGATGCAGATTGGCTCTGCACACTACAAACTAAGCACACCAAAGCAGTCCAACACACAGGCACCCACACAGAGGGTCTCCTGGCAGACTGGTCTGCCTTTCCCAGACATTCATACATGAAAGGATCACTATAGCTTTTACTGCCCTAAAAATTTCACTGCCCGGGGCAGCTACGTAATCTCAACGGCATATTTGGGTCTATGTGTGCAGACAACTATCTGATATCTATACAGTTGCATCTTTCTGCATCACAACTATCATGATAGATCCACAGAGTCACCTGGAGACATGCAGTCTATGGCCATGACTCCCCTCTGAACACTGGAGCTGGTGCAGGGCGGTGGAAGAGTATTGGAAGTGACTAAGTCACCAGGGCTTAAAAAGAAACAAACTTTCTTCTTAATCATCACTAAATATCTGGCAAGGATTCAGAACGAAGCAATCTGAAATGTGCAAATATGCTGAAGTCCATGAAAAATAAAGCAGACTTTGGCAAATCCATAGTTCCCATAAGACATTTCATAAAGCCAGTTTCTGGCAAAAGGAGTTAATGTACTGAGATCCTAAAGATCATTTGTTTCCACTTTGTTCCCCACCTCTCTCCTCTCCTCTCCTCTCCTCTCCTCTCCTCTCCTCTCCTCTCCTCTCCTCTCCTCTCCTCTCCTCTCCTCTCCTCTCCTCTCCTCAGTCTCCTTTTTTTAGTGTTGTGTCCACAGTGTTGTATCATCCCTTTCAAACTAGTATCCCTTTCATTTTCAGTTCAATATCAGTTTTGATCACCAACATATAACCACAAGGTAGGGTGAGAATCAGACCGAGAGTCTACAAAATTATTTTGCAGCTCAGCTCTGCAACCTCATTCACCCAAATCCCAGGTGAGCAGCAAGACCAAGCTCTTCCCTTCAGTTGTTCATGCTGTCTCCCCATGTGTGCCATTCCTTACCCCTTACCTGAGCAGCCTCTCTCCTGACTGTCACGAGTCCCTTCCATGTACTCCACACCCCTCTCTAAAGGAGTTTCTGGTTCTTGCATGCAGGCATCAAAAAGCCTAGCCCAGAAGGACATTATATAGCAACGTTCCTTGTTACTGGGTCCTAGGGACATTTTATACCCCACTGGCACCAGAATCACTACAAGTGACACTCTACAATCTGATCCTTCTCGTCTCCACGTTGTCTCAGGTCTGGAAGACCTGTTAGGTCACAGAAGTAATTTCTCAGCTATTCAGTCATGAATGGAGGATCTTGAGCCTCAGAATGTTTTTCTAATGGATTACCAGTCTTCAGCTCCATATCTACAGCCTAATGCAAAGTAGGAAACTACGTAGAATAATCCAAATTAATTAAAGGTCCAGCTCCACTCTCATTGATGTCAGTAGCAAAAATGCCAATGGCAAATGTCCTAAAACATCTAAACACAAGCTTAATTTAAAACACATGAAAGCACATATGTTTAAGAGTTTGCTGGATGCTTGATCGGGATTTCAGGAAGAGAAGGAACAGGCCCTACCATAAATGCTCAGAACTACAATGTAAGCAGCAACATTCAGATAGGGGTTTATTATACTTTTACTGTGGTCAACAGCCTTTTTTTGGTACTAACACACAATTGAAACGTCTAATGCCTTCAGCAGTAAGGTTTCTCCATCACTACGTATGCCTGGACTTTAAGGGCTTTTCTTATTTATATCATAATTTCCTAGTATATATTATTTATATTATCCAGCTCTATTAAACTGGATAACAGATAGTGGGACAGTCACAATGCTGTGATGAATTCATTCTAAACATACAAGGTGGGAGAATACACCAGCAAAGAGAATGTTACAACTCCAGCATTCATATTTTCCTGGAGGCAGGGTTGCTAAAGGTAGGTTTGGCTTAATAGGAAGAAAATCAGTGGAAAAGGAGAGGAGGGTAAAAACCTTGCTGGCAAGTGATGAGAAGAGGGGATGGTGATGTACAAAGGTGAATGTGAAAGGCCCGAGAGGGAGGGAGGAAGGGAATTGGTGCAAAGAGCTGACAAGCACGGGGCTGTGAGAATCCATGCAGAGCTGCAGAAGGGTCTCTACTTTGAAGGACTCCAGGAAAACCTGTTTCAGCTCTGTTGTTTCTTGCTGCATCAGCTGAGCCTTGTGGTTTTTCACTTCAAGTCCACATGTGGAGACAGCACTGCTGAGACCCAGATTCCCCAGTACAAGTACAAGTTGTACAGTTGTACAAGGACAAGATAACTTCAACTGCGTTGCTGAAGAAACTGAGTTAGGATGGCTGTAAGGTAATTCTTGGGCTTCGCTGCTACTCACCAACACTTTTAACTCTTCCACCTACCCTTGCTACTTGGAGTGTACTTTATATTTATATTTATATTTACAACAAATAAAACTATTCCTGGATAAATGGGGTGCTCATTCTCCTTCTCAAATAACCTCCAGGAAGATCCATCAATCCCAGAAGTATCTCAGCTTCAACTACAAAGGACAAATGCTCTATTTCCAAAGGGCTTTAGGTTGGTAAGAGCTATTTGATCAACTGAGAAGGCCACTTATAGTACCTCCCAGACATCTGGCCCCAATCTGTCACTGCTTAATCCTACAATCTTAAACATTTTGTTGACGTTTGATGCCTGGGATCACTGTAACAAACACTGCATGATCCTCAAAGTCTGTAAATGTCAACAGAGCTCTTAAACAAGTTCATCGATAAAAATAATAATTATATTGCAATTACTACTTTTGTCTTTATTGTGAGATTGTTATTGTGTGCTTCAGACACTGCTATGCTACACACATCTGAGCAAAGACACAAAACAATGCCACATGATTACAGTAAATAGCATGATGCAATTACTGGATTTTATAACTACTGCTGCTTTTAGAATAGGGCTTCTACCAGGAAAAAATATGTTGTAGAAATTTATGGGACTAAATGAGTTCACTACCATGTGGAAATACATATGTTATCTTTATTTTACACTAAAATCTCACTGGAGTGTAACTGCTGCCATACCATGCATTTAAAAGGGATATTTACAAAAACACTAAATTATCTCACAGTGATCTAAACACATCACAATTTTCCTAACAAAACAATTTAATCTAATAACTGTAATTGCTTAAAATGTTTTTTTCTTTGCTTCCACATTATACTTTGAATGCACCTGAGAATGCTGCCAAGCAGAAATAACAGCGTATTCCCAAGAGGGTTTATATTATCAAATGTTTACCATTTTCATAAGCATATTTAATCACAGCCATGTCTACAATATCTGTCAGTGGTACAGATCAGAAGAAATAAACTATACACTAAACAGCTCAGACCATAAGGTGAAGCAATAACTGACATTTTCTTAGGAAATGAGTTATGACTGAAAGAGAGAAGCCTTCACAGTTGTAGTGCTAAATAGGTCCAGTGTGCCATTAGAGAAAGCTCATTAATATACACCTCTGCTCTCTGCTGCAGGATCAGTTAAACAAGCTGCCTTTTATTTATAGACCTAAAAGGGAAAGAGCAGGTCATATTGGCTGCTGACATCTCAGACAGCCTACAGATGGAAAACCCAAAATATTTCATTCCAAAGCATTTAATACTATCAATAGGAAATCTTATGTCTGGTCAAAACATTTACAAGCCTTATGAACATTGTGAAATGCTCTTTCTTCCCAACTGATTACAAAATTGGGAAAATTTTATTGAAAAACATGTTATGAGAAAAAGGATCCTGTAAGGATATGTAACCCTTCTGGAGGGGAGGAAATAGTCATACCACTCTTTAAATAGCATCAACGTTTTATAGCACACTGAGTCTAATGTTGGGGACACGGCAGGAGGCATACGAGGCTCCAAACTGTTACGAATGTCAGTAATTGAAGCACCTGAGTTGGTTCACCCAACACAAGAATCTGATTTGGTGCTTTGTTTTTTCTAGTGAACTGCTGATTGGATTAATTTTTAATTCTTTATCGTAGCCACAGTGTAAAGCCCTGATCCTGCAAATACTTGCTCATGAGTAACATGACTCATGCAACAAGTTTTATTAAACTCAACAGAACTATTTGTGTACATAAAAAGTAACCCATAGGACTGAGCTCTCAACTCCCTAAAGAATCCCAGTTCATATAGCCAGTTTACAGATTTAAATTGTTAGAAGCTGCTTTTTTCCCTTTGTGGTAACAAAATAATGGAAGATACCTGCAATAGAAAAAGGATCTGCCAATTTCTATGGGTTTTTTTGAAGCCTGAATAATTTATGTTTGCAGAGTGACACTTCTACATGATATTTCATTTGAGTCCTGGGAAAAATCGCTTGTACTTGTTTTACTATTTGTATTATGAAAAAAGCATTTAAGGCTTTGACCAGACTATTGTACAATTGCTGGTGTGTAGGAGAAGAAAAGGTTCAGAACAGGAAAAAGAAGAAATCTAGAAAAGTAAGCCACCGTATAAATGTAATACATCCTTCACGTTGTTGGGGTTTAGGGTAATTACAGCCAACCATTTGACATCAACACGTTGTACACCAGCAGTGCATTTTTCTTTATGCTGTTAGACAGGTTGCATATTTCCTAATTAACGTGAAACTGGGAAATACTAATACACTGAAAATCTGGAGGAGGTGTTTCATCAGCATATGTCACTGAATTAAACAAGACTTTGGCCTGTCTCTTTTATTTCAATTTTATGAATTTTATAAGCCCCTAAGTCCGCATTCCTGAACCCCCCTCTGGCAGTACCAGGAGTTACGGGTGCACAAGGAATGCAGACCTGGCCCATGCAAGGCGGAACAACAGACTCATTTAAGTCATGAGGCTTTCAACAGCAACCAGGTCTGATTCCTCATGCGAGGTGATTTCCACACACAAACAGACTTTTCTGACTGCAAAATCCAACCACCTGCCTGCCAACATCCCCTGAGATGGGATTCCTCCGCTCTCACTCTACTGTCTGAAAAATGAATAGCCTTGTTGTTTGAGCTCCCCGAGTCCCTGGGGCACGGCAGGTCTGCCTGGCATGAGGTCGGCAGCTAAGAGTTCAGTGGGACACATCCTGCTCCGTAGGTGCCTGTCCCTCTCCCTTGACTACAGAGGCAGCCTCCATTTGGCTTCTGCATTTTCTTTTTTAAAGATAGTTTTACCTGCGTTCCTGGGTAAATCTGTCATTATATGTGAGTTTTGCCAATCATCTCACAAGGTCTGCTGTCATACCGAGTGCAGAAGGCACTGAGTCTTGGCCTGTCTCGAAGTAGGACTGGCATGTTTTGTCTCTCAAGTCTTGCTCACATAATTGTAAATTATCATCTGTCAAGAAAGGGGTGAATGTTGTTCAAAGCACTAAAATATTCATAGATTTATTTCTTCTAGTACCCATAGGTTAGGCACTTCAGTGAGCATTTCAGTGAGCAAACAGAGCTTTCCATATGTTTTCCAGCAAACCCCAAAATACCTGGGAAACTATCAGAGCATCCTATCATTTTCACAAGACCCCGCTGCTAGTCTTAAAATTCTTTTTAGTAATCCTTCTTTGATCAAGTAGATGGATAAACATTTGTCAAAACAGGGGTATTTGCATTTATTTGCTGCAACATATGAGAATGAACCAGGGGATATCTTACTATCTTACTATCAGCAGCATGACAGCCACAAATTTTGCCATAAGGTTTTGCTAAATATGTAATCTGGAAACCAAACAATTTTCTAAAACCTCATTACAGTTGGACTGAATGCAGTATTATGGCTTGCAGGCAAAAATAACATTGCATGGAGCAACATTTTAAAAAACAGAATGTAAAATTCATACAGTAATATAATAAGCAAAGAAGACACCCCTCCCAAAATCTGCATGTCAGTCCCTTTATTTCCTCATATGTAATTGGGAAATTATTATTTATTTGGGATTCTTTGAATAGCTTGCAAGCTATTCAAAATTAAACGACATCACACAGTCCAATATTTGCTGCTCCAATATCTGAATCCAGATCTGGTTGTTTTGGCAACAAAAATTAAGATTGAACAAAATCAATTAAAAACCTTCTCCAGCTGTGCCAGCAAAGAACCACGAATAAAATCAAAATGCTTCCCTCCAGTTCTTTTAGATTTTTTTAACAAAAATTATAGTTTACTCCACGTACTTCAAAACTCCGTTCATCTGGACCATTAAGTCATTGTCTTACCTTACTTTCCAAGGAAGCATTTCAGTTCCAGTTTGCATCTAACATATCCCCTATTTACACCTATCATCTCAGCTGAAACTTTACTGAAATTCTGCCCCACACTCTGACCTTTATCTTTGTATTCTGGTCCACATTTTAGTCACATCTTTAAATAACAGACTGTGCTTTTGGTCTGGGAGGCCAGTTACACTACAAACAGTTCTGTTCAGAATGCATTTCACTGACATGCAAGATGGAATAGGCGCTCATAAGTTTGGAGTGAAGAATTAATTTGCTTAAGATAATGAATGCAGCCCCAGGACAAGAGGAGAATCCATTTATGTGAACTAACCAGTTCAAAACAAAACAAAACAAACAAAACAAATTAAAGAGAGGACAACAGCAAGAAGGAAAAAAAAGTCATTACAAAAAGAAAAAAAACCCTCCCCCCAACTTATGGCTGATTAGCATAGCGTAGCATCTTAAAAGGCCAAAATACCACATGTGTGGCATGTTACAAAAGAAGATTAAAATAAAGGAAAAAACATCCAGAGAACCATGAAGTCTCAAAACATCTGGAGTTTTATAGTAACAAGGAGGAAAAAATCAAAAACATAATTGAAAAAAGTCCACTGCGATACATTATTGTACAATGAAGCTTAATGGCATTGAAAGGAGAAGAGATGAAAAGGCAAAATAAGGGAGGGGGAGAAATAAAAGAAACAAGAAAAGGCATTTATATTTTAAAGATGTCACTGAGGGTTTTTATCCCAGTTATTAAAAATTACACACCCTGCTTCTGTAAGCTGTTTCTGTAACGTGTTGAGCACTCTCTTTCAGCGTAGGACATTCATGCATGCTGGGGAATTCATCAACCTTTTTGTACCCGGTGTAGGGGCACTTTTCACTCCTGATTCTTTGAGAGACATCTGCAAAGAGAATGGCAGAGAAACTGCCTGTCCTGGTTTACATTCTGAATCCAATGGGAGATTTGAAAAGAGGCAGGACAAACATGTAAATTAAAAATGTTTGCTAAAAAACAATGCACACATTCAGGAATTAAGCAAACAATAAGCTGTTATATTGGCATCAGACACTGGAATCAACTGTAATTTAAATACTCTAAATGTATTCACTAACGAACATTTATATGGAAAAGTGAAATGAAAAACTTCCCTCTTTCTTCATATTTTTCTCTTTTTTTAATGAACCAGTAAAGGAAGAGTAAGATCTGCGCATAGTCCAGTCTGCCTTTGTAAATGCCAACAGTGTGTCTATAAACTTCTTTCCACCACACCACAGGCATGAAACACCCTGGATTAGGTCTGTGCTCTGTCTGTCCCCAGCCACAGGAAGATTTGAGACAAGCCTGTGCCAAACCCTGTCTGTAACAAATATGGTGTAGTCTGGCAACAGTGAGTGTCCATCCTAACTTCCCACTCATCCTCCAGACTACGATTTTTTTTTAATCCTGGGAAACCGTGCTCAAATCTTTGTCAAGACCAATAAATAAATATGTTTTACAGTCATAGCTTGTCATGTGTCATCGCAGCTAACAAAGTGGCTCCTGTCCTTGACAGATCAATCAGAGACGGATCCTGTGGGTGAAAACTGATCTACAGTTGGAAATTGCTGGCTATAGCTAACTAAACTAGTCAACCACAATCAAATTCTCTCTTTGAAAAGATGAAAATTACCAGCAAGGTAACTCTCCACCTACCTATGTGTTTTTTGTTGCAAATACAACTTTTTGTATGCGGTTCAACATAGAACGTTAATTTTCCTCACAAAATCTGTTTCACAAAGTGGATAGCTTTATTGCTGGTTTTTTTTTTTTTCCAGTTTTAGATAGGGTGGTATTTTTTTTCCTAAAAGACACTGTCCTTCTCATACTCTACCTGTATTCATTTCCACATGCACATAATGGAGCTTTTTTCTCAAATTGTCGTTGCTAAAGATCAGCTAAGAAGAATAAAGTTTCCCTGCAAATTGACAAGCTGCATGAAATTTTCAACACTGGATAAATCTTTGCACAAAGCGATAAGAAGGACATACAAATTTCTCCAAGGTTCTTCTTTCCAAGGGAGTAGACAACTCAGTGAGATTTTCCATGCTCAGATAGGCTCCTACTCTTTTCTATGCCATGCTGAGACAATTTTATTATCCATGAATAAAGACTGGGGCTCAACTTTGTGATCCAAGGAAGGCAAGGGATCTGCTAAAATGTACATGATTATGCCCAACACTTGCTCGCAGGTGTAGAGCTGAGCTCTGGCAAAGAGCCCTACAAGAGCTGCTTGTGAAGCACCAGGACAGAGAGATTGTGCAATATGGTGGGAGCTTGTTATCATTTCAGAATGGGTTACTTTATCCTGCTTTCTATCATGCCCTGGTTGGGGAGCAGAACCTCAAGAGACACGGCTTCCTCCTTCACCCGCTGACCTGCTCCAGTCACACTACAACAGAATCCCACAAGGTGACTTTACACTGGGAGAGCTAGAGGGTAACAACACAGAGAAGAATACTCTTTCTGAGAGAACAGAATCTCTTCCCTACAAATGAGGAACTTTTCCTCATTTTACCCAAAGTCGTTAATTTTACTCTTGCAAGTATTTTCATTTCCTCTTGCTTGGCCACGTTGATTACATGAAGGAAAATCTGTAAGATGTAGTCCTAAGAAAATGGCTTCAAGACCTCACCTCTTTTAAAGGAAGTCAGTTTTCTGGCTTTGCCAAAATCAAATCAGCATCTAGGCTTGGTTAGGCACTGCGTTACTAGAAGAGCCTTTTAGAGTTTGGAAACACAATTCTGTTCTTGCACTTTGTAAATGACCATCATGCTTCAGCTGAGCCACAGCAATGGTAGCCGCAGCTAAGTTGCTCCAGTATAACGTGGTGCCTTCTGTAGAGGCTGAGGTCTCTCCGTCTCTCCTGTTACCTCACACTTCCATGCACTAAGTGCATGTGCTTTAACAGTTACACTGGCTGATGCACATCAACCTGTGAAGGGATTATACTGGATTCTGTGCCTGAGCCTCCAAAGGAGATGTTAAATCAAGATTTTTCTAACAAACACCCCAAAGTCCATTGCTACTTTTCACTCAGGGTGACTTACTACATCCTACCACACTGAACTAGTGTGGGTAGTTATGATCTTCACCAAACCCTGCTCCAGTTTCAAGTGCTGGAGTTGCCTTCTAAAGTCTATTGTGAAGATGAGCTCTCTGCTGAAGAGCAGACGGCGTGGCAGCAGTGCTGGGTCCCTTCGTTCTCTATAGCACTGTGGGATCCTTTGGATAAAAGGCAATATAGCAATGTTCTTTTCTGAATAGCACTTAATGTTTTCCCACAGTCTCATTGTTTACAGGGAGTTTAGCAAGTCACTTCACTAATTTAAAATAGATTGTATCCCCCATGGGTGGATAACAATAACACATATTGGTGAATCATATGGCTTTCAAATGATATGTATGAAAAAGAAGTGCTACACATATTGTCTGAAATTTTATTGTGTGAAACCACAGCACTTAGCTCCCTACCAGCTGTGTCAACAATTCAGTGTAATAAACTAATACAATTGTAGAATAACAGCAAGGTTAGTTCTGAAAAATGAAAAGCCAAGATTAAAAAAAAAAAATGCAAAAAGAAAATGTAAATGAATACAGATGAACACCATTTCAGGTGGCAACAACCAGCCTTGCAAATGATGTGGCCTCAGGAAGTTTAGATTCCATCCATGGTTATAGGTTGCCATCTAAAAGTCTAAGAGGAAAAGGGATGATATGGATGAAATTATTTTTAAAATGGAAGAAGAGCACATTTTGATATCTGAGGAAACTGGTGTCTTACACTTAGACTATACAACCACTGCAGAAGCATCCTATCTTACTACAAACTATGTATGCACGGTTAGCTTTAAAATGAAATAAGAGTAAGAATCTCTCCTGGACTTTGCTTCCTAGGTTCAGATCAGCCTCATATCCATGCTGACTCGTTCATACGAGCTGCTTTACACACATGACGTAGCTCCCAAGGAGGATGCTGCCAAAGGACATTCCTGACATACTTGACCAATAGCAGCCCATGTACAGGAATGGCTGAATAAGCCAGGCTCAAATAACAAAGGTTTCACATTGAGCTGTCTCACATAATTTTTAATATGCTGCTAAATAACTAAATAAATAAACAAATAAACATCTGAATAAAGGACATTTTCTAAGATAATATTTTGAGGAAAAACTGGAAATGGAACTCAACGGAAATAGGTTTTAAATTGAAATGTTGAACTGTAGCCCAGAAATGACAAGAAAATTAAATCTCTTTTTTTCCTGAACCCCAATAAAAAAGTCTTAAACACTCTCGGTAGACCACAGTTTTGAAAGAAATGAAATTATGTTATTGTCATGCATGATTATCCAACATTTAGAGGTATCTGCAAGGTTTTCCTGAGAGTTATACCTCCATCCCATAACCTAGCAGGAAACCACAATCACTTCTGTACCTTACGTGAAGGACTTTGAAATGAAAGTGCCTCAAAATCAAATATAAGCAGCTTTCAACATGTGCATTTAATCTTCCTAGGTTAAGAAACACCCTGTGGCCACCACACTAAAGAACTGAAAACGTAAATTGAAGAAATTATATCCATATGATTAAGTAAGATTCTTAAAGAGAAACATGTTGTTAAGTACTTCATTGAGAATAAAATGAAATGCAGTAAAATAGAAGCTATTTGGAATAAATCACTGACGCACATGCTTTCTATGCAAAATGGCAGTGTTCGGCTCTGAGTGGACATCTGGAGCAAATTAGCATTATGTTGAGAATAATATAAAATTAAAACATTTAGTTTCAGCTTCTAAAATTAAATATAAAATCAGAGACAGCTCGCCTTGTGACTCTGATAGCAAGAGTTTATTTTGTTTTTAAAGTTGTTTATGCCTCCTATCACTGTTCTTGGAGCCCCGACACTCCCAGATACTATCTATGCAAACAGCACCAGGCGGAACAGTTTTATCTTGAAATGTGCCGCCGGGTCCTGCATTGGAGGTTCAGAATGAGGAGTCCACGGCCAAGCGTTGGCCAAAGCAGCTTGGGTAAAACACGAGGAAATGACCCAAAACTACAGGCAGAACTCGGACCGCAC
This sequence comes from Balearica regulorum gibbericeps, assembly GCF_011004875.1. Classification (NCBI taxonomy): domain Eukaryota; kingdom Metazoa; phylum Chordata; class Aves; order Gruiformes; family Gruidae; genus Balearica; species Balearica regulorum. The sequence continues at coordinate 6,494,971 of NC_046191.1, read as the reverse complement.
CCAAGTCGAACCTCCCAGGGCCTGAATATGTTTCATTTTTACATTTGCATGCTGACTCTGCACTTTCTGGCTCTGTAGAGCATTCAGAGTTGATGTGTTGAAGGTGCTGGATGACTTCAAGTCCTTGCAGGGCCTCTGAGCTCCTCCTGGCTGCTGCTGCCGAAGCTACTCAATTCACATGATGTCTGATATGGCCAACTGGGAAGCTCTCCCAGTTCCTATTGAGGTGAGGGAGAGAAGACTCTGTTCCTGGTGGGACCTGCCCTATTTGTTTCAGGGACACAGGCTGTGCAAGAGGCTACTGCACAGTTCCCTATTTCCAAACCCAAAGAAAGCTTTTGTCCCTGTTCCTGTCTCTTCTATGTGCAAACTCAAAGCATTTAAGACAATCAAGCATCTGTACTGCTCTTCCTTTCACTTCCTAGAGATTAACCAGGATAAAGGAGGTGTATGGGGCAGTAACTCCCTATAATCACTCTCCTCCATAACTGGGTCCTCTCTATCACTTGAAGGGAAAGGCAGCTGCCTGCAGCCTTGGGCTTGCCACAACTGGACACCTGGCCCATCCACTTTGGTCCTGAAGCAGGAAAAAAGAGTGTTTCTGCTTCCTCGGGGTGCCAGGCTCAGCACTTGCCAAGACCACAAACTTCAGGGGAGAACTACCTTTTCTCCTGGACATCTTTTTAGACATCCTATGTCAGTGGTCTGCTCCACACAGCTTTCCAGAAGTTACTGGCTTATAAAACTGTCCATCTCCAACTAGACAAAACAGCTACTAGCAATAACATTTCTAAAAAAACTCTGTAGCCACAAGCCATTAGCATCCCTAGTACACTTTTGAACAACTGATGCCTGGCTCAAGGAGCCATGCTTGCAACTGGTGTCCTGCCAAGCACCCCTACTGCTCCTGTCCGCCTGTGAGATCTGCCAAAGGGATCACTTCTGATCTGCCAGCAGCCCGACAGCGTGAACTGAGGCAAATGGGTGTCCAGGAAGTGCTGAACTGAAAAGACAGTGCAATGCAATGGATCTGACACAGCGCTGGCTGTGGGAGATGTGGTGTTTTACTAAGTTCTGTGACTGGGTGACCCTAGCAAATCACTTCATGTCCTGTGCACAGTGTAGTCCTTTGTGCTTTCTGACTGTACTGAAATGCCTACTGAGCAGGGACTGTGTAACACCAAGAGGCTCACGAGATGCTTTCGGAGCATCCTGAACTCATCAGTCACTGGTGTAAAGCCACTGAACCAGGAGCAGTGCTCTGGAGAATCAGGCCTGCTGGCAGAAGGTCAATGACTGTAACACTGGAGAGAATGCTGGATACATAATCATCTTCAGGTAGTTTGCTAATGCACCTTTATGCTTTGACATATTCTCCCAGATGTTTGGAAAAAAAATAACATCAAACAAGCAACCAGCATTTACTTTATATAGCATAAAAATAAGCTCTTCATAGTACAGTTTATCTCCTTTCTGATACATTTGGGAACATGCTAACCTTGCCACCTGTTCCTGGACTTCCTTTAAGGTAGCCCTGTCTTTCAACATGAAACCTAAATTGGATGTGCACAGACTTGCTCCTGCACTTTGCAATGTAAACACCTGCACACATGTTTTAAATAGTCTCACACCTCTATACGTAAAATTTCAGACACCTGTGAATTGGCTTTAAATAGCCCCACTGGGTTTTGTGGGTGGAGAACAACTTCCAGGTGCAGATGAATAAGGTTATTTCAAGGGCATAGGCAATGTACAGCCTCCAGTCTGAGTACATACAATACTACAGTTCCAAATTTAAAGCAAGACTTTAAACAATTGTCCTTTCTCTGACTCATTAATCATCTACAAATGTGGATGTAAATTCATTTGTGTCTCTCTGGATTGTATTGAGCCTTAATTAGTTGGGTTTTAATTCTCTAAAGCACCTTGAGATCTTTGCACTGAGTGTGCATTCCACAGGCAAGAGGAAAAACTTCTTTACTGTGAGGGTGACTGGAACAGGCTGCCCAGACAGGTTGTGGAGTCTCCTTCTCTGGAGAGATTCAAAACCCACCTGGATGTGATCCTGTGCAATCTACTCTAGGTGGTCCTGCTCTAGCAGGGGATTAGACTAGATGATCTTCAGAAGTTTCTTTCCAACCCCTGCTGTTCTGTGATTCTGTGAACAGTCTCAGTCTTGCTCTTCATACAGCTGCAGAGGAAAGGCTAATTTTCATTGGTCTTAGGCTACAGTACTTTGTGATTATTCTGGAGACAACTTTCTTTCCGTGTCTCTATTTTAACACTGAAAAGATTCTGTTGTTTTTATTCCAATTCTACCAGCACCTTCACATCAGAACCTCACTCCAAAATTCTGGCCCGGTTAGCCCATCAATTACTCACACAGATTTCTGATAAACACTGCCATTATGCTTTTGCAAATGATACTCTATGTGAATAAAGGCTGGGAACTCTGAATCTACAGTATGTCTTTTTAAATCCCTACCTTTCCTCTTCTATTTCTTCTCCAGTCACCTCATAATTGAGAAAAAAAATAAGGTGGTCATTTTATTTTTCTGTTTAAAAGAGATGAGTTCTGGAGTAAACTTGCTTTGATTTCATGGTGATCTATGTGACCACAATGCATTCTTTGAAAAGAAGAATAAACTTTGGCATTTAATGAATGATTAGAGCTTTTCCGAAAGCTACCATTTTTATTTTTTTTCAAATGCCGTGTCCTTTTCTCCTTCCCCAGGAGAATGCCCAAAACAACCTCAACTTTCCATATGCAAACAAATACATATTTTAATAACAGCGAGGAAAGTTTTGCAGGGAGAAATAACACCTTTTATTATACCAACCAATACAGTTACAACAATAGCCAGGCTCTCAGCACAAAAGCCATTCTTTGGATGTAAAACTACCTCCAGACTGACCACAAAGAATTGTAGCCAGAGAAAGAAAAGATACCTGCATCAAATTTCCATGCTGCTCTATGAAGAGAATTCTATCGGGCAAGGGGGTCTTTGTGGCGTATCTACACTAGCCTGTAGAATGAGTGGCACGAGCTCATTCCGCCTTTCAGAACAGATCATGAATTCAGACCCAGGCCACCACAGCTGGCCAGAGCAAGGGCAGGGCCAAGCTTCCTGAATGGGGACTACATAGTGCACCAACATGCCACAAACCCAAGGAGATGACTGTTGACACAGCCATCTTCCGGGGTGGAATGGGTATGTTTGCTTTGAACAGAGGAGGCCATGTAAAGTGCCTAGCACTGCTCCACTTTCTCTTCTACCTTTTATCCTTGGGACCAGGGAGGAGATTTTGTGGATCCCTCCTACTCCAACTCCTCTCCCACTAGTTGCAATCCTGGAAATGCTAGAGCCCGTGGGAATGGAGAGATGCAGCACTTGTTTCTGTTCAAACAATCCTGGATCGATGTTTTGTGTGGAGAAAAAAACTTCACGTTCCTCCTTGTGAGCTTTCTGTCTCCTCACTGCCAAATGTGAGCATATGAAATAAGAACTCTTTTAATTTCATGTTGGAGGCTGGTGCCTTTTTAATTAGCCCCTAATTACAGAGAAGCTAAAGAGCAAATAGGCAAATATGCAGTTGGAAAACATATGCAAGAAAAGTAAAAGAGGCATGAGTGGTGGGCCTACTAGTCTTTCCTGTTCTCATTATTTTTATATACACATGACCTCACCAATTACATGATATGACATCAACAGGACTATTCTCTCTGCATTGAATGTCTTCAAAACATTCCTGGCCTGAGAAATTTATCTTTGAAACCACTCACTAGTATCAGCCTTTCGCATATCCTGAAACAGGGACTTCACATACAGTCGTGCTTCTTCCAAATAATTAGTAGTGTAACAGGTTACAGAGGCCTTGTATGTGTGACCACACACACAACTACTGATGCATGCATGCATGCATTAAACATCTCTCTTGAACTGCTGGGGAAACTATATTGCCTCAGTACAATATTTGTACTGATTTCAGTACAAAATCTTTATAGAAGACTGCCTTAAAAGCTGAGCCGTGAGCTACTGGCTGGCAGTATGTTACAGTCATAAAGAGGACTTGGGTTCAAGCTAGCAAAATACTGTACCTTGCTGAGGCAGGAGACCTAGAGGTGTTCAAAAATACTTCTTTAGCTATGTGACCTAGGCTTATCTGCCATAAAAGCATAGCCAGAGTGAAGGACTCCTAAAGCAAAGTTCAGAATGGCTCTTCACCATTAGAATGCCTTTTCTCAATCCTCATGGAGCCAGTACCTGTACACAGCCAAATAATCCACCTCATCAATCTCTGGATATTTTCCAACCAAGTCAGGTAAGCAAAAGAACTACCCAGAACTCATTAAGGGACAACCTAGAGGTTTCTAAACATTTGAGGTGCAGGGTTAACTTCTGTGAGGCTTCTTTAGCCAAATGCAGCAGGGTAGATGATTGAAATACTTTGAAAAAGCTGGACTACTATTTTTAAAAAGGACTGAAAAGGTGACTTCTTGAATGGCCTCTAAAATAAAGGTCTCTCTAATGTTTAGATGAGTACTGTGTGGTGGGAAGGTGTCACATCTGTCTATTCCAGTTTTCATACCTGTTGTGAAGCATCTTCTGCTGCCCACTGTCACCTGCTGTAACACCCTGTACCTGTTATACTATTGGGATTCTTACCCACTGTTGGTGGGAGACAGCTTTCATGTTTTAAAGATCATAGACTCCTCAAAGTCATGGTAACCAGCCAATTGGGGAGGATGCCTCTTACCCACATGTCGACAAGAAACAGCTAGTTGTCTCAGTCCTTGACTCCCTCCTGATAAAGACTGAGGCAGAGGCCTTCCAGGAGGCAACTGAGCCCCCTCATTCTCAGATAGCTGTCGAAGACAGCTGGGATATGCTGCCACCACATTCCTCCTGCAGAAAATAAGGTTTGGAAGGACAAAGAAGACAATTATGTTCTCTGGGAGGGCAAGACCAAAGCCTGATTAGGTGGAGGGCAGGGAAAGATGGGGGGTGGGGAGATAGCATGTAATGATTTCAGTTAAGGAGATGGAGGAGTCAGATCTCAAGAGTCAACTGCAATCGCTATCTTGCTTTCACTGTGGGGTCACCAAGAGAAACAGAGAAGCACAGAAAAGCAAGACAGGGGAAGCAGAACAAATGCTGAGCAACCCATGTGGCAGATTGTGCCTGCTGAACAGAAAAGATTTTAAAATTAGAGCCCAGGATGGGGATGAAAGAAATGATAAAAAGGGTACAAGGTACTTCTGCCTCCAAGTCCTATTTACAATGAAGAACATGTTACTGATTTCGATGTGTAAACCTCATTCTGCTTAGGATCAACCAAGTCCATGTACCTAAATACCCCATGTCAGGCAGCACAAAACATACCCTGAGTTTTTGTTATTTTGTTTGGTTCGCCATTGACATTTTTTACCATGACTAACACATGATTTTCCTTCAAAACTTACCATGACAAAATCACAGCTCTTAAACATAAGAGTACAGCCCGCAGGCTCTCTGAGTTAAAGCAAGCCCTGGCACAACAACGGCATGGAGGACATACTCAGCCACAAAGTATTATGCCAGTAGATTACCACAGACACATTTGTGCACTCACCCTTAAAAGCCGCACGCACCAAACTTTGGCAAACAATGTCAATGACAATAGGAAATGACCCTTCATCAGGGCACAGAAAAGATTTGGCCAACGGAGAAGAACCTCTACGAGCACTGGGTAAAATCATCTTCTCCCCTAGGTTGGCCTTCCCTGCAAATCAGCTGAACCGTCACACTGCAGGGCGAATGAATCAGATCAGTGGGTTCAAGCCTTAATTAAGCTTGCAACCATTTCTTAAAGTTCTTTCCCCTTGCATTAAAATCAGTTTTCTCAGCACATAAAACATTCTTGGCATAAGGCAGAAAAAAGAAAGGGAAAAGTATATTCATGTAGTCATGGCTGAAAGGGTACTTTCCCACAGCAGCATCTGTGAGGAATATTTTGTATTATCTCTAGTTGCCTTGGAGACACGGTGCCAACCTGATGGGCCAGTCATGACCTCAGCTGTGACCTCTTAAACTGAACCACAAAAATGCAATGCATTTGGGCATTACAGACTATCCATCTAGCCTGCTATGGAATTACCCTGCCCTCTGCTCTCTTCTCAGGATCACTGCATGAATATGAACCATCCTTGCTATTTGGATCCCATCTTTCTTTCCTACAAGGCATTCAATGGCATGGTCCCACAGTATGTAAAAGACTGACCAGAGTGCAAAGAACAATTCTTTGGTAAAGAGCTTCACTTCTCCAGAGAATAAAAAAAACCCCAAACAAACCACACCAGGGGCAAATGAGAACAGAAAACCACTCTCCTCGAGACCATTTCAGAGCTATTCTGCAATTCCACCAGCACAGCTACCTCAGACAGGGCTGACACACAGAATGCTGACCTCTGTCTGGAAAGCCATCAGCAACGGGTCTGCTTTGAAAAACCACAGGCTGGAAATGGCAGCATCTTACTCCAAAGACCTGCTCCTTGTGCGCAACCACCATGTTCCTCTTTCACTCACCTGAACTACTGGTTTCAGAATGGACTGACAGTTGGCTGCAAGACGAGCCAGCTCGCCCCGTGGACCTCAAAGGCAGGCAGGGCTCAATGGCAGCACTGGGCAGCTGTAGCTGCTGGTCTGATTTGACCAAGAGAACTTTCTTCATGGTGATGAAGAAGGAACTGCTCAGAGTGAGTGTGGTGCCAAGTTTAATAGCAGGAAGAAATGATTTTGCTTTTACCAAAAGCATGTAATTGTTGTACTCATTTGCAGGTTGTTCTGAAAAGTTACCTTTTTTTTTTCAAAACAAGGTTTGTGAATCTTTTCTTGTTCAAACAGTCAAGTTACTCAGCTCTCCCATCTCAGACAGACAAGGATGAATTGGGTGCTAACTCACAGAACTTCTCTTCTGTGTGTAAATCCACTGACAAATAGCACAGCACAGGAAGGGCACTGTGAAAAATGCGAAGTCCACTGGTCCACACACAAAGTCAACAAAGCCAGGCTCTCACCACTTCGCCTGGGATATTCTGCCTTTCTCCCCATGAGTTGTGGGGTTGGAATATTAGTAAAAAGTTGACACAGCGGTCCCAGATGCAAACCCACTGGCACTTCATCTGATATCTTAAAGTGACAACAAACAAAACCAAAAAGCTTTTATGCCAAACACAACAGTGCAGCTCCAAATACATGTTAACATTCATGGGAGGACAGGAGATCTGGAGGCAGGGACCATAGTAAGTCAAACTTTATTTTTTTGTTACTTTTAATGCCAGTTGAGGACTTGTAAAAAACTGGTAAATCCTAAACCCTAGACAGAACATAATGCTGGCCAAATTTCATGCCCTTCCAATGCTGGGTAGGTGATCTAGGCAATATAATAATGGTGATGATAAACAAGATAAAAACATGTAAATCTGCATAGTAAAAAAAGTCATTACAACCCACTTTGTGCTGTTGGCCACTGTTCAATAACTGGCAATTTAGCCACCAAAGAGCTTATTGCTGTGCATCTGCGATCTGTCAGAAACAGTTCTCAATTGAAACATACAGTTACTGCTATTCTTTGATCTACCGTTGTACATGGGACTTTATACTCTGTGCGCACAGCACTCCTAACTGGAAAAGTGTGTGCTCTTATAACACAAGGGCCATACACTCCCTGTGATGTAGTGCACTGGTTCATTTATAATATTAACTGGTCTTTTATTTTACTTTAATCCTCCAAATTGACGCTACCACCATGCAATGTACATGATACACATTTCATCTGGTATCACCACCCTCTTCCCCCCGCCCCCCCCAAAACCTCTAAACCCTAAGTAATCTGAAGGTCTTTCTACTAAGGTTTTCAGGTGATAGAACCTGAACAAAATCCCTTTAGATTTTAGTCCAAAATTTGGATAATGATTTTATAATTATTAAAAATCATCAGATTTTTTTGAAATCTCCTTATTAAGGTTCTTTCTCCTTACCATAACAAGTTCATTTGAGAAAGAAACTGAACTGGTTGAAGAGAGTACAAGCAATTCTTCCATCAAATCCTCTTTCAGATTAACCTAAAACTTCTAGTTTAGTGGCTTTAAAAGTGCTGAAGAAAATTACAATTTTCTTTTTTTTTTTTTAAATTATTTTTCTTGTTCATGTTTTCCAAATTACCTTTGTGGGTCTAGAAGCGCAAAACTTTGGGTTTTTTGCTTTTAATGATAATGTAGATTCTGGCAATCACATCTGTGCTAAAGGGTCTGGGAGCTGGCATAGGAATTTGGCCCATTGTATGGATAACTCTTAAGTGCCTGTCTCTGGTTTACTTATCTCACTTCCCTCTGACCTAGTAATTCCTATTTCAACACAAGTATTTAATGGATTTATGTGTAAAAGAGACAAAGAGAGATGTACATATTTTTGAATCCAGCCCAATATGAAGCAATCATTTTCAATTAGCATGTCCTTAGATGAATACAATAAGCCAGTGTTTTTCATTTCCAATTTGTTTTGTTCCGTGCAAAAGGAATTAAAGAGATAAAGGACATACAAAGACCGGTCCCAGATGCAGCTGTAAAGCAAGATTTATCGGTTAGTACATTACAAGTATCAGGCTGGCCACCATTCCTAGGGCTTCAGCTTTCTGTCTTTTAGTTGTATCAAGTTTTCTGCTTTAAAGTTAAATATTGAACATCAGGCTGGTTACTTGAGATAGCATCAAAATACATAGCTGCTGTATGTACTGTTCTATGATCGCTAGAACACTGTTCTATAATCGCTAGATTTAGTGGCATACAACAATTTATTTTAACCATCACAATTAAAGGAACAAGAAGATGTACTAAATAAAGGCCTCTTTCCATTTCACTTCTACAGGGAGAAACTTTAGAGCATTAGGTACACAATATTGCATTTTATCAAATAATGCTGTTCTTACTTCAGTACACAGCAAAGCCATCCTATCTTTGCCCTCTCTCTGCGATGTCCCATAATACTGGAAGTCACACTCAGCAATTGTGCTGAATGCGTAGTTTTCTGTTAGAGAAAATGTAATTTGGATGAGCTGCACTGAACACAAGCCACCTATATTTGTCACATATACAAAGTACGACCAAAATCCACTGCAGATGTGTTCATCCTGTGTCATCTTACTCGAACTCAGGGTCCAGTATGTCTGGTACCAACACTGACTTAAGGAATTCTTGCCACTGTTTACCACCCTTTTTTGCTCATTCCTACTTTGTTTTGCATGCCTTCAGTTCAGCCAAGACAAGTGTTTGCAGAGCCATACTGTGAACCAGACCAGTTTTGCAGATTGCAAAACAACAAATAATCAAAAGAAGGGATAGCAACATTCAAACCCTGCTGCATGAATGAAGAGTCAGGGGATAACGTTTTAAATCACGTTTGCTACTGAAAGCCCATGCACTATGAAACTACACCTAGCCAAGGTTGCAGGGCACTAGTCAAAAGCATAGAGAATCACTTCCCAATCTCTTAAGTAAATACCATTTACACAGTAAAACTGTAGCCCACTGTAATGTCCTTATCCTTGCTTAGCTCTGCATGATCTCTCTCTTCCTACCTTAAACTGCCAGAAGTCTCCATGCCCTGCACTCAGTGTTGCACAGACAAGCAGCCTGACCTGTGCCTTGGTGAAGCAATCTCAGACTTGTTGAAATAAAATACTCTATACAAATATAAGTGATTATTACTATTACAATTTCCATTCATTTTCAAGAGCTTACATTTTCACAGGTACACAGACATTAGGCATCACATCCTCTAGTAGGAGTAGGTGCAGATAAGAAATGTCTGCTACATTTTTAAAAAATGTCCTGATAATGTTTATCATTCCATACAGTAACACAGAGAGAGAGCATCTGATTAGCCCAACATAAATCTTTGCAGATAAACAGCATTCTGTGTGCCCCTAGTATTTGCTGACAAAATCTTTTAGTGCTTTCTTCTCAGCATCACCTAAAGAGCAAAGCCAAATTTCCAAAAGCCAAGAGGAAAAAGAAATGTAAAGAGGGTCATAATTCATACTCTGATAACAAAAAAAAAAAAAAAAGGTGCTCAGCAAAACCACCTTATCTACCTTATCTCTGCCCTCTCTATGCAATGGCTCATAACACTGGAATTCACATTCAGCACCTGTGCAGAATGTGTGCTTTTCTGTTAGAGTGAAGGTTACCTGAGGTGCAATGAACAAAAGTTACCTATGCTTGTCACATATACAAAAGCTGAGGTTTGCTCATGAAAACTAACCCTACCACTTTACCATAATTACTCTCACTTTGCCTATACCCACAGGACTGTTTTAAGCAGCTGGTTTCTATACGTAGGGTAAAATCCACACACTGATCCCCTGCTGACCATCGGGGATAAGAGGCCAGGATATCCCTGCTCACACAGCTTAGCACTGAAATAAGGCAAGCCCTGTGTACAGCTGCAGCTGCCACCTTCTTTCCACTGCTGTGCTGGGTGGGGAGAAGATGAGGGGCTGGCAAAGGTAACTTCAAACATTCTCCCTTGACTCTGGGAATGGACCTTCTCAGCTTGTCAGCTGTTCTTAGGGTGGTGAAGCAGTGAGAAGGCAGGCAGACAATGCCCAGCGGCTTTTGCCAGCTCCTGCAGGACAGCTGAGGCTGCACTGGAGTCTGTGTGAACCATGTATTTTCTCATTCCAGCTTACATTAACTCTTTCTTCCATGGCTTCCAGATGCATGTGCTTACCTGAACTGGATATTCCAGAGAAGAACAGGCAAGTTGTCAGTAGGTAACTTTAGCTCCAGTTTAACTGAGCTTCAGCTGGCAAGTTTCTAGTTTTGGACTGTTTGCTAATAAAATAATTGGGGCGTGTGTGTGTGTTTTTAAACAGCTGGGACTAAGCATATAAATCTGCAGTTAAGTCTGTCCTGTGGCTAGATAGAGATGAATTATACTAAGTAACTCTACACATCCCTGTCCTCTCCTGTGTTACAAGAGTGAACTAGGGATAATTGGCGCCAGAATTCTTCATGTTTCAAAGGTGTTCGTTTAGCCACTGGGCAATCTCAACTGTGTGTTAACAGAATTGTGTGCCATCTAATTTCTTTGATTTTAAAACAATAATTTCTCATCATTCTCATTCACTATCCCTCTACACTCCCTCAACCCCTTGGCAATGACAGCCCCAGCCACACAATGTCCATTCTATCTTACTTGTCTGCTTTTCCCTGCCTCTCCAGTGCTGCTTGACCCTCCTTCCTCAAGCAGCTTCCTCCTAAAGAGACCGGAGGAGCTGGGAGATGCCGTGAAAACAGACACTCCTCAGTAAGACAGGCAAAACCAAGTGAACTGGGCTGATTTGCCTCTCTGCCGTGTCTCCCTCACCCCAATAGTTCTGCTGCCCCAAAAAGCCCTTGTGCACCCAGCAGCCATGTGAGCTCTCCAAGCCTCTTGTACCCACAGAAAGAACATGGACATTTGCCCTTCCCAGCAGTTGCCCCCTCCAGGAAAATGGTTTCTTGGCCAGTGCCTGCTGCCAGCCCTAGGTGTGAAGGTAGCGAGGCTGTGAGACCTGGGGGGGACCAGACCGTGGGGGTGGGAAGGGCCCGCAAAGCAGCAGCCCATCGCTGCCAGCAGGGTTTCAGACCCCCCCGTCCCCGGAGGGGCAGGTCACATAGGAGGCTGGGGAAGGAGGAGCATGGCCCTATTAGGACCCATACCCATCCTCTCCTGGTGCTGAGTCGTAACCAACTGTCATCTTCTCTCCAGCGCAGAAGTGCTAAGGGTTCAGTCCATACAATCTCCCTGCAGTAGCTGTCCCCGAGTGGAAGAAATAGCAATGTGCTGATCATTCCCAAATAGATTTATAGAGACTACAGCATCTGCAATTTATTACCTTTCACGAAGAGCCTCTCTAATGTTAGCTACGCAAATTAGCATGGCGAATCCCTACGCACACGCACACTCTGCAGAGTGAATGAAGTCTAATCACAAACAGTGGAGGACAGTTGCAATGGGATGCCAGAAGACTGCCAGCATTCTGCCAAGAGAAACAGATATGGCAGTAGAGTAATTTGTCCACTTGATTTGCTGAAGTACTGTGACCACACACAGCCTAAAAATTCCTTTGCTTGGTCTTTTTGGTATGTACCTGTAGAGCCAAACTTTTTCTTTAAAAAAATATTCAAAGTTGTATCCCCAAGGGTGCAATAGGAATCTTAAATTAGCCAAGACAAATCTTGAAAGGGTGAGATTAGTCAGGGTGGGAGGTGCAAGAAGTACCATTTTAAGCTTCATGAGAGTACAAACACCCTGTGATAGTAAAAGCACCTTTTGAGATTGTAAAATTAATTTTTCTGGGTAAATGCAGGAAGAGTTAGATCTGACACCTTGATACACCACTTCAGTTTTGTGACATTCCACACGAAGAATTCAAGTCTGAAATAGGACTTACCTAGCGAGCATGAGCCCAGTATCTCCATTACAAAAGGTAAAGATACAACCAGCTTTTCAACAGGTCCAGTGAAACGCCTAGAAGGTCCCAGCAGTTCAATTTGTAAAATGCCAATCTTCCCTCTTCTTTCACATCACCACAGTACAGATGCAAGATATTATTACAAAAGCATTCTAAATATGCTTCCAGAAGTGTATTTTGTCAAGAAAGATACTGCTTCACATATTGGCTTAGATACTGAAAAACAAATTAACCAGCCCAAACCACTTTCTCTTGCTTAGATCCAAAAGGTGTGCTCAGACATCGCAGGAAAGTGTTCTCTATGTGCAACATCAACCTGTTCAGGCCCAAGTTCTCAAACATTAGCAAGGATCGTCTGCAAACCTGGACATATATTTAGCATATTTTTACTTAATAGGATTAAGTAAAGCTGGATAAAAAATGTGAACTAGTTCTTGCAAAATAAATACATGTATTTTCTGTGATACTTTCACCATAAAACTAGAATTCGAAAGCTCAGTTCATGTAATTCCAACCTGCAGAATTACACATGCATAGGAGCGTGGGACAGAGCTTGCACCGAGGTCTTTTTCAACTTCTGAATGCTTTGCTTTGCAATTTCAACATTTCTTCCAGGGTATTTGCAAGGCTGGGTTGTGAACTGTGCAAGGGATGTCAGTTTGTGAGCAGAAGGGTGACAGGGAAGGGCAGGATATTGGCAGGTGAGCAGGGGCTGGGGAGCAGCTTGGTTAACTCTGAGCAGAGTTAGCCTCCCAGTGTTCACAGATACTCAAACATCACAACTGTAATCTGCAAAGCCTGAATTCCTTGCCTGTAGCACTAGCTCTGAGCAGTCAATAAACTGTATATCTATGACTGAACTTTCAAATCAGAAGCTTTAATGCATCCATGGCTTAAACTGTAACTGCAAAATTGCTTTAATTCCTACCTGTTTTCTAGAAGAGAAAGGCAGTACCTGAAAATCTGATCCACATCATCTGTGGTGTCTTTTGCAAGAGCAGATGCATTAAATTGAATGGCCTGGCCCAAATCACAATCAGTCCTGCTATATAGGTCTACATTAACTGCTTCACTTTATCCTGCTTGATATCTCATTTTCAGCTGTGTTTCTGTATCTAGAAAGCTGCACTGGGATTATTCAGGCTGAAAGACGCTATATCCTGTAAGTATAATTATTCAATATGTACAGTAGCTTCTATTTAAACAGGAATTTCTTAACTAGTTTTAATTCTTTGTAATACTCAAAGGCACTAGTAGATGTTTAAAGCTGTTTTGGGGCTAGAGAGTATTAAAAAAGGGAAAAAAAGTTTCTTAAACAATTAGATTTCTATTTCACTCGTCACCCTCTTGCAATCTGAAAACAGGCCTGTCAATAAACCAAATGTAGTTTAAACAAGAAAAGCAATATGCTCTCAGGCTGGAACCCTGTGTGCCAAATTATAGCTTACAGTAAATTTTTATGAGCAAGTTATAAACCCCTGAAAAATGGAGCTTAGAACAGAAACATTGGACGAGCCATCACTGCAGCAGCCCCAACATATACTGCTTGTTCTTGCCTAGTGAAGTCCAACTTCATCTCTTCCTCCTCTTCAACATCAATATTGCTTCCCAGAGTGACTGTGAAATCAGCAGTCATCTCTGAAACAGCTGTGTCTTCTACCTCCATTGCTGAACACCGCTCTTGGCACTGAAACACAAGGCGTTATCTGTTGTGTCATGCACCCTGCTCTACAGGGATTTCTGTGGCTTATCCTTAGGGAACATCTCCCTCTCAGGTTTGTGGTCTACCCTGTGAAGCTAAAGCCTACTTACTGTTGGTCTCTCACTTTCTACCTTGTACTTCTATTTCACACATCACTGACTGCCTATAGTGCTAATTTTGGACTACCAATTTCAGAGCCAGGGTCTACAAATAAAAGTGGAGATTCAGAAGAGAAAGAGAATTCCAGAAAGAAGAAAAACACAACAGAGAATAACCAAATAACAGATCAGTGTTCATTATGTAGTTAAATTGGCTGTTTCATGAACTTGTCAATATAAAAGCTCTAATGGGAATATGCTAAATTTGCCCTATAGGATTTTCACCTGAGTTGAATGAAGAACCTTGTCATCACAAATTTTCCCTGAAAACTGGGAAAGGGAAAACTGGGTTCCTAACCACAGACCAAAAGTAACGCAACTGACTTCATCAGGATAATTTCTACTTATATCACATGTCTGAAAACCTCTAAACCGATCAAAATCAAAGATGGACAGAAGGGCAACAACACAAGTTGGTGAGGAGAACATGTGAGGATTTGAAGGCAGCTGGAACTGCTGATCTGATTCAGAAGTACCATGCAGTTTATTAGTTGATGTATTAACACAGAGATGGGTGGAAAATATGTCAGACAAAGCTATGCTCTATTAACCAAGACACCTTCAAAGTCTGAAAAAACCATATCTAATGGGAAAAAAAGGAACAGTGGTCACATAAATAATTCCCCTCAGTGATATCTTGCATTTGTTGTGAGAACTGAGATTTTCAGGACCTGGAGTGGTCTGCTTTTTCTTTTTCCATCTCTGATTAAAAATAGCATTTTCCTGAATCTGAAAATCTTAATATATTTTAGATTTTTCTAAATGTTTCTAAAAGGATTCCCACAAACTTTTAAGTAGTCTGTGCTGTTTTTCCCTCCCTTTTTCTTCTTACTATCTGCTCCTTCTCCTTTTCCTTTTTTCATTACTGAAAAGGGACTGAGGGGACACAAAATGAAAAAAGCTGTATTTTGCATTGGGCAATCAGGACATTTCTTGGTCAGGAAATGCTGAAGATTTTCATGAAGCATTACTTGACTCTTTTGCCAGTTCCATTCTGTGATCCCCTTTTTCACAGAATGGAGACTTTCTACAGCATAGCCCTGTTTCATCAGGTTCAACATCAAGTTATGACCATCTTCCACAACAATTTTTTTACTTTTCCTATTATGTCACCATGACAAGCTGGTTTTATTCTCTCATATAGCACTGAATATTTAGCTTAAGTGAAAACCAAATACAATTAATGGACTAATACCAACTGTCATGACTGTACTTTGAAACCTGTTTGACAAAGCATAGTCACTGTCATGAAAAACTACCTCCTTCAAGACATCTGTGGTCTCTGTGCTAACAAACACGACGACAGTTGTACGCGGTACAACCTACAAGAGTAGTCCCTATTTTCTCATTGTCTTAGTACATCCTCCATGATTTAATTACAGATTTTGGCTCTGCTTTGATTTTGGTTTATACTAATGATATTTGATTGACAGTAACTTAAGAAAAATCACAAACTTATGTTAAATTACCAGATTATTTATGTATTTTCTGCTGTACTGGTAACAATGACTTCAGTGAAACATATGGAACAAATAATGGGATATTTAGAAATCAGAAGTTTATAAGAAACTGGAAACAACTTGATATAAACCATTTAAAAACTATATTGTGCTTCATTAAAAAAGATATATATTTACCTAGTCTGTCTGGTATTACAGGAAACAAATAAGAGAGAGGTACTTGCAACTGTAATTGAAGTGACAACATATTTCATGGTAGCTGGAGATTTCAACTATCTCTAAAGACTGGATTCACTTTAAAACTACACAGCCTACTCACATCACTGTCTAATTTCAAAACACAGCTAATATTAAGAAGAGTTGGCAATATGTTCCTCAAGCCAGAAAAGTACTTTACAGTATTAAGGCACAGTTGATTTTGATTATTCTGTTGTTAAATGTCACCCTTTAGGCACAGCTGCACAGCCCCAGGCCATCATTACTCCAGTGAACGAGGTAACGCAGAGCTTCCACTGGCACGGGTTAGGCAGATCTAGTTTAGTATCGCAGTGCTGCTGAGTCAGTTCTGCTGTACACGAGGATATGACACGTCTCTACTTCCCACCCTGTTTGGTGATCTTCACAATCGTTGTACCAGCATAGAGCTTCCCAAAAATGCTGAGACTGTCCACAAAACACATCATGGCAACCTACTCAACAATGTCCTGTCCCCCTGGGCCCCAAAACCAAAAAGATCACCAAGCACATGCTAGTAGCAAACATGGTAGAAAGCCAATTAAAGAGACCATTAAAGTGGGGTGGCAGAGGACTGATTAACACACTGCCAGACACCAATTAAGGTGAAGCAATAATATGTTGGGAAGTTATATAATTAATAAATAGCTTGGGATAAATACAAAGTATTAAAAAGCAGTTTATGTGCTCTGTCATTTTTAATCACCACATTTATGAATAATTATGAATAACAATGCCTCGCAACACTATGAAATAACAATACTGCTGTGGTACAGGCAAAGCAAAAGAAGCCCATCATCACTCCTGGGTGCTAGACATGTCAACAGCTTCTACAAACTGGATTTGCCTTAAGTGGCATCTCCTAATCACATTGCAATCCAATTTCAAAACATACCAAATAGGTATCAAGGATATGTTTCCCACAACAGAACAGTTTCAGTGCTCTACTTGTGGCCTCTGATAACCTCACCAGCAAAGCTGGTCTAGAACTAGTCACTCCAATTCTCTGCCCATTGCTAGCCAGTAGATAAATCCCATCCACCTCCCAAAGAGAAACTGCTCTCAACAAAGACTGACTTTTATTTGTAACAGTTCTTCTTCTAGGAAGAATGGGAGCAACAGTACTGGTGGAAAGGCTTCTTACTATGTATTCCTGTGAGAAGATAAATATTGCTTCTGGGTAGCTGGTAGGGAATATCTGATATTACTCCATGAATTATTCGTTAAGATGAAAACATTAAATAGCAATTAAATAGTCTTGGAGAGGGGTCATGGGGTTGCACCGTACATGCATAGCTCAAGACCCAAACCCGCATTCATGCTTTAAAGCCTCAAGGTGGATTCCCACCACCACCTGTACCACAGTACTGTGTGCCAGTGCTGGGCACAGCCATGGGAAGGCACTAAAGACATACCTTGTCAAATCTGAACTACCGTGTCCTACCCTGTCAAATCTGAACAGAAATAAACTCAGTGTTTATGACATGGGCCTAGTTCCTGGCTCCATGAATACAAGGTACATTCCACTATGATTATTCCTAATTGCCATGACTTAATGTGTAAATATTTGCAACACACGAATATAAAAGTGCTTCCATACTGTTAGCTACAGACACATTACCAGGTGCTAGCACGTTTTCTAAGCCTTTGCAATTTCTCCAGATACAGGCCATGGAGCACGGCTCCTCAGCTTTGAAGTGAGGGGCTGTCGTGTTTTGTTAAGGTTTTCAACAGACAGTTGAATGGGAACCAGTGCAGTTCTGATGCCCCAGTTTGCACACACCATCTCCCCATAAATCTTCCTTTTATCCATTTGTTATTGTTTTCCACAGCTGTTGGACATCTATCATCATGCAGCCAGAACCCCACCTACCCTAAATCTGCCTTTGCCCTGTCCTGACTGCTCCCCTGATACTTACTATTCTGCCTCTCCTCCATCCTGCTTACACTGCCTGATTCTAGTATGTAGGAGAACTTAAATTGGCAACATGATCAGAGGCCAGCTGACAGCAGGGCAGACACAACTCAAGCATGTTCTTCCCGATTTAGTCCCTTTTCTTGGTAGAGCTGAACCTGCAGAGAGAGTCAGAGACAAATTCCAGGGTGGTCAGGGAGGAGGCTGAGTAATGAGTGGCACTGAGAACAATTGGGACTTTGGCTGCTGATTCCAGAAAGTTCACAGGACAGTTCTGGAGGCAGCGACCCCCACAGCCAAGGCAAGCCTTTGGAATAGGGCCAAAAACCTGACAATTCTTAAGGTTACCCTGCAATGTTGCAATCAAGTTTTCCATGTCCATCAGCCCTACACCTCAAGTGACCGTGCCAGAGGAGTGTGGCACCATGAATCCCCATCTGCAGAGCTCAGATTTATTGACTGAATGCACCAACTGCCATTAGCCATCAAACTCTCCTGAAGCTGTAATGATTCTCAGCCTCCTGCCACTTGGACCAGTAAATCGGAGCACCTGAGACACTGTACGCAGACACAGTGCTGTAACTCACTACTGAGTCCCCTGAGGCATCTCGGGTCATAATTTATACAGCTCTGAGTACTTTTATAGTATATAGAACTGAGAGCTTGAAGGAAAACCAAACAAAATGAAACAAAGCAAATGCAGTCAATGAATAGCCTGAAAAATTAAAATAGCCTCAAAACTTGAAGAACCCAAACTGTTCCCTGAAATAACTCACACTAAAGAAGATGCTTTGTTTATTAGGCTAGACGAATTGTAAAAATAAGGACAGACTTAAAGAAAGAGCAAGCTCTCAGGGGATTCATAGGTTACTCAGTTTTTCTTTTAATTCTAATCTCTTATTACATATTATATTGTAAAGCCACATACTTGCCCCAAGGCAAGGTGGTGACAGGGTAGCCTGTTCGTCCTCCTTTCTTTGGGTGTAGGGAAGGTACCATGAAGGGCTAGGCACTGTCACCACCTAACAATCCGTTTTTTCTTTTCCATCCCCCAGGGCTAAATGCCTCTTTCCCAAGATCTGACACAGAGCATGTCCCACACCAGGCCCTGCCAAAAGGCTGGGGAAGAGGAAGGTGAAACAAACAGGAGAGGTCACAGGATGACTGAGGATGACAACAGTCTGAGTCATCCCCACTGAATCCTCTCCTTGTCCATTCTCACCTCAAAGAGCTCACAAGGTTTGGGCAAAATTGAAATAATTTTTAATGAACAGTAAGAGCAAACCCGAGTTAGTCTAATAATGCGAGAAAATACACATACAGGTCATAGACCTTGCAGATAATACAATGCACACACTCTCCAGTTAGTCTCTTTATCTGTGCCATTTTCCCCAGCATTTTTCTGAAAGCTGAATGGGAGTTCCTTCTGGGACTAACAGTCCTCAGCAAACTGTGAGTAATAAATAATAATAATAAATAAATTGTAGAAGCCCTGGAGCAGTCTGCTTAGTCATCTTATTAAGTGTTACCAACACTTTCACAGAGCTGAACAGGCCTTAGTCATTCACCCGTTCCTGTAAAAGACATGGTTTTCTCATCAATAACCCTCTGCAAAAGTGCCAGAACGTCACGCCTGGAAAGGAATTGCTATGAGCAGAGTAAGGAGCTCCCCTCTGACCTCTCCCACCGGCTGGACAGCAATTAAAGGTTGTTCTGCACTTCAGAAGTCTGTTCTCTTAGTGCTGATTTTAACTATATGACAACATTTAATCACTTCTGATTATCAGTCTGCTCCCACACTAGCAAAAATGGCTGTAGCTCTGTCTTTGGCTACAAGAACAGCAAGAGGAAGATGCCGGATATGAGCTGGTGAGGCACTGCAATTCATTTTTATACAAATTTGCTTTTAAAAATGAGCAAAAGCTTTTCTCATTTTATGCAAAATAAAGGGTATATCATCATGACAAGGTAAAAAAGAAATCAAATAGTAACCCTCAAGGGTTTAAATTTCCAGGTGCTTTGAAGAGAAGTTTCTGAACTGTTTCTTGAATTTTAGAGATTGAGTCACACGATCACACTGTATCTGACCAGAAGTGTTAATCAGAATGAACAGTAACAGCCTATCACAATGGTAGTAAGTACATAAATATTATTTGACATACTTTTTCAATAATCTTATACGTGGTTTTTAACAAGCCTTCATAACACAGAGAACATATGAGCCCTGCTAGTATATACTGTACGGCAAGGTAGTTAAGAATATATTGCATTTATAAACTATGCACAACTTTATGAGTCTCTAGCTATAATTTCATCATAGCACAGTAATTGGAAAGTCTGCATAATTTTGGAAGTATATGTGTTTTAGTTAAAAGAACACTATTATTGCTAATTGGATACCTAGCTTACATTGTAAATCAGAGCAAAGTATGGGCTCCTAATTACAAACTTTTTTGAAACAAGCACTGTATGTCTTTACATTATTTTTGGCTAACAAGTGACTTAATCTTAGTGTTACAAAGTCCATAAATCTTTTCTTTAGCTGTAGCTGATGAAATGTTACAGGATAAGAATGTGTGTTCCCAAGGTAAATACCTGGATTGGCAGCCTCATCTCCTACAGTGAATCAAGGTAAAGGGGTATGTAAGTGACTGGCACTGGCAGATCCACAAGCAGAAAAGGTAAAAAGTAGAAAGCTGGTATTAACTTACGTAGCGAGTTGCAGCTTAACACATTTTAAACAGGCTGGGCTCACTCTTTGGCATCTGGAGCTAAAAACTTACAGCCGTGTTCTTATGTGGAACGAACTTGTGTATTAGAGTTTTACAACAGCAGCAACAAGCTTTTATGAAGTTGTTAAGGTCCTGAATCCAGAGCTGTTATGCAAGGCTATTTTTAAAATTATTTTTTCCAAAAGGCTTTTCCTCCGCATGCCTTGATCCACTCTTACCACACCTGTGGCAGCGGAGACGGCACTCACCACTGAGCAGGGAGCTGGGCAACAAACACCAGTGGAAATCAATGTGTTCATTGGATATGGTCCTTCATGAACTCTGCTCAGCTGGCAGAAAGTGCCAAAAGCCTCAACTTAAAAGCCTCAACTTCCTATCAGAGTCCGCGGGAGCAGAGAATGTTCAACAGAAGCTACGATCCTCATGCGATCTGCCTGCTGAGCACACAGGGGCCAGGCCATCCACCCCAATCCTGTACCCAAGGCGCAGGGAAGGTGGTTCATTATTCGGTGTTTGGTTGTTCACCACAGCCTTAAAGATATGCTGCTTATCTCAGTGATGGACAGAGTGAAAAGCCCTGTGCTTGAAAAGGCATGAAAAGGAGGCAACTTAAAACCTGGGCCTCTTGGAACATGTAATGTGGCCCAGGAAGATCAACAGTGCCAAGTCTAAAGTCTCTCTTTCAGTCTCTTCCCATTGAAAGGAAATTCATGCCCATTTTTAAAGTCTGTTGTGAAGACAATAATGTACTACAAATCTCTGGAAATCCTTTTGATTTTTCCTTTCGATTTTCTATGTATTATATATTTATTTTAAAAATGTAATGTAGACTCAGCCATGTTGATGCTGTTCAAATGTCAGCCTGCATAGCATCAAGACAGAGGCCATGTGTTCCAGATTTAAAAGATGTATTCACTTTTTGATATACCATTCAGCAACGACTCACTGTCAGACAAAGCTTCTAATCTGTTCAGCATGTTTCCACCTCTTCTTCAGGGAATGGTTGTGGTACATTTCACCAGGTTACCTAGCCATTTTGGTGTCTTAACAGCCAGTTGGAGCAGAAGAGGTCTTTAATAGTCTCAGACAGCCTATGGATCCCATCTAGGCTGAAGAAGTCCCCAAGGTCCTGGAGTTCAGCAGCTCTGCAGGGTATATATATTTAACCTTTCATCCTGGCCAGGTTATTAAAGTGAGTTCACTGAACTTGATTCCAGAAAAAAGAACAGAAGCAGTGCGCTTGCACAGTTGCAGATGAGTAAGTACGGTTAAGTTCTGTTTTATGGCCACCTTAATTCCTTTCCCATAAATTCACTAACCTCAAATCACAACTGTGAATGCCTCTGACGAACAAGACCTGTCTGCATGGGAACAGAACACTGTGAGCTCCACTCGGCTTGTACCTATTTGTTAATGCAGGACCTGAAAATTATTTGTGTCACAAGTTCAACCACAATCTTCTCCATCCACCACAGGGTTAACCCAGGTTCAGTCTTGCAGTGTAGATGACTCAAAATGTATGATTAAAAACATAGTGCTCCAGGCACACTGGCCATGGAAGCTGGCTTGTAGCCTTCTTGCCCCCAGCGAACAGTAGCACAGCTTTATCCAAAACCTATGTATCTAGGATGGCCAGAGATCAATGACAGACAAAAATCAAACTACACTGCCAGGCAGAGAAACTAAAGATGAGTTTCTCTGTGTTGATTTGACCAAGCTGTTCAGGCTCAAGCCTTTAATATTCAAAATCTGTCTTTGAGCATCCTCCTGATAACGGAAGATACCATGACAATACCCTGCCTCTCCCAGAATGACTGGCTGAAGTACTATAGTGTGGTTTCAGGTTGGCAGGTGTTTCCCATTTACCAGAAGAACTGGGAATTGTTCTGGAACAGGAAACAAGTCCTTTGAGACCTGGAGTAAAATGCTAACTGGAAACTTTTAACAGGGCAGGTATGGCAGAAGCCTTAGACTAAATCATTAGTGTGTGATTGTAAAAGAAGAAAAAGGGGACAAAGTCAGATGTGGATAAGCAGGTTAGACAGGAGGACATGACTCTTCTTCTGGATAACTCAGTTCTTAATCAGAGTCTCCACTAGGGAATGCACCAACTTCAAGCAAGAACACATTCTTATGAAGCTGAGCACAACATGCTCTTCACAAACCCCAGAAACCCAGGATGGACTGGGCACATAGGAATATGAAGCAAGCATACATAGTACAAACCTCATTGGAAGGTAATCTGCAGCCACTTACAGCTGGAAATGCTCTCTGAGAAGCTCTCATCACAGCAGAGGAAAGATTTACTACAGAGAGCCTTTCTACAGAGAGCAGAATTTGTTGTACTAAAAAACATGCTTAGACACCCACAGACTGCACCATCCAAACCTCACCTGCAATGCATTTTTTAAACTTTCAGGTAACTGCATTTTATGTTTTCATTTTTATTCTGCTATTCTGAAAATCCTGATGTTTCAGTCTAACATTGTTTGCAGTGAATTCTTAATTTCAACTGAAACTAGGCCAAATTTTTCACCTAAATCCTTATTTAAACATGTTTAAAAGTAGTCTGTTTTTAAAGATGCTGAGCACTTCACACCTCTGAAAAAAATCAAAGTGTTCTTCCTTAAACACCATTTCTCTCTTGACTCAAGCTGACTGTACGTTTCAGACAACTTTAAATACTTTGTTTTCCAGTAAAAATCCATCTTTTTTCTCCTTAGTGCTCTCTGACACTTGATTCACTGGTTGTTTCTTAACAGTTTTTTGGGGGCACAGAAATTCCAATGTCTTCCCTGTTGAGATAAACACGTTCCTCTTCTTATTGACCACCTGAGCACAGCAGTGAGGCTAGGTTCCAATTAAATTATCAAAAGAGTTGCTTCAAGACCGGGTCAGGTGAAATTGGTGACCGACCTTGCACGCAAAAGAGTGGCGAAATAGCAGGAACTTAGAAGAGTCTCTCTTTTGTGCAGGGTATCCTGAGAGCACTGACCACTAACTCTGCTTTTGAAACAAAGTGAAACAGTCTGCTAAGAGTGCTTTAAAGCCAACTATTAGATTTCCCATGTGCATGTTGTATGTGCATGTTTTAGACTATCCCCAAGTAACACACGACATTCCCATTAGCTTTTGTTAACTTCTGCATGAGAGTAAGCCAGAATCTTAAGAAGATTAACCTCTGTTCCTTCTAACTGTTCCTTAATTTTTATTAGAACAATTTTTTAGGGTAGTTTTGTGGGCTTTTTTCTCCTTTGGATGGATACAGAAATTTCTCTGATGAAAGCTTCAGACTTTTTAAATTAAAAACCAAACCAAACAAAAAAGCCAAAAAACCCCAACTCTGTAAAATTATTTTCCTTAAAGAAACTGCCAAAACTCTAGGAATCAAATTACAGAACAGAAGCAGACGTCACAATTCCAGCTTTACCCTACCTATTGAGGGAACCTGAATGCATCTCTGAGGTGATGAGTTGATGGGAAACAGCACAATTTTGCACTGAGGAGGGAATTTCTATTCGTATTTAATGGTCTTGGTGAAAGTGAAGCTTATGAGCATATGTAATGGATTTCTGTGTTCTTAAACACTGGAAAATAATTCTTTTGCCTACTGCTAAATAACTCCTATGCACAAACCTACAGCCATCAAAGGAAGAAAAAGACCAGGGGTTTCCATTCGTGGTCTGCAAAGTGTTAAGGTTAACTGTCTGCAAAACTGTTGTAAAACATAATTACAAAAAGCCGATTACTAGCGGCTTACATTACATTTGCTATCCAAGAGCCTGCAATTCTACTCAACCATTTTTTAGAAATCTGCAAACTGAGAACTACTTCAGGGTCAGAGGGTCTGATTTTGGCCTTCTCCTTCACTAACAATACTTTTTCTACTTTTTAAATCAACATTCTTCATTCATAAGCCCCATTGTTTAAATGGTTATTGACTTCAGGAAAATAAGTCTCTGTTACATTCAATAACTGCTAACCCCATTTATCCAACCAATAAATAATCCCTCACCCTCTCCTCCCTACTCCTCAACTCCTAGGTTATTAGACTGCAACATCTTGGCTCTTCGCCTATTTCATCTTGGCAATAATGATCAAAACCAGAGTGCACAGATCCTGATTAAGATCACCATCCAACTATACATACTGCACATACTTCACTAGAAAGAGAAGGTTCTGCCAGAGGTTGCCATATTCGATTAAAACTTCTACATTTCTCAGGATTTAATATTATCATCAGCAGTTTAGATCCCACTGGACTTTAGATGGTAAATGGTAAGTTTATTAGTTTTTTCCATTGTTAGAGGCAAATGAGGAAGTGGGTTTTTTTCCTTTTTGCATGAACTTCTGTCAAGAATGATGACTCCAAAAAGTCGTTAGAGAGCAGCAGAAAATGGAGGGTGATTACGGTATAGTATCTTACAACTGACAAGGCTCTGTTCTTGCTCCAACAAATAAGAAATGTTGGTGAGGCTTCACAGTCACATGAACTAAGAAATGAGATAGTCCAAATTTAATGTCTGGGTCATGTCTCTTTGGAGCTTTTTGTAGTATACATTTAAGAGTCCACTCACAGAGGACATGACTCAATTCCTATCTGTGACAGTGGCCAAACATCTACTGACCAAAATTGTACAGGCTAAAGGTTTCATTTGTCAGTCTCATGCTATAAATAACCAGTCTCCAGGTGTACAGTGTAGTTTACCTTGGCAAGCAGAAGATGGCATACTGATTTATACAATCCAACTACCATCAACACATCTTGCACTCTGATGTGCAACAACAGTTACCATTTAAACAATAATCCCCAATGTTTGGTCCCAAAACAGTGGATAAACAAAGGATTCACTGTAGTTATGTTGCTTACATTTTAAAGTAAATTCTACCTTCCAGTATATGTGGGAAAGCCAGGAATTATTTTGGTTTCACTGCACCCTTACTGGCTGATTCCTCTGCAGATGGTGATTTTGTCAGCTAACAGAGCCTTTTCTTCCACTGATGTGCTGCTACATAAAAAAATTAAGGCCTGAGGGGTTAAATGCAATTGTTTAAAAGGAAAAATGCAAAGATATAGTTTTAAATAATCCTTTGCCACGTTCCTGCCTTAAGTAGAACAAAATCAGCTTAGACCCTTAGTCTTTTTTGCAGAGAGTCAGTGTCAGTGAAGTTCAGAGCGCGGACAGAAATGCCAAACCTCCAGCCTTGACTGCAGATGGCTTGAGACACCCAAGTTTGTGTTGGCATGTCTCTGATTCATGGCAACTTTATATAAAGAACCATTTTCCCTACCAACAGGTTACCCTAATGAAAGCAACGTGCCTTTTCTGAAACACTTAGGTATGCAAGACAGAAAGACTCTTCTGTATAGAGAGAAAATTCCAGGCAAATTTGACAGAGGATTGCTGGTTGCAAAGATGCTAAGTTCCTTCTAGCTTTTATGAAAATTGGCAGCCAAGTAGGGGAGACACTGAAGAAAAGACCTCAACAGGAGACTATTTTATCCTAGACATCAGAGAATCCTCACAGGCACTCAGCCTTGAGACAACCAAAGGAAAACAGGCTTAATTAACTCTGCTGTCCGCCAACTTGTTTTTAGGTTAACTAATTTATCTCCTCCACAGAATACTAAAGAATCCCTTACTGTAAAAATGCCTATGGTATGGGATGATACTGTACAAAGTGTTTCTGTCTATCTACTGTCTCTGCCCATAAAAGATCTTAAGTCCCTTTGTCCAGCATGTGGGGTGGGGAGCAGGAATTGAGGGAGGAGGGATTTGCCTGTACACATGGGTTAAAAGACATTTAATGAATCCCAGAAAATAATAGCTTTACACAGTAAAAGCATTCCCTCTCCCTGCTTCTCTCCCCCTGCTTTTCCACATAAATTATGTGAACATATCATCAAAACATGATGATTTTTATTTTCATAAATGGGGCCATATGTCAGTTAAAACAGAAAATGTGTGCTGAACTGTGATGTGGGTTACATGATGCACTTTAATTGGATGTCACTTTAATGTAAACAGCTTAACATAAAATTCAGCCTAAAAGAAAACTTTTTAAAATTGTCAAATATTAGTTGCTAAAACAACTTGATGCTGCATGTGTCTTTTGCATTGTCTAGTCAATCAAAGGGTATCAGTCACGAAGGGGACAGACTCTGATCTCACTTGCACCAAAGCAGGCACAGAGACACTGCTAGAGGATAGCAAAGAGGGAGCCAGGGACAAAAGACTTTTTTTGTGTAAACATTTTTGCCTAAATTTTCCATGTAAGATTATTTTTTTTATTGCAAATGTCATTTGTTCATTTAAACATTTAACAAGTGCAATTCACTTGTAGTCAGCTCTGTATGCCAACATCCCTCTGCAGTGGGAGAAATCTTAATCTGAAAAAACCCAACCAAACCCAAGTACTATACACACCGTCTTATATAGGCAGAACAACCAACTTTCCCTCCTACAACACACAACTCCGGGTACCCATACGGAAATAACCTCCATAAACAACATACTACCATAATAATGAACAGCTGAAAATAATGGGATTTAAAAAAAAAATTTAAAACAGCAGCTTTGGTAATGCTGATAAAACATCAACCACTTATATTGGGAAACGTTAACAAGTCAGTATTTGCTAGCAGATACCACAGGGTTACCACAGACATTTTCTATGTATAAACATAGGAGAAAGCAGTCACATCTCACCTGCTCCTCTGTGGTAGCTGCTGGCAAAGGCACTTTAATGCCACTGTGCTCTACTATCACAGCAATACTCAGAATGGGACCTTCTGAATGATACTGTCAAGTTTAATTTCAAGTGACAACTGATTCTTACTACCTTGCAATAACAAACTCATATTCTAATATCAGATCTGCAGCTGGATAGCACTTGCTACCTTTTAAAAGTACTTATCCATGTCGAACAAAACTGCTGGCATCAACACACATTCACAGTAAACCACTGATGGGTTTATCAAATATCTTTGGTTTCTTTCAGGAATGAATCAGACATACATAGCACATACTGCTATGTATACACCCTGTAGTCTTAAATGTTATCCCTAACACCTAAGGCAGAATCCCACAGCAGGGTTAGAAGCATCCCCTATAGCCACCCCACCAGAACTCAAGGTCTGCTTTGTAGAAAAAAATAACAGCTATCATTTCTTAATCTGCAACTTCCTACGGTAAGCCCCCTGCACCTCAGAGCCATGGCAGAAGCCTACATGATGCCATCTTAGGCCTGGACTTCTCTTAAAACAAAAGAAGCTGCATGTTTCTCTCCGAGAATCATCTAACACGTTTTGGAATTACTTCTGGACCACCAACAAAGCTGTTGGAGAAAAAGGGGAGCGGCGTTGTATTACAAAGCTTTTCCTTACAGTTCCTGTTACTAGTTATTGGACATCATTATAGCTTTTATAACGATGGCAGCGTAAATCAGCAGGCAAAGGCTGAATAGAATGTTCTATCCTTGTCTCCCAATGAAAATTCCTGTCCAAAGAAGGGATAAAATAATAAATTTGTTTTAAAAAATCTCTTTTTTCTCGGGTTTATTTTGGTTTAATTTAGCAGAATGCATAAAATAAAGATTAAAAAAAATCCATAAAGCCAAGAAAACCACAAAATCCCCTTAAAAAATGAGATTTATGTTCAAGTTTGAAATGGCATAAACAGGCATTACAAACATCATCTCTGTTCCAATCAGAGTAATAAAAATTGTCTTACAAATTATAAGGCTATAAAAATTGAAGGCGACTGTTTCTGCAGTCCAGTTGGCTTGCACTAACTTCAGTATTTGGTGTTCAAATGTAAACAGCACTGCTGATTCTTCACGTGTTGCCTGTCACTTAAGCTTGCCACAGACAGATCACAACGTATGTACAGGGCAAGCATGTCTGCGTGGCTGCTCCCTCAAACTGGAAAGCACTGGAGCTGACCCCATATGAAATGCCAGAGGACAGAAATGATCAGAAAGACACTTCCCAAGCAATGTGCCTTTTGCACTGGCTTGTACTTAAGGAAAACTTACCCTCATCACAAGGAAAATTTAGGAGAAGCGTATTGCTTTAAAGCATCGTTTTGCACATCAACATCTGCTAAGATGGAAATAATTTTAATCTCACATTGTAGAATGAAAGAATGTTTCAGAATCGTATTTTTCTGGCTGTACCGAAGTGGGCATCCACTATCTCAGCTCATAATCTACAAAAAAAGGCAAAACTTTCATAATAAAGCTGCTGTAGCTGCAACAACACAAATAGAAAAATCCAAACTTGAATGGCTTTTCTGCCTTCTATCAGGAAGACTTGGGATATGCTGCACCTGAGCAGGGCAATGACAGCCCTGCACCCCCAGTGTATGCCATTTGTTCCACATAAGTGCATTTATGTATATTTATGCAGTACCACCCAGCCGCCTGTGCAGCAGAATGCTTCTCTTTCTTACACCTCCCGTCCTGCCTGGTAGTCAGATGGATTATTTTAACAAAAACTTATTTACACCAGCAGAATATAAAACCCATGCATAAATGCTCACTAGTGATGGGCACTGCCCCGAGTAAAGTCTCACCAGGCATGGCTGTTGGACACAATATTTATCCCAGACACTCAGAGCCTGCAGCACTCATCCCCACATGGGGTCTGCCGCAGCGGTGGTGCCAGGGCTCCTAAGGGGGGATGCATTTTGTCTTTCTCCCTCTGGCATAGCGTTAGCAGGCCAGAGCCCTGCTATTCTTTTCTGTACCTTTTCAGTCAGGCAGTAGGATGCAGCGTCCCATTGTCAGCAACTGCTAGGGATGTGAAACCCTCTCAAAATGAGGGCCAGGGTCCAGTTCTGCAGCAGTTCACATGAAAGGTTAATTCAGATGCTGCAAAATCAGCTCCTTACAGTTACCTCATATTGGACCTATGGCTACTCACTCCCTGCCTCCTACGTTCACCTGCAGTATACAGAAGAGAATGAGCACATTAAGGTGTGCCTGGCAGCAGGTGAATGATTTAACCGCAACTTGGTAACATGTTTTGCACAGGTGGTAGTATTTTGTACGTAAAGCATGACCCTGGTTCAGGGAATACATACACCCTTCCTTTCTCCAAGAACTAGTCTGGGGAAAGGAAAGGGGGCAGAGGGAGTATGCACACATACGTACATACATGTATGTACTTACATACACACACATGCATGTACACACACACATATATGTTTAAAATATGCCTAGAATAAAATACAGTTGTCTAATGAAATTACTAAATTTTGTCTCCATTATAGCAGCGCTGCCCATCTACCACCAGGCATTCCATCTTTCATGTAGAATTCAGTAAACATTTCAATCCAAATCTGAGACCCATAGCCAAGGTATCAATAACAGTGACATATTATGAAACTTTCATTCCCTTTCCCCCTCCCCTTCTACCCCAGTAATAACTGTCAGGCGATCCTGGCAATTTCACAAGCATAGCAGTGATTCAGCTGGCAGATTTCAGTGGATTATTGTGGCCAATTTGGAAAAACATTCTAATAAGCATTACTTTCCAGAAACCAATATAAATCTGGAAGAGGGGATTATTAAACCCAGGGAAACTATAACAAAAGACATTAATTGCATTTTTGGAAGGACCTTTTGAATTAAATTATTACCTGCTAGTTTATAAGGCAAATATATAGATAAAACCCACTACCATGACAAGAATTTATTTATATTGGCCATATATACTGTAGGAAATTTATATATAAATATAATTCACACACAAACACTATGCTCATTTATGGCATTATATAAGCAATACATTTTGTTATATGTCTGTATGTATATCTTCAGACAATTAGGATTAAGTTATTTACTCTCACATACACACATATGCACACAAGTGATGTTAAGTAAAACAAAAGATCAAAGGTAGGAAGTGATCACAATGAATTATAAGCCATGTGTTTGTGTATGTGTAAGTATATTTTAAGGTTTCTAGATAGTCGTACAACAGAATAGAGCAGTTTCTTAAACTGGGTCTACAGGACTTGGAAAGATTTTCATAACTTGCTTCTCATTTGCTGCTTACGTGTAATATTTAAAAATCATCAGCCTGCTCCAAAGTCTGTTGAAATGTATCAGGAGCTTTCTCTTGACATCAGTAAATGCTGGATCAGGCCATTAATATAGAAAGATTAATCACTGACTCTAACTTTTGTGTCTTTGGGGATTGTGTGAGAAGAACGATGGAACAACCACAAGCCATTTTGGAAGTTCAAACACTAGATGACTCAAGGATTCATCCCACTGTTGAATAACAGTTTTGAAAACAAAATAATGTATTCTTACAATGATGTAACCTCTGATTTTCTGATTTCCTGTGTTGTGAGCCTGTTAACTTGTATACATGTTCTTCACTTTTTGCCTGTGTTCTCTTTCTATTTATCTTTCCAAACATGTCATGAGTAACTTTGGAAGTAAAGGAGAAACTCTCTCCCTTCACAGTGAACTTACTTAATTCCTCATTGGAGCCACTGCTCTAGAAGGCTTAATAAGGCAGCAGGAAGGTAGTGCGATGAGCAAATATTTAAATAGCACAGATCATATAGCCCACCTATGACTAAAACTGGTCACAAAGACTGCATTTATTTTGATAACTCAAAAAAAGAGCTAGGATTTTACAGTCCATTATTATTAACGAATAGACCCGGAACAAACAAAGGAAGCCAAGCTCCAAAATAACTACTGCATAGGACACTGCTGCTAAAACCCAAAGTGCCAACCAAAGAGGTAATGAGATCAGAAATATCCAAACCAAACACATGCCGGGACTGTGGCTGAGCCACAGGACTCCCACACGGCTACCTTTTGCCTTCCTGAAGGGGAAATAGAGCTTGTGTCCTGAATCAAAACACATTCAGCACCTCTCCTGTGCCAAACACCAGCCCCGTCTACCTCGTCTCTGGTATTTCCAAGTCTGCATCTTACTACCACAGGGTCTGAGAAACCTTTAAGCTGCTATAAATGCAAGTGCTCTTCATAGGTCCTTTCCTGTTCTCAACCAGCTCCCTCCTGAGAGTGACTGTTACAAAAGACAGGTGAAAATGGGGTATTTGAACATTCTGCTGACCTTGGCATTTGACAAGGTCTCCTCGCACCAGCATAGGGGTGAGACTGCCCCTCATGGATGCTCACTTGCTCATGGTGCTGTCGCCACTTTGCAGGCCTAACTTTGATACCATCAGGAGCACGCTGAAGGAGATACAACTAACTTGCTGGCCTAAACATCACTGTCAGCTGTCAATTTTATTAATTCCTGAATTAACCGATACATTGGACTAATAAACAATGAATGGTCCTTTTCCCACTAATTCTTACCTTAAGTTTTTGTTTCCCAGATACCCCAAGACCAAAAATTAAAACAATCACTATGTGGTAAAGTTAAAAATCTGCATCCACCATGAAACAGGGCCAGATTTACAAAGGAAGAAAGAATAAAGAAGTTGTCTCTCTTTCTTCTCATTTTAGCATTGCACATTGATACATTCAAGTAAGACATGCTCCTCCTCTCCCCCCTACCAGTCCCCAGACAACAGCCAGGCATGAGTTGTCTGGTTAATTTGAGGAACACTTGACTTTCAGTGGGATATGACTGGCTGTAACAAAAGGCTCCAATGTCTTACACTGTTTTGCCCTAAACATTGCTGTAATGTGCAATTACCATAGAATTCACTGAGAAAACAAAGTTCCTGAGCTAAAACCTTCAAAGCCTCCCAAACTGAATCACCAAACTGAATCACCCTGTTTTCAAACATGTGGACCAACTTATGGAGAGCAGTTCAGAGGTACTGTACAATGGAGCTGTGTGCAGTACAACAAAGCCCAGGGAGAGTCATCCACCTCCGTGGCAGAAGCACTCAACATCTTGCAAACTGGGACTTGATTATTAAGCTTGTATCATTCCAGCCTTGGCTGCGCTCCCGCTTGTTTGCGGTCAATGGGAATTTTGCCCCTGCGTTCAGTGCAGCTGAAATTTGCCTTTAGGAATTGGCAGAGGCTTAAAGTTTGCAGCTAGGAAGGCTCCATGCAGGTGCACAAAGGATGGAGACCCTGCCCGGCCTGGAGAGACCACAGCGGGGGGACACCATGGGGAAGCAGAGGTGTCTTTCCCTCACAGCTTTTGCATGGTCACTGGCTGCTCGAGAGAAGACGGGCCAAAACAAAGTGCCGATGAGAAGCGGGGAGAGCAGCACCTTCTGCCAGCCCATGCTGCGTTAGCTACAATCCTGCCTGGGAGTTGCAATGGTCACTTTACGGCTGCTCCAGCACATCCAACAGCAGAGAGCTGCCTTCTCATCAGCAAACATATCTACATATTTAGCAGAACAATCAGACTCTTTGCTCTCAGCCCTTCCCACCAACCTCTCTTCCCCTCGCTAAATGATGTGTATATCATTTCTATAGTAACATTATGAAACATTTATCAAAATTTATCAGAACCAGACTCAGGTCATGAATAAAGCCACTGTACACTGATAAATGCTGTAAGAAACAGGGAATCAGGATTTAAAGGTGCTCTGTTCTTCATCTTTCATAATCTAAATTAAAATTGGCTGCAATCAATCCTGGAAATTAAGACAGTCCAGCTACAGTTGTTTACTAGTAACTGTATTTAAGCTACATTTGCCAGTATTCTATATTTACTGTTTTCTTAAGTATACAGCGGTGTCTTTGCATGGAGGGACAGAGAGTTGAAACAACGACAACATTTTCAGTGCAACATTGCAATCAAAAGCACTCAATTTAATATACAGGTTTGATAGTTTGTTTTGTCTAAGGTGGCTATTTTGCACACTGGGGTTTTTTTTGCTTGAAATGGTTCCTGGGCAAAGCACCATAGATTTAGAATGATATGCTGCCATGTTTTTAAGGAAATATGGTTTTGTTTAGGCTACAATTAGATGCTTTCACAATTCGTCTCTGGCAAACTGAGACTGAAAACTCCAGAGTCAGTTTGTTTAGTGTGAACTGAAGTAATATGTATCTTAGAAAAGAAACTTTTCATCATAGTAAGACCTAGGAGTTTTCCTTCTAAAAATGTAGGGCTGCCATGCAGTTCTTAACACACACCAATTCACAAGGCTACGAGCCATGTATTGTTTGGAAGCCATGGGGGTAAATCAAATTATCATGAATGACACTAATGATCCCATACTTGCCTGAACATAATGCACGTTATAGAGTCTTGCCTTTAGGGATTATTTTTTATATATATAATTGGCATAAATGGCTGACTCCCTCTCTTTTGTTGATTTTACAAAGAAAAGCACTCAGGTACAGAGTCTGCCTTTCCCAGGTTAATTATGTGAGCCAAATCAGCCATGCCTATCATGTGAGAAGTCCCCAGGTAATGCCTTGGAAAGACTCAAGTGCAACAAATGGAGCAGCGTATCATAAAATGCATATGACTACCCTCTACTGGATGGAGCTAGAGCAGCTGAGCTGTGTCACTGGATCCTCAAAGCCATGATTTAATAGAAGTCCCTTCACGCTGACTGGGATGGGTTTGGGTTTTCACAGAAGCGGATCTCAATGCAGCTGTCAAGAGAATTCCTGGGCGATCAGGGTATGCTGTCCTTGGACAAAGCAAGCATTTCTGCTCAGCACAGGTCAATTTTAAACACAACATACAAAAAAAGCGAAGGCTTTATAATGAAAGAAGACAACCATCACAGACTTTCAAAAATCCAAATGGTTTCTTTGCCTTGCAATTTTCTTTCCCAGCAAAATCAGGCCAGATCCCAGCTGGTAAAAACTGGCAAATTTCCATTAGCCTGTGGGTCATTAACTCTGAAAAAAGGGCAGTTTCAAAACCAGTTTTGTGTATAGTGTTAGTTTCTGTCATCGTTGCTATAAACAATCGAAATTGAAAGTATTTAGGATGACTACAATACCCATTTCTTTTTCTTGCCATTCAAAGATGTGTTCCAACACAGATTTTCCTAAAACAATTTACACGTATCAGAACCTCTATCTGACAAGCTGAAATATTCAAAACAAGCTTAATCTACCTTCTAAGTTTGCACGCTGGTACTACACAAAGAGTCCTCTGTTGTCCACCTATAACCATTAGACAAATTCTTACTGGGAGTGCTTTCACATGCTAAAAGGAACAGCTCATTGAAAATGGCTGGTGCAAATACTAAGAGCAAAGAGAGAGCTGGTGTGCTCTGTACTTCCTGATCAGCAAACACCTTTGTGATGAATTTCAATCCATGCCAAACATAAAACAGGAAGGCGGCATTATCATGCTTTTCATTATCTCACTTTTCAGCCATGTCTGCCATGCTCAGAGATGCCAAAGAATTGACAAACATAGGCCGAAGTACAGATTTAGCAGAGGAGATGTCTAGAAAGGAGCTGGCTTCTTTCTCTCTTCCCCAGGTTTTAATTAGCATCATCTGCCTGTGATCCTGTATCTGTGCAGCTCCCATGAGGCCAGTGCAGCTGTGCCCTGCACCCTTCCCCAGCCAAACACAGACCAGACCCTGGGGTTTTGGGACTCTGGTCAACACGCACCAAACAAACTTGATCCAAAACTTGAATTTCACTGCCTGAACTTTGAGGAAGTTGGACCAGGAATCTGCAGGTGAAGCTGCTGTGTTCAACAGTCTTTATCCACCCCATTTCACAGCAGAAATAAAATGTCCATATGTCATGGCACAGTCATTTCTGGCACAATGGTCTATACAGTACATTAGCATTCACTGGAATCAATAGCAAAGCTTTCATTCATGGTGAGGAGAAACTTTTTGTTCTATAAAGGTCAAATCTGGTAAGGGCAAAGCAAAACAAAAGGTATCTTTTTTGGCAAACTGACTGCTCTAGCCACCCATCCCTGATTTCATACTTGCCAGCATGCAAAGCAAGCATCTGTTTGTGAAATGGTCTGTCT
Source organism: Balearica regulorum gibbericeps (assembly GCF_011004875.1). Lineage (NCBI taxonomy): Eukaryota > Metazoa > Chordata > Aves > Gruiformes > Gruidae > Balearica > Balearica regulorum. The sequence continues at coordinate 6,459,343 of NC_046191.1, read as the reverse complement.
CTTGCCTGGGAGGACAGTGGGTCCCACATCTTAGGGGATGCTGAGCACCATCTCCATGCATGGTGACTATCCCCAGCTACCTCACAGCAAGATTAGGAGGACAAAATATACAAACAATATCTTGAGAGTGCAGGCACCTGAAGGCTTGAACTGTACTCCTGTGCCTGCTAATGCAGTTCCTTCTCCTATGCCTAATGCTGCAATCAATTTTCACAGAATGGCAGAGATCAGGAATAAGACAGTTTACATTCAAAATGATTCTCTACAATATATCTTTCAGTTTTTCAGACAGTCCAGCTTATATTATTCATACAGTTGGGAATCTTCTATTTCCACTATGAAACTACTCCACTCTAAAATATACCTCATTTTTAGGAAATTTTTACTGAAAGATTAGCCCTAAATTTTCCTTTGCTTTATTTTGCCTGACGGCCCCTACTTATTCTCTATGCTCTTCTAAACAATCCCTCCCTTTCCTTGTTCTCCCCACCCTGGCCCTTGTTTAATTCCTTTTATCTTTGCTTAAAAGATGGATTCTCTGTCCGTTTAATCATTTTTTTAATTTCCCATCCTTTAGGCAAGTGCCAAAGATGCTAAAATGAGAAATGGATGCTTGCCATAAAGGAACACAACTCCTGTAACTCCAAAACAGTTGAAATCATGAGAACTTGCAGGCCATTACCCCATTATGTGAATGGTATTTTTACAGCACTAGAAATGAAGTAATGCAGCTACAAATATTCATGTTTTAAACATGCTGTCATCCTTGTGGCCCAGCTACAAGTTGCCTGAGAGGTACTGATGGAAGGTTAGGGCTATGACAGTCCACAGTTAAGAACATCCACACTTCACAAAGGTATCTTCCACTCTGATCCCTCCAACTTTGCTTAGTGTTAAAAAGATTTTCCTTTAAAAAGTTCTAAGTTTGCTGCTTTTCAATATCCATCTATAAGGAGAGATGACACAGAATCCCTCACCTGGCCTTTCCTGTGATGTTCATTGGGTACCTCCAGTACCTCTCCCTCTAAATTCAGCACAGTCTCTTCACACCTACAAGAATTTCTGATTGCCTCCTTTCAAAATCTGAACAAAAATGGTCAATGACCATATGAGATAACTTTGGCATATCATTGCAGCCCAGAAGTAAGATATATACAAGAGGAGGTTTGCCAATCTGAAGTGTAAAGCATGCTATTTAGCATCTACCTAGCTAAGACTTACACTGGCTAAGCTAGTGTGCTCTGTGCATGAGGCCTGTCTGCTGTGTGTTCGCTGTAATCTCTTCACTCCTTGGCCCTCACGACAAAGCACAAGCTAAAACTGTTTAGTTAGACCAAAGCATTGTAAACAGTGAACTCTGAGATCACCGCGACCGTGCAATTAAAAATGTCATTATGTTTGAGGATATGCAAGAAGATAAAAGTCTGTGAATAACTGTGATACTTTTAAATATTTTCACATAATCTGCTTTCCCCATGTCTTGTCTGAGGAGACAGTTTATTGCATGGAGGCAAGTGGGCAATGTGTCAAGCATTAGATGTGGTTTTGTTGAGAGCACCCCACAGTGAGTCAGGTCTACTGCTGTTTTTCTGTGAGTGCAAGCAAGTATCACAAGGTAGATCTCTTGCCAGATCCCTTCTCCCTGCAGTGCTAGAATGTGTTTTCAGGCATCACGACTTGTGCCATTCCAGGAGTAGCTCCCTGGGCCTTGTTTTATGCAGAGACAGTGTACCTGAGATCTACGGAAAACTATGTTGAGACTGTATCTCTTCATAAGGGAAAGCAAAGCAATTCCCTCAGCTGACCAGTTCCTGCACAAAGACAGATAAATGTAGTTGTACCCATTTTGAAATCAAGGGGGAAAAGGGCAGAATTTGTTCCACGTGACTTTAAAAGATCCTGACTTACAAATCATAGTGTTGACGATACACCTTTCTCAAAGGCACAGACGTAAAGGTGAGCCGTACCTCTGGCTGTACTGATACCTGAGATCGCAGAGGCTGGGCTCACTGACCCAGATGGCCCTACCACTTTTGCCTTGTGTTTTTCTTTCTGTAATACTCCATCTTCCTCTCTCTTTCACTGAAACAGAGTGAAATCATATCAACATGGACACAGCAGATTAGTTTTACAAGGTTCCCACCAGTCTGACATTCATCAGCTTTCTAATCTAATAGTAACACAATACCCTTTACAAGTACATGTTGAAGCAGCATGCTCTCAGTCTGAGTCCAAAGGCTGCAGGTTAAATTGATACCCAGGTCCTGCATTCTGCTGATTGACTAACGTTACTTCTGACATTCCCAGGGCCTGGCAGCCCTCCATGCAAGGGTTAAAGGAAAGTTGTAAGCAACGGTTCTAAAACACTTGGAAGAATCTCCTTGAATCAAAACCATTTCATAAAAGGCTCTCTGCCAGGCAATAAAATATTTTTGATGGACTCTTATTTTATCATTACCCATGTAAGAAAAATGTATTGCAAGAATCCCAACACAATTCAGGGAAGTAATCATTTGCAGATTTAGAAGGCATTCTCAATTGGCAAAAATGAAAGATTTATTGTAGGGATGATGAAACAAAGAGCAGTTGTGCAAACTTTACTGAGCTGGATTATGAGAACATGCTTTTTCCATTTCCCACTTTTAAATGCCTTGGATGCAGTTTCAAAAGAAAGATCAAGATCAATTATTTAACACTGCGGCTACACTGTACCTGAGTGTAGGATCTCTTCACACATATGTTATCTGTACACAACAATAAAAGGAGATTGAGGGAAGACACTGCTATAGACAACAAAAGCAGCCTTTGAAATAAAACTTGTATTGTTCCTTGATTCCACAATCAGCCCAGGGATGTAAACAGAAAAGTCAGGCAGAGACAAACATCTGTGATATAAATGCACAGCTATTTCAAATGAAGCCCCTTTTGACTTACCCAAACACAGAAAATACAGGTGTCCTTGAGAGAGAATATAGGGCGCTGAATAGTCTATGATGGCAACATTTTCTCTGAAAGCCACTGTAGAACTGAATAAAATCGCTATCTTGCATACCCTTACTCACGTCAATAATGAAGCAGAAGGGACTTTCTGGTCAACAAAGGTGCATCATCTCACACCGACTTTAAGAAATGAGTGGAAGAGAAAACACTTTGGGAAGAAGGAGGTCTCTTTCTTGCCTTTTCCGCCAGGCACTCAATGTGAGACTTTTGGCACTTCGTGGCTGAGCCATTCTGGGCTCCTGTACCCCAGTGTAAATTCAGGGTTTCTTTACAATTACACCAGTGTAAACAGACACAGAAAGTAGCAGAGTAATTTGCCTTAATTCAACTGTATCTGGAACTTGGGCACAAGAGTTTTTACTGCACAGGAAATGCTGCAGGCAGGCAGAAGCTTGAAAGAGCTTTGAGATTCTCAGCAGAAGGAACCATTAGAAATGCAAAATAGCATTATGGATGTGTTACGTTATTGGCCTCACCACCACATGGTGATTATTCACCCTCGCTGTGCTCCAGAGAGATTTATTTCATTGTACTTGTGAGAAAATGCAGATCAAAACTTCCAGAAGTGCTCATGAAATTTCAGTAACTCAGTTACACGCTGGTTTGAGAGAAAGAGGACCTCAACTTCAGAGGTGCCCTATTAGAGCAGGGCACCCCCAAAATAAAGCTATCCAAAACCAAGGCCTGCTTTTGAAAATCTTGCTCAATGTGAGTTGTCAGCTGCCAGAAGGTCAAGTTTTGATATATTTGGTTTAAATAGCACATTATTTTTTTACTAGGCCCACTGGACTACTTGCTACACAAGTGAGTGAAGGTTTCAGGACCTGGCCCATTGTGAAGCCCAAGCCGATATAAACACCCTGTGCTGTGGAATGATGGCTTTTTATTTCTCATCCGATTGTTAAAGGCTAACTGTTACTGCTTTGCCCTGAAGTAACAAACAAATGCATCACATTTAGAACTGAGATCCAACAGCATAAATGACTGTATAAAGTTTTTATGTGCACTAAATTCCTCTTTCTCCCCTGAGACTATACTATACAGCCTCTGTGCTGCCTACAAATGCAGATTAACATTTTTATTAAATGACACATGTTTCACTAATACAGAGTATTAAAATGTATTGCCTAATAAGAAACATTAATGAATATATTGTTGGCATAGTTTTTAAACAATATTTATTTTTACTGCTTTTTAATTTGACCAAGCCTTCTGTCAGGTGATTCAAACTATTTTTCCTTCTTGAGGTTAATCGCTGTTCAGAAAGGCTAAATCACTGAGAGTTCAGAACATTTCCATGCCATTTTTAATAATCCCCACAGAACACATACACAGGAATAAAACAAAGCCAAGCACTTAACCTCAACAACACAATCACAAAGACTTTGTTTAAAATTTTAGAACTTTCAAGCTCTCCACCTTCTAAATGACAAGATTAATAATATTCAGATGCAAAGTTTTTTTAAAAATGAAAACTCAGGGTGAAAAAAATCTTATCTAACTGCTCCTAGTTACTAGATAATTGCAGACTGCCTTCAAATCACTGAATGCAATCTTCTTTCTCAGATCTTCTGGAGACAACTCACCCTGCCAAAATGATGCTGGACCCTGCAGAATGATAGTTTTAGGACCTGACTGCTGGACACATCTTTGGGGTACTCTTGAGGTGTATTAAGACATTCCTACAGGAAACAGGAGTAAGTTTTACTGCTCTGTAAAACTTATGACTAGAATGGCAACTGCATCTGACTAGTTGAGAGTGTATCGCTTGATCTGTACTACTGTGCAGATTCATATAGTGAAACTGATGGGCGATTCACTCCCAGACAGGATGCATAGTGAGAAAGAAATCTTGTCACACTTTTGCTACATGGGAAATGGTGAGCTACAGAAATCCTTGAGTTACTGCAAACCCAGTAGAGGCTGGAAAGCCTTTCCCTTTTTGCATCTTCAGATGTGATTATCTGATAGAATTCATTGATCTGCATGGCAAAGAAAGTGATCTTGTGGTGCAGCTGGAATGAATTGGGAGTTAAGAGGCTGCTTGCAAGGTATCTTCAAAAGGTGATGGCCCATGAGAGGTTTATAGGTCTGTGCTGAGACTGGGGTTTGAATAAATCTACATGTGGAGTATCATCCAGAGCCAGGCCACAGCAGAGCTGCAAATAATTCTGAATGTCTTAAAATGAGAAAGAATCACTACTTACTGAGTTTTGTGGGACAAGAGGATAAAGATAAAAACGTGGTATCGAGATGTCATTTTAGTGTGCACACTGGGCAAAAGGAAGGGAAAGGACCCTAGTGGAAATTTTCCAAAAAGACCTGGGAGACATGCTTAGAAGTTTGTCTGGCAGCCAGACGTCGGAGGTCACAACTAATAAATTTCACATTTCTAAGCTGGGCATACTTTAGCCTATGTTATTTGACAAAGAACATGAGTGACTTTGCTTGGCGTGGAGGAGTTCTGACACAACTACCTCTTCTATGTGCCACAACGGTGCCAAGCAGCATAGTCACTGTGGAGAACCATTTCCAATACAAAAATGTTTCCTACCTTTAAGATGTTCTCTGTCAATCAGACCATTGTCAGGTATTTTTCAAAAGCTGAGTGTTTAGGATTCTGAGAAATATCTGCTGCTTTGTAGGAAAGTGGATCATTTTCCTTCTACTCAAATCATGTCACAGTTGGAACTGTGGTAAAAAACATGTATTTCAGTAGCCAAATCAAAATACTGAAGAATGAAATCAGTCCAGGATGAGCTGAAATATAATTGTCTGGGGGACTGTGCTAACAAAATAAAAACACTGAATAAATCAAATGGGGAGAGCTTTTAAACAACAAAAAAAGTGTCTTTGTTTAACACTTTTTCATTCTGAAATGGAAAGTAAAAAAAGATAGGTTAAAATACAGAAACATTTCATTATCGCCAAAATAGTACACTGTTTAGAGAATGTCAATAGTAACAAAATCTTCCAGTCCTGTTCCCTGTCCCCCCCATCATTTTGTTTTCCAAATTGAATGTGACCCAGATTCATTAATGGTTTTCTTCTCAAAGCTCTGTTTTACAATGATTCTACTACTGGTTTGAAAAAACTGGCATGGAACACCTAGTAAAATTTCTAATGTGGAACATGGAAATGAATATCCACCCTTGTGCCACAACGTTACCTGTTACCTAAACCACTATCTGCTTAATCCTATCACCTTACCTTCAGTAGATACTACTTATTATTACTGGAAATTATCCAACACTGTGAGAACCATAATAGTGGTAATTAATTACATGGCATCCTACGGCAGTTTCATAGGGTGAGCACCCACTGCGTTGTGGTGATGTTACTGTTACTATCCCACTTGGTTTTTTACTTACAAGACTGAATGAACAGCAGTATCTACACACAGTGACCCGCACTATATAAATATGCCAGGAAAACTTCAGAATAATTATGTTTTAACCAGATCACAAATTACATAATAACTTATCAAGTCAAATGAAATGAAACCTTGTGGAATCAAATGCTCTTGTAGGATAAAAAAGTATGTACTTGAAAGCCTCCTCCATAGAATTTCCGCGCTATACCTCTAACCACCATATTCCATTTATCATATCTCTTCAATGTCCTGTATAACATTTCTAAGGCACGCGACTGAACTTGAAAACCATTCTGGGTGCTGGCAGCAACAGTTGGAATTTATTTCATTTGTATTTATTTAGATTTATGCAAACAAAAAATCCTGAGAGCATGCCAGCCAGACCCCACCCATATCAAACTGCTGGAAAAGAACAAAAAAGGCCAGCCCTGCTTGGTCAGAGCAGAAGTCCATCTGGCCCAGCATCCTACAACTTTTCCTATCAACCTGATAAAGCAGATGCACCTCACAGAATGTCCTGAAGGTCAGCAATCCCAGGACCACAGTGGGAAGCGGCAATACCTCAGGGAAAACAGTGGCTGCTGCTCCCTTTTCAGCTAAGCTCAAGACGGCAGGTCTCAGGTCCCTAAAGGCACCGCACCATTGCGCTGTACTTCCCATCTGCATAAAGAACTGCAGATTTCCATTTCTGTCCTATGGCAGTGAAATGTAGGACAATCCCACTCACAGCAGAATCTGGGCCCAATAACTTTTACAGCTTTTGCTCTGCAAGTTCTGCTAGTCTGGAGCTCTCCTGTGGACAGACAAGAGTTCAAATTCACCAACTGCCATAAGGCATGAGCTGACACAGAGCCAAGCCTAAAGCCATTTGCCAGCCTGCCCTCCAGTGTTGGTGCATGCTTAAACCCATTTGTACTGTCGTGTAATCTGTAGTGGTTTTTGTAAACAAACAAACATTGTATTTTCACAAAACCACTGCTGTCTACTCCTCTAATCAGAGTGTTTTTAATGCTGCAGTTCCTTGACAGTATCGGGAAATGCCATCAGAAACCTAATAAAAAGAGATCTCTGGTGAGGCAGCCTTGATAGAATCGATGCTTCCTACTATTGACTTCAAAGGAAAGAAAGTGAGGCTAATATTTATTGCTGTTTTTTAAAAGCACTCCTTTGGCATCAGTGCATGACACCCTCCACTCCAAACGCTGAAAATACTTTCCAGACTTTTCACAACATTCCCTCGAGTCAGGCATGGAAACTTATTGTTTAGGTGAAGTAACTCAAAAGCATATAAGCTGGTGCATGCAGGCCTGTTTTCCCTGCAGATACAGGATTGTCCCTTAGACTCATCTGCAGATGGAACCTGTAGAGATCTCATTACTCACCATGCACTGCTAGACACATGCTCCCCACTGACCGCAGACAGCATAATACTTGCTATCTACTGAGAACAGAGATTCCGCATTGGTTTCCTTAGCAGCAGAAGCAATAATACTAATCAGCTCAATAGGCCCCTCTCTCCTGTAATTGTAATAACCAGGTTGCTGCCCATGAGGTGTTACAAATGTAGCTGAGTCTTACGAAAGTTTTCAGAGTTTCGTGACACGTCAAGCCACCTGTGTCAAAGACGTATAGTAAAAATAACAGGAAGCTCAGCAGGACCGCTATCATTTATGTAATCTGTACAAGAATCTGTTTCATAGGTAAATTGCAAATGGTTCGTTTGTGTGATGTAGTGATTTGAACACAAGATCTGCGCTGGAATGCTGGAATTGCCTAAAGATGCCTTTGGGCAAGTTACTTATCTTCTCCATGTTTAATGTAGTACCTATAGTGTCTCACCCTTAGGGATTCAAAAGAACTGACAAGCACAAGTACTGAATTTCGCTGTGTATATAATACAGCACCCAAATCATTGCATCAAGACTATTCCCAAACTGAATATGTTAGATATATGCAAGAAAAAATTATTCTGCTTCAAAGTCTTAAATATCTAGGCAGGAACACAATGTCACAGACAGGTCTAGAACATACCCAGGAGGCATTTTTTCCTTCGAAATATATGAACTAGAGACATCAACAATGGCTATTATTAGTGTCCAGCTCCTTTCATGGATACCACATATGTGATGACACCCAATTTCTATAAACACTAATTGCATATGTAGAAAATATGTAAAGATAAATATACTTATCCTGATCATGTCTGTGGAGGCCTGCAACATAGGTTTCCTGAGCACAGATGCATGCAGTGATGGGAACTTAATTTTCTACTCTGTACGAAGCCACAAGAGTGCAAGAGGGTAAACTGATAAGCCAAGTATGGATTTGTCCAAACCAAACAATTCTAGACAACTAACTGAGCAGCTCTATATTTACATGTGCAAGCAGAGGCTTAAATTGAGGATGCAATATCTGGAGATCAGCAGGGTTCTACCCACCAAAGTATTGGAAGAACTGAAAGACAGCAAAAGATGCAGCTATGAGAAACTTTTTCTTATTTTTTGAATAAAAACCATTTAAGCTTGCTAATTTTTGCTGTCTCAGACAATCAAAATTCCAATTGTCTGGGACATCAAATCTAAAAAAGCATGAAATTAATCTTCAGAAGTTAAAGTCTGAGAGGCATTGCATCATTATTTTTGTTGGATATATTTTTGATTATAATGCAGATGAACCCCAAATTTAATAAAACTAAAATAACATGAGTTAAGTATGAAACATAACAGGATATTGCAAAGAGATTAGGTAGTTTCCTTTAGACTACTTGCAGAGCCCAAGGAAAAATCAAACTGAGGGACACAATGACGAGAAGGCACCGCTTAATTAGAATATTTAACAGAATATGAAAACAGCACACTCATAGTACCGGTTTTGGCAATGAAACACAGGGAGCAGAATATGGACCTGAAACATCAGTAGTTCTCTACACCAGATACTGTTTTGCTGTCGACTGTCCATAGTAAAGAAAGAAGCAGGCTAGCTAAATTTAAACCAGCTGTAACGATGAGAGTGTTACAGTTGGACTGAAGGAAGCTTACCTCATGAAAGTATTGTGGAAACTGCTGTTGGAAAGATAATAAAAGGATTAACTGCAGTTTTAGTGAACCATTTACTTTTCAATCAAAATGTCTCATGTATTTCCTGTTCTCAAGTAGCTTGAATTCCAAAATTCCTTTGTCTATTACAGTACATAGTAGCAAAGCCTGTCGTAAGAAATTAATAATTTTACATGGAAAAGTACTTCTGTGTATGAGGGTGGGGTACTGCTCGCTGTTAGCTTCTCTTGAGCAGTTCAATACCTAGTCAGCAGTATCTTACAGAGAGGAACAAAATCAAGGGCTTAAAAAGAAAGTACAATGGGTAATTGTAAACAGCAACAGAAAATCTCCACTACAAATACCAAGAGATGTAAAGTTACTTTAAGAAGGCTACAGCAAAACCAAAACAAAATCTCAGACCTCTATAGTCAGAGAATGAATTGCCTTCCTAATTTGCAGGAAAACAGCACAATTATTACCACATCAAAAGAAAAGCCATCATTTAAAATGACATGACATCACCGCACAACGAAACACTGCACAGCAACCCTTGTTTAAAGTGGAATGGAATTCGCTGGGCAAATAATCCCCACTTGATATTAACAAATTTAAGGAGCCATGTTGCAGCTTTGGATCTTGTCCCTGCTAGATCAAGGTCTTTCCAGGGTAGAAAACTAAATTTGCAAAGATCACATACTTTTCATGTGCTCACTTGGATCCAGCTTTCCTCCACATAGGATTCCAGGTTGTTACATCTAATACATGGATACCTCTGCTGAGAGTGGAAGGGTCTTGTTCTGGGACTAGAAGAGTTAACTGCAAGTTGCGCAGTGTAAAGCTCCTAATTCTGATTGGGCCACTCCATGTATGGGAACAACTACAATATCTGCTCAAATAAAACAGATCTTGATGCACTTACATGCCAAAGCGATATACATGTGCCATGAAGGCTGCCTGCAATATCAAATGCAAAGGTTTTTCCAACCTATTCACAATGTTAAAGCTTGAGATGTTATCAGAAGCTGGTTCTTTAATGCAGATGACCATAATTGAAAGGAGGAAATTTTTAGCATTTGCTGAAATATTACATGATTTAACCTCTCTGGTTTATCCAGTTTCCTGTAGGAATGGGAATGTAACATTAGAAATCTGCTATACAATACCTGTCAAATATGCATTTTGCAGAAAAAGACAAAAGTTCCCTCACCCATGGAGTCTATTGAATCTTTCAGCATCATAGTAAAGTCAATCAGGGTTTTTTGCTTACAGTTTTGTTTGGAAAGAGGCAACTAACTTGCATTATCCTTTGATAATTTATGACAAAAAAAAAAAGATATTCATAGGAAGTTAAATTCTTTTGTAGTTTTACAAATTGTGATTGAGCTACTTCTGGAAATGAGCAAGTCAGTTCCCTCAAAGGAAAAAGAAACAGCTAAGTCTTAGAGTGTTTCCATTTTATCTTGGACAACTTGACGGTGTTCTCCAAATATCTGCATTGCTTCCAGTATAATTTTAGGGAATACCCACTGAACAGTGCAGACATTAAGATAATGCTTTTCATTTATCAAATGGAAGTAAAAAGATAAATCAGGATGAGAATATTCTTCTCTGTAAAACATTTTGAATACTGTTGTTTTCTTCCTTCTCCCTTCCATAACCATTGCAGGCCAGCAAGCTTTTCCTTGAAAAAGTGAAAAAAAAGTAACCTTTTTATATAAACATTCTTTCTTATTCCTCCATAGAAAGCTACAGCTTGCCATGGAAAAGTTTGTCTTGATCTAACTTCCTTACAAGCATTTTCCATTATATCATTCTCTGATCAAAACAATAAAATAGACATATAGTCAAAAATTGTGTCTATCAAGAACCACAACCTGCTGCCATAACCATTCCCTTGTTTGTACTTATTTGTGCGTGTGCGTGTGTGTATGTGCATGCACGCACACGCGTGCGCATGTGGGTGTTACAAATAAGACTTTCCAAATTTCACGGCCCAATTTGGAAGCTTATGTCAAACTTGTTTTGCTTCATCTGTTTCAGTCAGGGTCTTATATCATTGTTGTTTCAAACATGTGGAAAGCTTAATGGAAGTCATTAACTTTTATTTTAGTTTGGCCATATTGTCATCATGGTGGGCAGATGCAGAGATGGTGTTATTCCCAAGATCCTCTTTTTGGAACACTGATGTTGTTTACATCTTCTTGATCAGAAGAGAACAATGGTTTTTACTTATTTTTAAAGTTCTGTTTTGCAAATTAAAAAAACCCCTAACAACCTTTGAAAAATGTAATTAAAGATACTCCTTTTATTCTTTTAACTGTTTGAAATCCCTAACAAGTTTCCTTTTCTTTTCTAAACTACCATTTTAAACTTTTGCACTCACAACTGTATGGGTTATTGTTCAGCTGAAGGAATGAAAAGAATTTCATTAGATGTGTTTTATGTTTCTTGATTAAAAATGTCACCCGAGGCTCAGTGACTTGTTTTACGTTAAATGACTGCTGTGTGCTTTGATCATCACTTTATTAATGCTTTAATGAATATTAAAAAAAATAAAGCACTGTATTAAAAGTTAAGCTCTCATATAAGGAAACTGAATCCCTTTTCCAAGAACTACAGTATTTCTTACTCAAACATTTCCTTGTAGATTAAGGTTTTCTCCAATTCCCCTTTAGCCTGCTGCAGACTAAGTTACAGGAAAGCACAACAATTATATTGGAATAAGACTGAAGAGAGAGCGAGAAAAAGAGCAGAGTAGTATGTTTCTATTCAAACAAATATATTCCAGACTTACCATGCACTTGTTTGGTTTTTCTCCAGAATGAACCCTCATATGAATCAGCAGTTTGTAACGAGCATTGAAGGGTTTATATCGGCGTACACAGCCTGCCCAAAAGCAAGTGAAGTCCTCTCCTTTCCGCTGGTCAATGTGAGTCTTTTCTATGTGTCTGACCAGTTCGTCTTGTTGGTCGTAAGTGGCACTGCAGTCGATCCACCGACAGACCTGTTTGCCATTGCTGAGGTCCTGTTCATCTCCGTCGCTGGGCTGAAGAGACTTCGGAGACATAGAGGTGTGTAAGTGCGGCAGTGTCCCTTGAGTCTGGCTTAGCTGCTGGTGTAGATGGTAAGGGGGAGGCAGCCCCTGGTGATGTCGAAAAAGATCAGCAGTGGAGGAATAATCGTCAGCTGGTTCTTGTTTTAAGAAACTCACCTTCTGGGTGCTGTGTGAGGTGTTTTGATGAGGAATGCTAGTACCATTCATCATAAGGCTGAGGCTTCCATTCTCCTCAACTTGCTGCATTTGTATCTGCTCACAGTCACCTCTGTCACATTCAGCGGAAATAGGTACAAGACATGCTGGAGGGGAGGGAATACTGCAAGGGTTTCCAGGCTGAGAGCAAGACTGAGGTCGAGAGGATTTTTGAGCACTGTGATGACTGATCTCCACAGGATGAGAGGAAATGCCAGCTGAATTAGTTCGCAGTCCATTCACACAGGTGACCAGTGACGTCTGCGATGTGCGGATGATAGCTGTAATATCAATTCCTTCAGCTGAAGACGGCACAACAGAGATGCATCTCTTCTTCAGGTTGCTTGTTTGTAGCCTGGCCGAGTGCTGATGGGTGCCAAGTGACAAAGGACCCAGGGAGGAGCTATGTTCATTATTAAACAAGTAGGATGAAAGTGAATTTGTAAAGCTATTATTCATTAGATCTATTTCAGGATGCAGACTACCGGAGGCTCTCAGCTCCATTCCCTCTGTAATCCTCCTATGCGTGGAAGCCTCAGACAGAACCTTATAATCACTCAGGCATTCCTGTTTAATGTGCTGAGCTGGGTGACTTCCATTCAGGCATGGAGCAGCAGAATCTACTGAGTCTTGAAACCTGGGTGACCTGTAATACAGTTTTTGTTACGCATCACTAACTACCATAGGATTTATGATTTTTGTACAAGACACAACATTTGTTAAGCCCTGGAGAATGGAAGCACTTGCACTGTGCTGAATGTTGCCTGTCTAACACAGCAATTACACCAAAAAATTCTGCAATGTTCCCTCTACAACCCTTGTAAAGGCAGCATCGTTTTACACAGGATTAATTTTACACAGTGGGTTACGCACGGAACAGACAATCTCCCCTCCACTGCTATGGGCAGTTCATCAATCACAATCTAGGTTTTCAATGCATAATAGATTGGGCAAAACAATAGCTGAGAACGAAGTTTGAGAGCTTTGGGCATTTTTGAATTATTCAAATATCGGCATTTTCCTCAGAGCACACTGGGAAAATGCCTTGGCATTCTTGTTCACACGAATCCAAAAAGGCTAACTGAGCTTTGCTTACATCTCAGAGAGATGCTTTCCTTCGCTAAATTAAAAAAGGAGCAAGATCAGTGTGGAAAAAAGGCATAGAAAGAATGGCTCACTATCAACCAGTGGTCTGGATTCGATGAGAGATCAGCTGAGTATTTACTTGTAAGGGGTGTACAGAAGATAACTAGGAAAAGTTTACAACCAGTAGATTTAAACTGGCTGTCTAGGTATTCCCATTTCCATTTTTCATATTAAGGTCCACACGGGTCTGCGAATCAAAAGAAGATTGTTCTGCAGAAGTGATTTTTAATCTTTTTTTGATGTGTGCTGAAACAAAATCACTCAGGAAGCAGAAGCTCGAGGAACCCCACATAGACATTTCAGAAAAACACTGCATTTAGGAAATGTTTCCTACTAACATTTTCTTCTAAGCAGTTAGCAACTGGTTTATGCCTTAAAATAAAACACTTTATCTCAGCTATAAACATTTACTGTGGATGACCCAACTGTGTGTTTTCTCTTAGGACCAGCGAGTGTTCCTTACATATCCCTAAAGCATGGTAGGATTTAACCTATGGCTTCATCATGCAGCGATGTGCCAGACCGAGAAGAGGAAACAGTACATCTGTGTGCAGGAAAGCTGTACCTGAATTAATAAACCCTCCAGAGAGGTGCTCCATGGCTCTTACGCTGACATGTTCCACTTAAATGAATTTTATGCTTTTTTGATGTTAGCACCACAAAGGCTGAAGAAAACCTGGCCATTTGGCAACTTGTGTGTGACATCGCAGCTAAAACAAATCTCACACATCTTAAAGAATGGAACATATATGCATAAGGTATTTTGGACATTAAACTGTGAAGCTGCTGAATAAATCACATTCATTTTATGACTCAGATGATTTTATCACTATTATTTCCATTAGTCCACCACTAACATTAAGACAGGAAGCTGGGATGACTTCTAACACTTCCTTGGTAACAGCTCTCAAAGAACTACCAATTAGAAAAAAAAACAAAACAACAACAAAAAGCCTGAAAAAGACTTCCTTCCCATGAAATTACGGTCCTCAAAAAATGACACCTGTCTGAGGCACATGACTGCCAACACTGCATTTGCTAGTGACAGGTTTCTAAGCTCCAACAGTTTTTAACCAGTAGGGCTTGATATAAAAAAATCTTTAAGGTCATGAGAGCAGTGAAATTCCCTACCACTCATTCATTCGTTGCTACAGAACAATCAGATCTTGCATTTACCACCAGAAGTTTAAGAAGGCTACATTTAAAAATTTTAGAGGTTTCCATAATCCATTAGCTGTAATTTCTCCCTTTAGGTTTGCACAGTTGGTCTCAGGGTAAACTTAAAGCACCTGGTTTTGCAGATGGTAAATTTAAAAAAAAAACCAAACAAAACTGACACAACAAACCCAACAGTATTCATACATTATTTTTTAACATTTACAGAACCATATGTCTGTAAAATATGTGGCATAAGCTCACGTAAAAACCTTTTATTGCACATAGTTGGGAAACCCTGCCCTGCTTGCTTGTGGCTTCATTGCTCAGTAGAAAGCGTGCTGGTTTAAACTCATTCTGAGAAAGGTTTTACAGCGTATCATGCCAGGCACAGTATTTCCCATTACTTACTTTCTTCTGCACGAGAACTCTTCTAAATAATTCAATTTGTATCATAGTTTAGTGGTCCCAAAGACTCAGACTATAGTAAACACAATACATTTCTAACATCACATAAAGCTAATGTTCCAGCTAATGTTCCAGTCATATTATTAAGCTTTATGTAAAGCTCCTATCTTGCCAGAAATTGAGGATTTCAAGCTGGACTCAGTGCAGAGTACCTGCAGGAGGAATACAAACATCCCTGTCCTGAGAAATATTAGGTTCCAAAACTCCCAGAAACATCAATTTGCATTTCCAGCACAAGATCTTACTTGGAGTCAGGACTGTATTGCTGTAACACTGCAGTGCAGAATGTGAGACACACAAGAGAGGGGAGTTTCGAACCAAAAGGCAAGCTGAAATACCTTATTTCAAAAGCAAATGAGATGAAGGCACTGAATTCATGCTTCCCATTGCCACAGCCATGTCTTATCCAAGCTCTGCCTACATAATGATAAGCACAGGCTGCTTGTGCAGATCAGAAGCAAGTCCTTTCTAGGAGCTAGTTTCCTCTGTAGCACTGTATATTTAAATACATTCTATACCCTGTGTTAGTTAACTGTGCTGGAAGAATCTGGCATTCTTTCAATTTCTCGATGTTTGAGTGTTGGGGTACTTAATGTCAAGGTTGCATTAATGCAAATTTTCTGTATTTTTGGCAGAATTTTGTCATCACTACTCTAGGGAAAGCCCTGCTCATTCCTCCCAGTCCTGGGGGGGTGAGGGGAGAAGAGGCACTGAAACAAAACTGATGCAAGAGACAAGGTGTCTGGCATCCAACTTGCTGGATGGCTCCTCTTATACCCATTGACTATTTGTTCCTGGAATGGCATCTTGCTGTTACAGCCAGGGATCAGATACACAAAGGCCTGTGTACACAAAGGCAGCGCTGGCCATAAGGATTTCATAATCTCTGGACAGTAGCAAAATATAAATACATGTGAAACAGTCAAGAGGAGAGCGAGAGGGACAAAGGATAGCAGGACAGTGTAAAGAGCACTGTGTGGACATGTGGAGCAGCATGAGCAGCTCTGGGGAGCTTCCAGATAGGCAACCCTGGAAGGGAGGGGGGTCGGCAGGAGAACATATCCCACAAACCTCTCTTCACAGGGAGCATCCATGTACCAGGGATGGACAGTCAGAGGCAACAGAATTGCTGCTTAAGCACATGAAAGCTGAGTGTAAGGCCTTCGAAGAGCAACAGCGGCCTCTCAGAGGATACTAAGGCAGTGTTTCCAAAGAGACTCCCTTACGTGGTAATTGGAGCCAGAGCACGAGGCCAGTAGCACCATGCCAGAAGTACTGCAGTTCCCAACTGCCCTCAGAGGAAAAGACAACTGTATCTGAAATCTCCAGATTATTTACAAAACATACATGCCTTCAATTGCCACTGTAAATGTGTAATCAGTGATAACTGACAGTTATAAGAAGCTGGAGGGGATTGTTCTGCTGCACATCCAGGGACCCTTTGCAACACTATCTGACTGCTCTGACATCTTCCTTGGGTTTTATATGCCGAGCACTGAGCACAGTGTGGGCGGGTTTGCCGTGTCTGATAATGGATTATTTGACAAAAGGCCAGCACTAGCTGTGTGCTGACTCCAATTGTGGTAAAGAAGGTATTAGGACTTTTCCAGTCCCACACACATTGCATTCACAGATAGCATGTAGCAATTGTGTTGCACAACTTAAAAGCTATTAAGAGAGTGGGGAAAAGGGGCCAGGAAGAAAAGGGATGGTGATTTTTGGATTAAGGCAGTTATCCCTAGAATACAGTTTCTGAGAGAAAGTGATTCAGGGAGAAGCTGTAGCTGAAGGGTAGTTTCATGCACTGAAGGAAAAACAAGTTGCAGTGCACTGAGGGGAAAAAAGGACAAAGCCAATCATAACCCCAAATCCTGAGGGAGATTTTGGATTGCTAGGGGAGGTGCTCTCTGGTTTGTTTGGGTTTTCCTTGGATGTTCCATATCCTAGAAATGCAGAGTGGTTCAAAGCTCAACCCAGAGAGATTGTTTGAATTTGTATTTCCCATTATTTCTGTGCTGGTCACTACAGCTGGGCAGAACAACCAAACAGAGTTTGCTCTGACTTCTGTGGGCTCCAGCATCTGTCCATTCCAGCCCTATTTCTCTCATCTGTTTTCTAATGAAGGCTGAAATCTGGGGAGGCACAGAGCACCCTTGGCTCCCGTTGACTTCACTGGACCCTAATGGGCATTCACCCCCAGCTCAGTTATGTTCTCCTGTTTTCAGGTCTTCAGGGAAAGACCATGTTTTCTGCTAGTTGCTTGTCAAGAACCTTTAGCATCATGAACACCATGAGCAGAAATCGTCCCAACTGCTGTCCACCCTCTGTCACATGCCAAGGTTTTGGCTCTGTACCAGGTGTCTCGTGAGTAGCACGGTGATAAAATTAGACTGTGTCTATGAGGTCCACAGAGCAGAGCTGGGCATTGGCTTTACCTTGCAAATCCCATGCAGACAGAAGTAGTATTAGCCAGGTGGACATACAAACAGAGGATGACTAGTGGGACTCTCAAACAACCCGTAAAGGAATGGAAGGGTCCTTCAGGATATTCTCCAAACAATTCCAAACTGTTGCTTAGAAGCAGCAAAGCCTTAAGCCTTTATACCATGCTGCAAAGCAAAGGGGAGGGAATCAGGCCTATCACCTGCTATTTTCTCATGTTATGCAGCAGACAACTCTTTATGTTGTTCTGGGAATCCTCTTCCAAATGGGAGCTGGAAGGGGTTCATATTTCTGAGGGTGGGTACTGTGATGCCTGGTATGCAGGCATCTGTCATTTCCTCATTATACATTTTACAAAAAGGTTCAGAAAGATCTAAGCAGAGTACTCGCTTCCTCCTTTTGTTTACTCCTGCCCTAATTATCTTTGTTTCATAATTGTCCTCACTGACAGAATAAAAAAAACTTGATAACAGCCAGTCCCACATTGAGCCATAAAGAAGCTAGGAGGGAGCAGACTTACATCCAGCTGCAACAGCATCCACAAATCTTTGTCGGGATAGCAGAATATTTTGTTATGTGGCATGGATATTATCTGTCCTTTTCAGACAAACAAATAAACAAACAGCTCTTTCCACTTGCTTGCCATATTGCTGTGCCTCCTCCTCCTGAAAACACAGATGTTCTTACCCCATCAGCAAATGGAAAAGGGGAAACAAGACATAAATATGTATAATAAAATCAGAAACAGTCAGATTTCCAAAACCAACCTATAGGCCATATTTCCTTTTGCTGTGACTACAGAAATTTGGGCTTGATGGTTCTGTGCACAGAGTGCCAATTATTCCAAATATCTAAGATAAAGGCTGCAACTTTATTGAGGTTTTTCTTTTCTACAGCTCTTCAAAAAGGTCAAGATTATTCCATATTATATCCCCTGCCAAAAAGCAGCATAATTAAAATAGATGGACAGATTTTAATTTGTAGCAGGCTTCTATTCACAATGGATGTCTGTTTAGGGTACTTGTTTAAAATCTGGTAATGTTAAATTTGTAACAACAACACAAAAAATGGAGTTCTGTGTTTTCATATAATTAATTTATAGCAAATGTTTAAATAGAGATTCTGTTCATAGCATATCCAACTACAGTGTATATATCAAAACCAGAGACCAAATTTTCACATTACAGCCTTAAAAGCAAATACCAAGGATGTGGCTGTATGGGAACATTGAAAATACTTCATTAAAGGAAATGCTGTACAAATAAAAGTAGCATTGGCTTCCTGTAGGTTTGATGGTGCCATGCCAAATTGCCATATGGGAGGCATTGGTTTGGGAGTAAGTATCATCCCTGCCTTCCAGGCTACAATTTGGAAACAACATGGCATTGGGGTGGAGGCTGGGGATACAGAGGAGGCAAGTCTGACCCCTGGCAAAACTCTCGTTGACTTCTGAGCATGCTGGAAGAGTCCCCCCACAAAGAAGCGGTGTTTAAACTTCAATACAGGGGGATGCAGCTGTCTATACAGTAACTCTTCCTGGCACTGCCTTGGACAGTTGTCTGTGCACACGTGCGTGTCCCTGCAGTGTGAACCTGCAAATGAGCAGTGGGGTTAAATCAGCATCCAAGGGACTTCCAAAATGAAGTAGAAGACAAAAATTCTCTCTCAAATGTAGCATCCACAGATGCTACTGGGAAATCATTCCAACAAAGAAGCACTCCAGAAAAGCAAAGTATATCAACTGATAAATCTTGCAATGATACCTTATATCTGAGTGTGTCAAGTTCAGTTGACCAACATGAAGCAATCTCTCACAGGACAGCGGGTGGTCTCGCATAAGTGGGTTTCCTGTGTGGATGAATAGACCTTGTCTGCAGACAGGTACTGAGCTACTTGTCATCTCCATGTCCATCATGTTCTTCTTCTCAGAAATCAAATTACAGTGATTGTAGCCACCGTTCACTGTCAAAAAAAGAAAAAAAAGCATAAGCCTTTGACTAAGAACCCTCTATGCTCATTATTTTGTGTGCTCATTTGCATATTTTGTAGGCTTATTTTGGATCTCCTTGTAAAATTCTTGTAAATGACATGGTAGTGGAAATGAAAGGTTTCACAAGGAAGCAAAAATTAATTCCAAAGAAATCTGGATCTGTGAATTATGGTTGTTTACTTCCCTTTTTAAGTTTTGTGGCTATTTTACACTTCATAACCTAACTCAAAAAAACTTAGTCTGATAGCTTGCCTTCCTTCTGTGTATTTTTATGGTACAGTCTTGCTTGTGTTAGATTTTGGAGAGGAATGTTTCAGAGTTTCTTTATTTTTCAGGGAGAGGAGCTCTCTGAAAACAGTGACGTAAGTCAAGTTTTTCTTTGCAGACAATTATTTCTGTGATTATGACTTTAGATGGGCATGTTTCTACTTTAATGTCAGGTCAACAGTGTGAAAAAATGAAACTAATTTGGTTTCAATGTCTACGTTTAACTGTATTTTCCAAGTAAGCTATTATTATAAATGCTAATGATAATATATTCTGCTCTGGTGAATATTAAATTTTACCAGACTTGGAAAAACAGACTAGAGCTATAGCAATATTCTTCAGAAATATATATATATAACCACAAATTATAATCTAGCTAAAAAGAGAGGACAAAGGAGGAATTGAGAATTTAGATTGCATTGGTCAAATGCTAACAATTCCATCTAATTTAAAACATATTAGTTGGGGGTTTTACCTCTAGTGAACTAATTGAATAGTCACAGATAAGCACGTATAAAGTATTTGTAAGAAGTAGCTTTCAGAATCTAGCTAACGAAGTCACAATAGCCATTTACCATCATTTTCACCATTGTATATAAATCATACTTTTAAAATGAGATCTCCCTTTAATCTGTTTTTTTCACAGAGACAAAATGTAATATGCCAGATACTAATGGCAAGCGTATTTCTGCAGATTTCATACAGAGTCCAGAAAGTACTTCCTTCACCCTTGTACCTCATGATGGTGGGTACTATAGAACTAGACAGCATTGCAGTTAGTCCATTCTCTACGGAAGCATTGAGTGTTGCATACTGAGGAAGAAATTAATTCTGCAGTCAAAGTGACAGAAAAGATAAAGCCTATGCTCAGTTTCATGCATTCTCACAAGCATCAAGGTTTGTCCTTTACTATTCATCTCACCATAGTCTTGCTGTCTATGAGTTTTACCCAGACAATGCCTATGTCATTCAGCCATCTCAAAACAGGTGTCTAAGATGGGCTTGCGCAACTTCAGGACACGCTTTCCTCTCTCCCTTGACTATAGAAGGCACTTAAATAAGCAACTTAAACTGAGTACCTGACTTTTAGACAGCTGCAGTTGAGCAAAATTAATCCCTCCGAGTAGCCATAGGATTTACAAACATCCTCATCACAAATAACTTTACACTGGTCTCAGGTCTGGTCCTTCTACTAAAACCCACATTGAACCTGCCATTGACAGCACAACTACCATTTCAACACTATAATTTGTGTTATTATCCAGAGCAGGTATATATTGATATAGAATCACAAAATGGTTTGGAATTGGTCTTTCTCCATCTTTCTTATAAGCCCCCTTTACATATTGACAGGCCACAATAAGGTCTCCCCAGAGCCTTCTTTTCTCCAGGCTGAACAATCCCAACTCTCTCAGCCTGTCCTCATAGGAGAGGTGCTCCAGCCCTCTGATCAGCTTCATGGCCTCCTCTGGACTCCCTCCAACAGCTCGATGTCCTTCTTGTCCTGGGGCCCCCAGAGCTGGATGCAGTACTGCAGGTGGGGTCTCATGAGAGCAGAGTAAGAGGGGGAGAATCCCCTCCCTCAACCTGCTGGCCATGATGCTTTTGATGCAGCCCAGGATATGGTTGGCTTTCTGGCCTGCAAGCGCACATTGCCAGCCTCCATCCAATTTTTCATCCACCAGTATCCCCAAGTGATTCTCTGCAGGGCTGCTCTCAATCAAGTCATCACTCAGCCTGTACTGAGTTTTACGCCTACATTATATAGGTATTACACCTATGCTATATAGGTATAATATGACATCATTAAGCAGATATCACAGTATATCTAGTTAATGATATTTTCATTATATAAGGGTAAGTTAAATTGTAGTAATGAAGTTTTGCAATTATTGCAGTTTTGTTACAACATTTCTGAAGTTCCAATCAGACTGGGCTCATTAGTCAGTTATTGCTTCAGCACAGCTCCTCAGAGCAAAGGTACCCTTAACACACATGAACCTGTGTTTCCTCTTATGGACAGCTGCTATCCCTATAGCTAACGAAAAGCAAGTGGGAGAGCCTGACCTGCTGTGGTCCTCTATAATTACAGTCAATGAATGCTTTGAAAGCGATGAGAATCACGTTCAGGTTTTTGGTGAGTATAAACGAGAAGAAACAGGTGACTGGGGAAGGCAGAAAAAGTCTCTGGTAACTGGAGAAGTTGTGAGAAGGATCACAGCACAAAAGTCCATTCTCCTCCCCTGGCTGGGATCCACAGCCTCCCCACTGTGCTCCACGGCACTATTGTAATAGGGAAGACCATGGCAGATAGTCCATAGTCCAGGCAAGCATCCAGACCCACAGAAAAGAGTGGGTACATGTGACACCCAAATTACAAGTCTTGTGAGGCATTGTTGTGACATTTCCAGAATAGAATTCCTTGTTTCCAGTGAAAAGTTTTCACTGTTTCCTGATATATTACATTCCTTGACCATTTATTTATTTTTCATTTTTTTTAAGAAGTCAGAATCTTTAAAATTGGAAAAACAATAGTGGGTTTTTCCTACACAGCTCCATCACAATACCAACAAGGCATGTGATACGTCTTAGGAAGTGTAGGCCAGCTTTTGTTTATATAAACAAAACACCCTGGTAAGATTTTTAGGAATGATAACGTGAGATTTTTTTAAGAGAAACTGATTTGTACTTAATCTGTACAAAATGGGCCGTTAGCCATCTTCGTGGTAATTAATACATATGTTCTAGTTATTTCAGATTTATATTCAGAGTTCACTGATATTCTGTGATTGTTGTGAATGACTCTGAAGAGACTACGAAGCTGTACAGAAAGATAGTGCCTTCTGGCCTGTGCAGGGCAGTCAGGTGTATGTGGTGGTTTTGGAATGAGGCATTTAAGAAGATCACTTTGGATGCCTTTCAGCTTATAGTGGGGTTTGTGACCATTAGCTCTGCCCTGCTTGTAATTATGACACAAATGATCATTATATCCTCTCAAGTCCACAGCTCCATCAGGCTTTATTCCATTCCTATTTTGGCTTTATCCCGGCATAATTTAACTCACTTCAGGGATAATATCTACCTTAGCAAGATTGTATAATCAGACTAGTGGTTGTTAATTTGGATACATTAATCACATTTGAAGGGTATCTAAATACACTGTTGAACACTGGTGAAGTAAGTTCTACACACTTTTAAAGGCCACACAACCAAGAGAGGTTGGTAAATCGGTCATACCTACAACACCCAATTCACAGCTCCTCACTTTTTCCATCAGCAAAGTTACCTGGAATATATTCAAGATGTATCTTCCCTCCAAAACACTGTGGATTCTTTTAAAATGTTTAAGATTTATACTGAATCCGTAATAAAAACACTTTCTTTCATTCCCCAAATTATACAAGTTTGAAATTCATTAGGGCTTTCTAAATATGCATTTTATCAATTTTATCATACTATCAAAACACAGAAACTTAAAGCTTCCACCAAAGTTCAGCAATACCAACTGTAGCACACACTGATACCTATTTGTGTGAAGATGGAGATTTCCTAAAATAACATGAACATTATCCCTGCGCTGTCAAAAATGATTATCTTCTCTTGTAGCTGTCAGAACAGAAAATACATTTTCTCACTGCAAAGGAACAGAACACTTACGCTAAATCCATGAAATTACATGTGTTTCAGCCAACCCACCATACACTTGCCTTCATAAAGTACCTTACAGATTTATTAACAAGAGCTAAAAATTTCTTGCACAACAGTGCCTTGTACAAAGTCACACTTCCATCAAAGTCCTCTGAAACCTTCCCACCGCATGGGAGTTGGAACAATGACGGACAAAAAACAACACCAGCGGCTCACTTTCCCCCCCCCGCCAGCAATTCAAATAAGAACTGAGAGATTGTCTCTGAACACAGACAACCAGAGTCTATGTTCAACTGTTCAAGCATGTGTGAAAGCAAATTCATTGCCTCTGTAAAAAAAAAAAGGAAAAAAAGTCTGGTTTACACCGGTGTAGCTGAGAACAGAATCTGGCCCTTTGACAACTGGCTATTTTATACAATATTAATATCACTGGCTGGCATACACAAGATTTAAGCATTTTCCATGTCTGGAACTAGATCTCCTCTTTCACTGGTATCGAGGGGCCTTTAACCTACATACTGTAACTTACCAATAACAGATGAAAAGAGCACATACTCCCTGCCTTATACCAGAGGCTTCATCCTGCTTTCACTAGAACCAAGCTATTTCATAAATCCATACAAAAAACTAATCCTAATTTACAGAGAGTAAATCTAATAAAAGTAGAATGGTTTCCAGAAGGATTTCACAGAAGTGGAATCCATCAAGGTAACTTTTGTCTTTCTCTTTTTCTGTCCTGTAGTTTTGATTTATGTCTTTACATTTAAATGCTTGTGAAGGGAACGGAAGAGGTTGATACAGCAGTGTGCAAAGGCTGCAATTAGGCAATTCCTTCCATATGAGTAATGAAGTTAGTTCAATTTTGGATATCTTGCTTCTTTCATTCTGGGGTAACTGACTTTGGGGGGAGTTTTTTCTTGATTTATGCCAGATTAAGGCATGTGAGAATTGGTCCCATTGATTGTGATGAGGCTACACACCTCAGGAAGGACGGCTCACAATGGTCAAGGTCTGCAGAGTCAACTCTACATTTCTTGCTAGGGGTAAATTTTCCTAGAGGAAAACAGAAAATCTCCTCAGACAAAGGGAAACCTGTCTGTGTAACAATGAGATCAACATTTAAAACAACCCTACTAAAGGGCAAGAGCTCTCTCTCTTCCCCGAGGAACATCTTGTTTACCAT
Source organism: Balearica regulorum gibbericeps (assembly GCF_011004875.1). NCBI lineage: Eukaryota > Metazoa > Chordata > Aves > Gruiformes > Gruidae > Balearica > Balearica regulorum. The sequence goes on along the minus strand of NC_046191.1, from coordinate 6,434,383 downwards.
TCAGGAAGGCTTCATTCTTACTGATAAAATTAGCTAATAAGGCTAAGAAGATAAGAGCAAGGACTTACCAAAAGAGTAATTATTCAACAATAAACACATGTTGCAGTGCTTTGGAGTTTACCTAATTAAGGCCAATGAACAAATAACTGAAACAATATATAATTGAAATGACTCACATTCAAAATAGAGATAGATTTGAAATATTTGCCTAACATACTTAGATATCCCCAGAGCATTGTGGGTTTTGCACAAAGACCAAACTAGGTCATTTGCTTTTTTTTTTCCTTACTGCTTCATTCTCTTTAATTACTTCTTTTTTTAAAAAAATTTGCCATTCTTGGTTTTGTTTGGATGCGACATCCAAAATTTACCACAACAACACTGAGAAATGGAACGCTGTTACTGGCAGCTGGATGACTCACGTGAGATGAGTGAAAGACCAAACAGTACCAGATTTTCTCAAACAAGTGAAAATCATCCACGCTGGAAGAGGCCATCAAAGCCCTCCACTGAGAGAAAATTATTAACTCAAAAGGCACCAACACAGCAAAGCCATGCATCGTAGGGAAGGTACTGTACCTGTACTCAGCAACCCATTCCACATAACTAGCACTGAGTAATCTCCATTACTGTATGGCTGGAGTTACTGCCATGACTCCTATACATTCAGTAATTAAAGAGCATCAAGAGAGATGCACAGCACTATGCTGCCTGCTTGAAGGCTCTAATGGAGGAACCGAATGCTTCAAAATACAGAATCTTCAAAACGATTAATGAACATACAGCATTTTTGACATTTTCAACAACAAAATCAACACTTTCCCAAAGTTTTTTATGCCTGTCAAGCCATTCTCTATGGTGAATGGGAGGGCTTGTCTTAATCCTACACCACCAAGCCTGAGGGACAGAAAAGTAGCATAACAGCCAGAAAATAGATACTATAGTTGTTCTTACATCTGCTACAAGGCAAGTCCGACTGTGTGATCATGGAGACAGATTTCCTATACCTTGTGAAAAACTATGGTTTCTCCTTCAGTTTCAGTGAACCACTATTAGAAGGGATATGAGTTTGGGTCTAAATTTTTCTATTACGGACACAGCTTAAGAGAAGGAAAAACTCTTTAGAAGCAGGCTGGTGTGATTAGCCATGTACGACATTACAGCCTTAAGCAGACTTTACCCAAATGTAATACTGTTATTTTCACTTAGATATTCAAGCTCATAACAAGACAGCCTAAACACGGTCTTCCAGATCTTGGCCTGGAGACCCGAAAGAGGGGATGTTCGGAACTTTCTTGACTTCTTTGCAGTCATTTGCACCATCTGGTACACAACAAACCTCTAGACATTTGGGCTTCTCACCGCTTGAAAGAGGAAAGTTCTGCACTTTAAGAGATCTTAGCAATAATTTCTAATTCAGTACAAGACTTCCAATAATATTTGACTATGAAAGATTACCTTTTTTAAATCACACAGACATGATGTGGTCCCAGATGACTCTTTATGTAGGTGAATATATACTGTCACAAAGCTTTGAAAACTCTATCTTTTTATTACAAGCTAAGTTTTACCCTGTGTATTTCTGGAAGTTCTCTCTGTGTTTTGATTTCACCTCTGTGCGATATCAATACTGTGCACCACTAAGTTTCTTTCCTGGGGTGGCAAGAAACCCCTCAGAGCTGAATAGCCTCAATTAAGTTCCAGAATTCCTCCCTTGTTCCATTAATTACCTGAGTCTTCTGTGATGCACAGGTAGTAAACACAGGATCTGAACATCATGCTGAGGAAACAACTACACAGATAAGTGACTATCAAAGTCAACATTATATGGAAAAGTTACTAAAAATGTTCAAATATTATTGTGCAGTTCTTTAAGCCCATTGGGCAGCCCACAGTCAAACATACTGACCTTTAACATGACCATTTGTCCCACACAGCTCCTTTGGTTCATTTAGTCTGGCAAAGGAAGGCAACAATTCTTTCTCCAAAGCATCAAGACAGAGATCTCTGAGTCTCTTTTGTTGCTGTTTGTCCTTACCTGAGGACTGAAGTGGTTAACAAAAGCAGCACTAAATTTTCACTGCTGCATTTAAGAGTTCATATCTCAAAGATGAACAAAGCAGCTCACACCACATTCCAGGTTCACCCTAGATCTATCAGTTACAACCTGTTCACATTTTAAGGCCTGTTTCAGACAACTGGTAGAGACTTGGCTTCATTTTTTTTATAATGCTTGTACACTATCTTAATAAAAACATAGTAAGCGAGAGCAAAAAGATTCTTTATTAATTACAGAGCAGACTGTACTGTACAGTGAGAGTCAAGACCCAAATTGTCCTACATTTGTGTATCAAAACAGAGGTGGCAGATCCTCTGCCTATTTGAAAACAGATATGGGTGATAGGAACTTATAAAAGATTAGGGTCAAAATCAACAACATTCAATAAGATTAGAATAAAAAAGAAGGATCTCTTTTCTCCAAGTTTTTTTGAACCATCCTATAAAATCCTATAACAGGAATACTTATTTCTTTACTTTCACATTGATGTATGAGTGAAGACAGAAGGGCTAAGAAAATTCTTGTAAACTAAAACAACCCAGCTAGTGAAATAAATTGTTGAGTATCAATCTTAAAAACTTGTGAAAGATAAATATAACCCATGTGTGTCTTTCTAGTAAATTCTGGGCCCTAAGTGTTGGCTACATCTATATTTGTTATTTCATGTTCAATTTATTTTTAAAACAAGTTATTTGGATTGCATTTTATTTCTGTTCTGTGGAATTTCTTTTTGCAGACTACACACAGTATTTTAAAAAGACTGAATGAGCAGGGTTAGCATCACTGAATAAAAATGTGTGGCTAATTTTGTATCAGTTGAACTTAAAGCAATTTTAAAACATTTCAGTAGTTTAGAGATCTGTAACCTTTCCACCTTCAAGCATGTAGATAGATATGGCTCCCATATTTGGCTTTTTCATGATATTTTAAAGGTAATCTTGGAGTCCAACAGGCAGGCAAAGAATGCAGTAACAATACACTACATCTTTCACTGCCAAAAAGGCTTGCAATGTTATGTAGTTTAGATTTCCAGCAGAGACCTTCACAACACTTGTTGAAGTTAGTGAGTATGGCCGAGACTCAGGGAAACACATGCCATGTGCTTAGGTCCCAGTGACTTCACAGCCTTAGTTGATGCTCTGAGTTAGACTCTAGATGTCTAAGAATATAACCATTTTAGGCAACAGGGAGTAGACTGTCAGAGAAATAACTGTCTGCTATCGCAAGGAGTCTTTCACTACACTCAAATTTGAAACTCAACATTCTTGGCTTCCTATTTGGATCTCAGACCTTGAAATTGTGTCCCCAAACAGAGCTGAGAGCAGACTAAAAATGACCATTGCCCTCTTCTGTGGCAATCAGGACAAAACCTTTTGCAGCCTGATGAAACACAGGTCTTGTCATTACATTCATTGTTACAGAGTCTCCTTGGCTTGGAATCACCTTTTGCCTGTTGCCAAGCAATCTGAAAAATATTGTTCTCAGCACATCTGGCCTTTTTTGTGGTCAGTTATCCTTCCTCACAGCTTGGATTTTAGTAACAGGGGGAAAAGACATTAAAATAAATGTTTTAGGAAAATATTAAGCTCAACAAACATTATTTTAATTAAAAGGAAATCCTAAAACCCTCCTAATAGGCACTCGGAGAATATAAGCTCAATGTAATGAAATTTGATGTATTTCTTTTTCTTTTTTAAGAAGACCATGTTTGCAATAGGTTTGATTCTCCTTGCCCTGCCAAACACAGGAGAATAGGGGTGCCTCTGCCACCTTATGAATAAACACATTCAAAGGAGACAGAAATACAGCCATTGGCCTCACTCTCCTTTCCCACTTCCCCACTCATCTCCATTTCCCTTTCATTTCTAAGCTCAGTTTGAAACCCTCTCTTCCATGCCATCTTTAATCCTCTCCAACCTGTACTTCACCTTCCAGTACACATTCCAGGATGCTATAGATACAAAACTGCCGCCGCACTGTACAAAGCTGGCTCTACCAAATCCATTGTTCCATTTAGATGCACAAGTTATAGCCCTAGTTGAAGCTGGTCACACTATCTGGGTACCAGACAACTGTATTTTTCAATGTGAGCAACACACATAACACACAGAAGCTGCTGTCAGTCTGTCTGGTTTGAACTCCCTGCTCTCACACATGAGATTGATCCGTGCTTCCAGAGACCAGCTGAACCAGGACGAATCAATCCACATCCCCTGAATAAATGCCATTGTGCATATTGCTGTGAGGTATAAGAAAATTCTACACTGTTTAGGGTTATGTACACACTCACCTGCCCTTATCCCCTTTGGTTTGTCTTTTTTGTTGCTCTAAATGGACACCACCAGGGTTTTCACAGCAGCCTGTAGTTAGACAGGGCCTGTAGGTCAAGAGAACTTCAGAGTGACTCTTTCAAGACACCAAGTTCACATTTTGTGATGAGGGTACTTGAATTGTTCCTATTGTAAACATGTTTTCATCATTGATTATATGACTCCATTGAGAAGACAGGATCTTTCCATACGTGCACTGTTTGAGAAAATCTATTCCTTTTGCTTTTTTTCTCTAAGAAGTCATTTAATTCACTAATAGCCAGAGCATGCCTACTATGAACTGTATGTGGGTTATTGCTTTTCCATTTACTTATTAAACCCTGAACTTTTAAACTCCCAGATCTCCACTCCCCTATATTTTACTTAGTCCATTTAGTCTCTCTTTTCTATGGACGTTCTAGCCAGCAGACCATGTAAAGACTCCACAGGGGTATATGTTCTCCCAAACATTTGAAACACAAGGATGTGCAGGGAATGTAGGCTGGGGTTTTGCCATATGGCACCTTGCATGTGTCTTGTGTAAACATATATGTCTCTATGTCCCAAGAAGGAATTTTACGTCTGCCTGGCTCAGCAGTACACTATATAGATTAAAAAGGAAAAAACTCACCACCCAACAGAGCACAACAAAAATTATTTTCATCCAGATGTTGGGCTCAAAGATTTAGAAGCCTAGAGGTGTCATCAAGTCAGTAAAAGCCACAGAAGCTAACTGCTACAAAGACAGAATCACCGTAAGATCACACAGCGTTATGCAGAAACGGTAAACTTTAAAGAGGTAAGCTGATAACTAAAAAGCATTTTGTTCTTTTCAGTGCAAGCTAATGGAGGAAAAGGTCTGGTGGGATGGGGATGCATGACATCTAGTCTTAAGGACTTAAATCTGATGCATATATTTGGAAACCAGTCTACTCATAGTCAAAGGAGACAGAAAATGACTCATAATAGAAATCAAAATGCACTGGGAGTCTAGAAAGAACTTTTCATGTTGCTATGTGATGGGAATGCTCCAACACGTAAAGGGAAGACAATGGAGGGGGGCTAGTAAACCTGCACTGCACATCAGCTTCCAGCCATGGGTTGTCTTCCATTTGCTGGCCCTCCAAGAAGTGCAAATTAAGTTCATTTCCTATGAGAGGCTTCATGAGTCTCTCCTCTTTACTGGTATCTTCGCTCCAAGCTCGCTTGTTATAGGAGCTTCTTCCAGACATTTTTTCCTGGTTCTTTTCATATCAGAGTGATGAAAAACCACAGTGAAAAGGCATTTGATTGTGGAAGACTACACATTCTCCTAATACAACTTGCATTTGTTTTCTCCATTCTCTTATTAAAAAGGAGACATCTTCACATACACAACTCGCTGCAGATCTCTCACACTTACCAAGTAACCTACATACCCTATGAATCTCTTTGTGCTCTTGCGTAAAATAATTTTTTACAATGAAAACTCAAATTGCTACCACCAACAGGCAACCATTTCACCTACAGTCTCCTTGATTATTTAATGCTTGATACCTAATACAGTAATGGCTTCTTTGCTACTTAGAATTAACACCGCCAGAAAGAAAAATCAAGACAAACAGTTTCCCCAATATATGCTGAAAAGAGCAACAGCCCACCCCTGCTACTTTTCATTTGCTGTTTTCATTGTTTGACATTTCTTTCTGCCAGGATTTTGGCATTATTTCAAGGCTTGATTTGAAATATATTTAACACCAAGTGATTTGCAATGTCATTTTCTATTTTACCAGAACTATGCTTGGGACTAATTCTATTTAAGTAGAACTTACCCTTCTGCACCCACTGCCAGTGAACCGGCCTCTCATGGACTCTCCACAACAGAGTGCACTTCTCCCTAATTTTACACAAGTCTGAGAATGGCAGTTATAGATAACTGCAGTCTTAGGATTGTAGATATATGCAGTGCATGTTAGACATACACCTTAATGTTATCACTAGTAAGAACAGTGTACTGAAGGACAGTGTCAAACATACGAGTTATTGGTGCAATAAATATCTATATGCCATGTAACATAGTAAGAAGAAAAACTTGGCTCTATGATTTAAACATAACTAGTTCAGGTTTCTATCCAAAATGGGGCAGCTTCAGACAACACCTGGAAGGACTGAACATCTTGACTCTTCAGAACCTCTTCAGAAAGCCAGATTCTGGTGATAACCATGCCACCCTCACCATTAGCTGTTCTGCTGTGGGGCTTTTTTAGCAGACTGTGGAACAGGGTAAGAATGAGGCTATTGTGGAGTCTGCTGTGAAGAGGTAGAGGCACAGGGAAGAAGAAAAATAGAGATACAACGAGGCAGAAAGATTAAAGGGTACAAGAGTTGCTACAAAAAGGGAAAATGTTCTTGCTGAATGGTGCTGGTGTACATGAACACTGAATAAACAACAATTAGAAGTTTAGCTCCTGCTAAAAGCTCTCTGTGCACGTTCCAGTGATGACAGTGGACAGTTGCTATGGATTACGAGGTATATGGAGTACTCTCAACTTTTATTTAGCATTGCTGCCTTCTACATCCTTCTATAAGCTGGGTCTGCACTTTCTACACACGTCATGAGAATAAGGTATCATCTATCTCAGTGATTACATTAAACTGGATATTCCAGTGAAGAAACAGACACATAAGTGTCATTGTAATCATGAGAAGTCCTTTATTCTGATACATAGATTATACCATCACAGAAAACAGGGCTGAAAAAGTCTTCAGAAGGTGATTTTCTCTATCCTGTCTCCTTACAGCATAATCAAATCTCACAAACTTAAGGGGGTATTTGGCCAATCTATCCTTTAGAGCCTCCAGCAATTCCCCAGCATTCCCAGCAACCTATTGAGTTGTTTCACTTTACTTAGAAATTTTTTCTTAATGTCTAACTTAAAGCCCCCTCAGCACAACTTAGTCCGTTACATATTGTCCTGTCCAAACTGGACATGGAGAAGAGTCTGTTCTCTTGCCCTTCACAGCAACCTTTTATGTCTTTGAAGGCTGTCTCCACTCAGTCTTCTCTTGCCAGTGTTACACAGCCCTCATTATTTCAGTTTTTTCTCATAAATCATGTTTTCCAGAGCTCTGATCTCTTTCCTCTGCTTCTCTTCTGAACTCTGTCTAGCAGATCTTTTTCTGTACTGCTACCTTCTTTTTTTTTCTCCACATTTTACACTATCAGATCCTGTTCTTTGCAGATGGTAGCAGGCACAGGCTTCCTTCACTGTGAGCCAGCAAGGAAGCAGCACAATGGCAGTCAGACCCAGCAGGTAAATCTCATCTGCATTATTTTACCTTTTTTCTTGGATAAGACACAGAATAATGAGGTAAATGAACCTTTGGTATGACCCAGTTTTCCTGTTGGTTCTTACTGTTGCAATAAACCGCCCTCTGAAAAATACCTAGAAATCTCAGTATAGAACGTACCAGACGCATCCATGCAGAGGTAAAGGTTGCCTCCACCAAGGTCCCATCACTCCGTAATTCAACTTAGCAGCATAAAACACTAAACAAAAACTCTCAGGAAAGTGCAAACATACTTGCACACTGTCCAGATTCCAGTGTTATGGCATTCTCAAAACTCTAGTTGGGGCTGACTCTTCAGATTTACAGCACTTTTCCTGTTGACCATACCCACCATCAAGAATACATGAAGGCCATGAAATCACTCTAACATGCTGATCTAATTGATCCAGTGAAACTGAGAGTAATTCATTACTCATATTGTCTCCAGGTCTAATCTGGTCATCAATCAGGAGTCACTGCCATAGCCAGCGACATAACAGTACTACAAAACTAGAAGGTGCAAGATCAGACCTGTAAAGTCTTCTAGAACTGAGTATGTAACGATGCACACTGGAAGGTGAATTCTATCAGCTCCCTAAAAACTTCCAGTGCTCAATTAGAGATACCAATACAGCAGCCAGCTACTCCGTAAATACTGTTGACTAACCAAACTGAGCAGAGCGCCACAGACAGAATGATCATCTTCTAGTCAGACTAGATTTGAGAGCCTCAAACTGAGAAAGTCTAGCTTGTTACAACTCTGGGCAGACATCCCATTCCTTTCCTCTTTCCAAGCACCTTGGCACACTGCTAACCTTGATAATGAGGGATGAGGATTTATATGTGGAATGTGCATTTTTATGTGACTTTAGTGCTGGAAAAAAATTGCCAGGTTAAGAGCTGTGGAGATGAAAATGTTCCCATAGCAGGTAAAGTGTGGTCAAAAGGGGTGCACAGTTCCCTAAATGTCAGGACCAAAGAGCCAGAAATGTGCCCTGTAAGAACTACTTCTAAGTGGGAAACAGAGAGCCTATGGTGAAGTGACTGAGTTTGTGAATAGCAGGCATAGCACAGGAATCGAGAGCAACTTCCAAAGACCACACAGTTTACAGGCTGAACCCAGAAAGAATGCCAGTGTGCTTGGTGCACTGTATTCCCTGTGGGGTATCTGCATCTAGTTTAACCACACGCTGTTGGATCTAGAGTGTATCTTTTAGAAAGACATCAAATCTCAAAGTAGAATCTTTAAATAGTGGAGAATTGCTTCTGTGGCAGTTTGTTCCATGGTTCTCAGCATGAATTTTATATAGCTTGAACTTGTTTGACTTCAGTTCCCAGGCACTGGGTCTCATTATGCCTTTGTGTGCTAGATTAAAACACAAGACATACCTGGTACTTCCTCCCTCTGTAGTTAACTTTAGACTTCGTTCCTGCCTTTTCTTCAGTGACTAACTGGCCTTCTTCATTTTCTCACAGTATAGGGTATTCTCCAGATCATGAAGCATTTGTGTGAATCTTCTCCTAAACACAGCCAGTTTTTCCAAGGAACCTTGTTAAATTGTCAACACTAGAACAGTACAGTACTAGAATCATTAATCACGTAAGACAGCAATGTTGTTTTGCTGCTTCTCCTGATATATGCCTAAACACAGCTCTCCAATTATTTTTTTATTATTATTATTATTATGCTGTAGCATCAGAATAGGAACCCTTGTTCAGCTAGCAAATTCTTAATGTTTTACCTGAGGCTACCTGTCTGGGTCCTCTGAGTCTCTGGGGGAAGGGAGATGGATGGTTACTCTGGTTTTGTGCGTGCGTGACTTGTAATACAAGTCTCTGCTAAGAAATAGAATAAAGTCACCAAATTATACTACTGTGCCTCCAAACTTAATGACCCAGAATGAGTTCTGCTGTCGATGGGCCTAACTCAATAGGCACCACTGAAAACAATGGAGTCTCCCAGTGTGTGACCAAAAAAGAAAGAACAACTTTTTAAGGAATGTAGCAACTGCAGAAGCTCAGTAACCACTTATGAAACTGAGGGGGGAAAATCAGCCATTTGAATTTTTTGTTTACAGGCAAAAAGGGCTCCAGCAATAGAGTCAGTGAGTGTGAGATTTCTGTTGTTTTAATTAAGCCTTTCTTAGGTTTGCCTTGTTTGGTTTAGCACAAGTTCTACAGAATACATCTAAACCCTATGGTTGGTTGCAAAAGACAGCAGAGAGGGAGTAACTTAAGCCATTTAAAAAATAAAGGAGCTGGAAGCTGAACATGTGTGTCATCCGAGCCTCACGCTAAGCCATGGCCTTTTAGAGCTAAAACGATTGCCGACAGAGCAGAGTACAGCTCACAAAAAAATCCGTATTTACCTGGCAGAAATCCATGTGATCCTGATCACACTAAGAAATTAGCTGAGATGAAGGGGGAAGAAAGCAATCTCTGGAAGTTCCCAAAAAGAGAAAAACAAGGAATTTTTCCTTCTCATTGCCATAGCCCTTCATTTGCATGGATCCTGGCAGTCAGCAAGAAGGAAAAGATGAGAGCAGCACAGCACCAAAATCACTAGTTGTGATACAACAGAAGCAAGTAACATGCATTATTTGCACTGTAAATCATTAGCAGTAGTTTTCCAAAAAAGCAAAGGAAAGAAAGAAGGGACTAGCGACAGCAAAGCTGGGCCACCTCAGAGTATGGGGAACATGCTGCAGGGAACTCTAAGCTGGCACGACTCAAGCTAACAAGTCCTCACACTGCAGAGTAACACCTAGAGTGGTTTCCCACCCCCTGGTAAGAAAGCCTGTACTCCAGAGGCCGTATTAGCCTGGGTCCAGGGCTAGGCTGGCAAAACTTCCCAGAGCCTGGTTCAAAGGCAAGCCCAGATGTAAGGCGCTGTGCTGTCAGCCACAGGTGCTTACTCAGTGGATAAGCTTAGAAAGTGCTAAGCTCTACAGAAACATCATATGCTGCAATGATTAGTCCCGCATGAGCACAAGTAGCTTCCCAAAGCTCAGGTCTACATCTCTTGTATGTCAGTGCTTTTCCTCTTTTCAATCAGTGTGGAAAAGCAAAGTATCTTGTTTCTGTGTAACTGAATCCCAGCCATGTATATACAGCTAATGACTGGTTACACCACACATAATGAAGAGTCACGTTTTGCTAACTGCATAGAAAATAAACAAGCTAAAAAAGAAAACAATTACTGGCTTTGGTAGGAATCTCTCTTGACCTTCCTTCTGGACGCAGACCCTTGATGGTCAGACTGGTATGCATTATAGTCACTGTCAGGCGCATGTTCTGCCTACCCTGGTTTTGCTTTCCCTTTAATGCCCATTGATATTTCTTTCTTTGCTGAAGAACATACATGCAGCAGAGGCCAGAGCATCAGAATTTTTGTGGTCTACTCGGGATCATCCATGGCCTCTTTCCTCACACCCACCTGACTGAGGTGCAGTCACAGCAAAGGAACTATCCCCAGCTTTTACTTCTGAAACACAGGTAGTGTTTGTCTAAAACACAGAGACATGGCAGAGCTGTGAGGGAACCTTATGTCCTCCTTCCCCTCAGCGTTGGAGAGGGGACCGTTCTTTGTACATACAGTAAGAACTGCAGTTCTGCAGCACACCCTGTTATTTATTTATTGATATTGCCAAAGCACAAAGGATTATAATGCCATTGCAGTTTATTCTGCACAGAAATGACCAAAAATACAACTCCTGCCTCAGAATGTTCACAGCCTAAAAGACTGACGCATACAAGCAGCAAAGCGCAAAGGAATGCTCAGCCAGTGCCACTCAGCAGAGCAGCAGTGGCCTTGGCACAACTGTAGCTTAAGGTTTCTACATCTTTTGTCTGCATCAGAGGCCAAACAACTGTGGTAGTAAAGACCAGCAGTTAATGGTTGGCAGGAGAGAAAGCAGGGGAGGGTGAGACCAAGAGAAGAGGCAGGGAGAGAGCTGACCCACCCCCCCACACACACACATTCTGCCCCTGCAACCTGTGCTCAGAGCTAAGGGAACTCCAGACACTTTCACATCAGTGCGTTTAGTAAAGAAGGAAAACAAGTCCCTTCTAAACATCCTATCATCTGATGACCTGTGTCTCCCTATGCTCTCCTATAGTCTAAGGCACGCAAGCCCTGTGTTGCGACAATGTCTCCAGAGGTGACATGGTGGCCTGCACATCCTTGTGTGTGTGGGCGTTGTGGGTCCTCTCTTCCAGGGAAGGAGTAGCTAATCAGTTGTTTCAGTCACAGTTGGACAGGGACATTTTATAGGGAGGAGTGGAGATAGAAGGGAACAAAAAGAAGGGGGAAAAAAAAAAAAGAGGGACTTAGGCTGACAAGTGGCTGGTAGGGATAATGACCCCAGTCAGAGTCCTTGTGTTCTTATAAAAAACTCTTGACAAACCCCAGCATCTGGTAGTTCAGCTGTGGGTTTCCGCTGTTTATTTTTTTATTCCAGTGCTCTCATCCCTATGCACTGCCTGTGCCTGGCTCTGTTAAGCATTCCAAGTGTTACAGAGCATAATTGAAAGAATAAAAACCCCAAGCTCGGCATCAGGCACGTACAGAAAAAAATGAAACTGCTTAAATCCTTCCTTACATTGATGAGAATGAAGGCAATAATCCCCCAACACCATGTCAGGCAGGTCCAAAGCGAATACAAGCTAGGAGTGTCAACCCCCAGCAGATTTCTCTGAACTGGTGAGTGCACAGATGAACACCAGGTTATTTTGTTCTAACCAGTGGGAACTGTGACCAACCCCTGTGAGGAACAGGGAGAAGCACCCCAGTGAGCTGTCCAGAGGACAGATCCTGTTCATGGCCCCAATTTCAAAGAGCTTAGTCCTTTCTCTCTTTCTCTCCTCCCTCTTCACCTTCACACTAGTAATCTCAATTACAAACCCAAACATAACCATACTGCCTGTGATGACTATTGTCTGCCTAACAACCTCTTTAAAATTCAGTCTCTGACAACACTTCATGGATGATAAGTCATCAAAGGTAGGTCCGTGCAGCTAAAAACCAGACCGTTGCACCTTCATTCTGCTTCTTCCTTTCACTCTTACTTTGAACAGACCTTACCACAAGGTCTTCATAACACAGGCTTCATCTCTGTCTTGGATCTCTCAGCCCTAACTTCACTTCCAGGTCTTTCTGCAGCATATTCCGAAGGCAATGCCTTTCTGATCTACCCACGCTGCCAGTATGTCCATCCAGCTCCCCATTACCCTGTGTTCCTATTGCTAAAACATCCTCTTATATGATCTGTACTCATGTCATATACCCCTATGGATAATCATCTAGTCTCGTGCAGGAAAAACCTAATAAAAACTATATTAGTTTTTTGTAGGGATGAAAAAAATGCTGGATGGGGAAAGGCTGCTCTCCTGATAAAAACAAGCCTATGCAGCTATGATTAGAAAACTCAGGGACTACAGGGGAACCCTGAGCTATATGTGTACTTGGAGAAGATTTCTCTCTTACAACTCTGGCAGAGCTACAACACTGCTGTAGGGCTCACCGCCTGGTACCTTGCTCCTTCTTGCTGTACCAACCCTCTGCCTGTAGTGCACTATTTTCCCACTATGCCAACTCCAAGGTTCAGAGTCAGGAATGGAGTGGTGGTCAAGGCCTGAAAGGCAGAGTCTGGACAGAAGCCCAAAGTTGAGGCTCTGATCCTTTACAGCGAAAGGAGAGCAGGAAGAGTTTTATCAGCTCCAGAGATGCAGCCTTTCTCCAGGAGGAGGTAGCCTACACTGTGAAGCATCTGTGCAAAACCTGAGGGGGCTGTTCCTGCCACATGGTCAGGAAGGCAGTTTCTGAAAGTAATTTTTAAAAAAACTTTTGAGAAATGGCCTATCTTTTACTTTGGGGAAAAAGCATGTTCTGCATCTAATCAGCAGGCCACTGGAGCTGTTAACTGTAATTGGTGATAATCACAGTAGAATTTTATTCAGTGACAATTAATTTTCTATAATTATTACTCTGTTCTTATAAAAGTTACCTAAATGCTGTGCTCACAGCTACCACAAGAACATTCCTAATGCCAACTCTCAAATTGTTTTCACTTTTAGAGATGCATAATATTGAAAGCAGATGTACCAAACTGAACCTTTTTTTGCAACATACTGTAAATGTTTTTAAAATGGGACTCTAGTACAATGCATGTCAAACAGTTGAATTCAAGGTAAAAAGTGCTGCCAAAACCAGAAGACAAATGAAGTTTAAAATCAGTTTTGGCAGATTAAATGGAGATACTTTGAAGCTATAAATCAGATGGCTAGTCTCTAGGAAGTTAATAATGAATGTATCCTTTCTCTGTATTTATTATCCCAAAGTTATACAGAAAAACAAGCCAACATCAAAAGCAAATTTGTACCTCAGTGCCTAAAATACTTCACCTGAGCAGCAGTGGAAGTATGAACAAGTTCATCTCCCAATATTTACTTGTTCTGAAGACAGATGAAAGACTAATATTTGAATGTAAGGCACACAACTTGCCAGTGTTCAGAATCACTGTCTAAAGTAAACATTTGAGCCTAGTGCATTTTCAATAATATGAGACTCTGCATTCACAAACCAGTGGATATCTGGATTTTTTTGTTATTGTTAACATTTGTTATGAGCAAATCAGAGTCTGTTTCAGATCGGGGGGTTTTTTTGGTAAAATTATGTTCCAGAAAAGAAAGAACACAAGAAAACATTATTCTTGCAAAACCTTACTCTACCTTCTGTGCAATGTGGTTGGTTATATTGGGTTAATTTCTTCACATGTAAAATGATGCATGCAAATAAAATCAAACCAAAACAAAGAAGGCAGAGCAAAATGTTTTCCAAGCTTTGCAACAGAGTGCTTACAGTGTTTATACAAATAGTAAAGTCTGGCTAAAACAAGCATCTGACAGCTCTGCGCTGCTTTCAGACACATGACTCCTATTTGCCATTTATTCCATGTAGGCAGAACTGGGTGCCCAGGCAGAGCCCCAGTGAAATCCCTGGGGCAATGCACAAATGCAAAGTTTTCCTTGCATACATGCCATTGCTAGATTAGATCTTGTGTGTTGTGCACTCCGTTCCATGCTCACTCAACACGCTCCAACTGAAGCTGGACAAATCTAGATATAAACTGTCCTGGAGGAATTAGTTACTACAGAATACATAATAAACAAAGGCCTAAAAAATTTGTGCACTAAAATGTAACTTTCACCTCCTGGCTATTTTGGTATTACAAATTATATTCCACAATCTGCTGGCATGCATTCTGCTTGGACATCAATGCATTCCCTAAAGAGAGAGAGGTCTATCCAAAATACAGCACCTGATGGTAAACTCAGCAAGGATTAAATGAGGAAGTCTCTGCAGGTTGCAGGAGAAATAAGTGTCACAGCGGCCTCCTAAATTTAAAATCAGATGGGAGAAGACTGGATTTGCACATACGTCTGTAAACATGTAAGTGCCAATATAAACATCAGCATTTGGGAATACTGCATGGATTCAGGACACTCTGTAGAGATTAATACCATTACAATAATCTAGATGTATGGGGAAATAGAATTCTCTTCTAGTAAGTTTGAAACTGATTCATGAAAATGGTTCTGCCATTTCTACCAAATCACTATTCCAAATTTTAGTTCATCTGTGAAACAAAATCGGGAATAATCATTAAATCTCATCAGACTGTCTTTGAAATCACAGTTTTGAATTAAAACAGGCAACATTTTCTTTCAGCTGCTTAAGATCGCAGCACTCCTCTTAAGTGATCTCATACATTAGTTACTCTTACTTGATTTTTATAAACATGACCACATACCGATTTTATAAAAGCATATGTATGCAGCAGCCTGACTTCACCACTGCACAGCTGAAAGAATGGCCAGAACGCAACAGGACGGCCACCCTGCCGTTACCCTGCACTGGGCTCAGCCAGTCTCCACATACGGCAGGGAAGAGCCTTTCACTGACATCCGGGTCTAAGAAACAGTCATCCTATGCAAAGTCATCCATTGCCAACTTCTATTAAATGTAACTCTCTTTGCTTTGACCCTGACATAAAACTGTGTTGGTTCTACTCCCAGCACAGGGCACTCAACATCACCGATTACCTCAAATCAGTATGCACCATCACTGGCCCCGGTAATTACTGCCAAGTTCTCCTAATCCAGAGTTATTAGCATTTAAATGACAGATACTTGAGTTTTAATCCTATCACACACATCTCTATATAAGTAAAGTTCCTTTGGAATTCAGCAAAATGCCGTGAGGCTTGTGAAAGTCACTACATAAATCATCTGGAAGAAGCGGGAATATACACAACACAGAGACAAGCAGAACTTGTTTTCTGTGTAAAACAGCATTTTCCACAGTTTGTGGTACCACATTCTTCTGTTCTTTAGAATATTGTATTTCAGTTAAAACTAGGATGTTGGTCAATGCAAGGTTTTCCTTTGTGAGTTCCTATCTCACAAGACAATTTAGGTTATTTTATGGATCAGTGAACTGCTGTTCACAAAAACAACCCTAAACAATATGCTTTGTAAAATAAAGAGCAAGCTCAAAGCAACCTATTCATTGCAAGATCCTGTACCTTGCCTATAAGCAGCACAAGTTCACTGGAGCACAAGGAAGGCAGCAGGGCCCCATTTCATTAATATCAAAATTAATCGTTTTGCAACACTAAAACCTCCTCAGTACTGTTGGTTTAAGCTATTTTATAGATACAGCAGTCAAAGGCAAAACTGGGAACAAGAAGTGTTCCTTCGATAAACACCGTTGCTTAGAAACCCTGTATTTTTAATAACCCAGCACTCTAAATTCAGCATGGCCTGTCAGTGTGGGATTTCAGCACAAGACACTAAGGTATCTTGAGGCCAGTTTCCTAATTTGCACTGTACCATATACAGAGTTATTCTTGATAGTAATACAGTGACATGATCAATTGGGATAAGGAGACAGGAAGCTGAGTACTTGTTCATTATTCATATTGCCATAGTGCCTGAAATCTCCAGTCTTAAAGTAAATTTCCCTTTGCTAGTCATGTGCAAATACAAAACAAGACAGACAAGCCTTGCCCCCAGACAACTTAAATGTACAGAAGACAAAAAATGTACAAAGGGACAGTGCATTTGAAAAATAACATATTCTACACCAAGAAGAGTTAATAGATAAATAATAAAATAAACCAAAAATTAACTGTAGTTATTTGTTTTTGCTAGAATAAATGTGGTATATTTGCTTGGAATGCATCCTTTGTTTTTAGAAAAAACAAACCACACAGATGTAGCTACACTCTCTGCTAAGTGGTACCTGACAGCTTACAGGATGCTGCTGAAGTACAGTCACATCTGTTCTTAGTATCTTCATTGTGTTTCATTATCACCATCCTGTCGTACTGCTTCCTTGCCTATTAAACTTTTAAAGTTAAAAAGGTTTCTCTTATTTAGAGGACCCTAGAAGAATTGCTTCAAGCAGTTAAGGTTGTACTAAGGAAAAGTGATTTTTATAAAAATCAAATGATTTCTCAAAGACATCTGTATTTTTTCAGAGATATGCAAACATGTGGGAATGAGATTTGTATTGGTAATGAGTTGTTATAAATGAGGAACACTGGGACGAAGTTCCCTCTGAAAGACAAGAATGTGAGGCAGAATAAAGGACTAAATTCTGAGCTCTCCCAGACTTAATAATTCATGTTTTTATTAGAAACTAATTATGAACAATAATTTAAAATACTTAGTGAACCAAATCCTGACCTTGCAGCCAAAATCTTCTTTTAAGTCTATGAACTTTTTACCTATGAAACAACCAAATCAGAAAGAAGTATGGGTATTGGGATTTCATTCATGAGTTTTACCTTCATTGTACCTATTTTAATTGCTACTGTTTTCCCTCCAGCACTTCTATCCATCACAGAACTTTGGTCATATCCCAGCAACATTACTTCACCTCCCTGTAATCTCTCTGTGCAGCTGGCCAACAGGTTGTGCTCATGTATAAATACACCATTCCTAGCCTTAAAGGATGCTCTGTTCTTGCAAGGATAAGCTCAGCCCTACCTATAAACGTCCCTTCTCCTCCTAGTCCAAAGAGATGGTAAATCTTGCTGTTTTGCCAGGAAAACCTTACGTCTAAAAGCTGACATTTACTATGACCCTGACACTGTAAAGGCATGTTACATCTTGTTCTCCAGCCATCAAATTTTAATGTCTATTGTGTAATTCCATAACAGTGATGCTTTCAGAAGATACTGAAAGACATGGTTTTATTCAATGGGATGTACACTGAAATCAATAATGGGGCCTCAGTTTAAACAAAACAATACATTTTACATATATTTTATAGGGTTTAGCAGAGTGGCTCTGACTTCCCACAAGTGAACAGTGTGCCATGGATATTTCTGAGCATTTTAATTGCTGAAAGTTTCATAATGATTCTCCATTAAAGTGTTAGTGTTTATTCAAACTATGCAAAAAAATCCACAAGACAAAGTCTGTATTAATTATACAGCAATAACAGTCATTACCAACATGCTTTTTTAAAAGTCTCCCTACTGGTTTTAGTGCTTGAGGTTGCTCTATTGATTTTTTAAGAAGAATGCTGGAAGAAAAGCTTACAGTCAGTCAAGACAGCCCTTAAACATTATCAGGCTATTCTTCTGAGTAAGGTTAACTGATTTACCTGAATCTAACCTTTTCATTAAGATTACAGATTGCCTCAGTGATCAAGTAAGGTTCGTATGACAATTGTCTTTTATTGAAAGCAAGTAACAACAATGGACTTATAGGTAAATGTAATGAAAAGCAAAACAAAAAGAGTAGATCTTGCCAAAAATTACTTCTTTTTCCTTAGGTTTTCATCTTGCCAACATTTTAGTAGCTTGGATAAGTCTGAAGATTTGGGGTTTTTTTTTTTAATTAACTCAGTTGAAGTTCAGCAGAGACAAAGTTTTTTTTAACATAGTCAATATTTTTTTTAAAAGATACTTTATGTGGAGAAAAATGACTGCTATTTCCCCAAATGTTTTTCAAATCTTCAAAAACACTCATAATTCTTTGCCAAAACCGACAGAGCCAGAATTTCCATGGATGCATCAGTCCTGTTGCCATACTAACTCATGCTTTGAACTTGAGAAATCTTGCAAGCAAATCAATATTGAACACAGTCAGGTTTTGGTGGGAAATGTCCATGAAAGCCTGACACCTAGCAAGCTGCATGTTCCACTGCAATCAGTACCTTCTGGATGCTTCAGGATGGTATTAGTGTAACTAGCTGCCAGGATACCGATTCTTAATCTGAATGGCAAACAGAGGCCCTGCTTATACAAAGTAAGTACTCATGCACACACAAGAGAATTAAGTACTGTTTTTGCAAATTAGCTTCTTAACAGTAGCTGCTAACTGCAATACAGAAGACTGCACTCCTCTATTAAAAGAAAAAGAGAAAGAAAAAGAAAAAGAGAAAGAAAAAGAAAAAGAAAAAGAAAAAGAAAAAGAAAAAGAAAAAGAAAAAGAAAAAGAAAAAGAAAAAGAAAAAGAAAAAGAAAAAGAAAAAAAGAAAAAGAAAAAAGAAAAAGAAAAAAGAAAAAGAAAAAGAAAAAAGAAAAAGAAAAAAGAAAGAGAAAAAGAGAAAAAGAGAAAAAGAGAAAAAGAGAAAAAGAGAAAAAGAGAAAAAGAGAAAAAGAAAAAGAAAAAGAAAAAGAAAAAGAAAAAGAGAAAGAAAAAGAGAAAAAGAGAAAAAGAGAAAAAGAGAAAAAGAGAAAAAGAGAAAAAGAGAAAAAGAGAAAAAGAGAAAAAGAGAAAAAGAAAAAGAAAAAGAAAAAGAAAAAGAAAAAGAAAAAGAAAAAGAAAAAAGAAAAAGAAAAAAGAAAAAGAAAAAGAAAAAAAAAGAAAGAAAAAAAAAGAAAGAAAAAAAGACTTTATGATCACTTTAATTCATGTCGGATTACAGGAGCAAGAAACAACCTCTGTATTGGTGGATTACATGCTACAGGGCAGGGAAATCAAGAAGCAACTTGGATTTTTCCAAACTGCAGATTCTGTAAATCCAGTCCAGTACAAACTCCAGCTTAGACAGATTCCAGCAACATGAAATAAACCTTACAAATTCCTCTAAGTTTTACTGGATCACTTTGATGCAAAAAACACTAGTGTGGCCAACAAATGACAAAAATGACTGATAGACCTCATATGCTTTCAGGGTTTAATGGAACTAATCTTCCATATATTCCATATATTTTACTGTTGTCTCAAAAATGACACTTTACTGTCTGAATCTTTCAGGCCTCCCTATCAATCTCAACACTTGCACCACAGCTGATGTCTTCTATTGTTGTTTTCTTAGGACACCTTAATTAGGGTTAGGTTAGGGCACTTTCAGGTTTTCCTCCAACAGTGCAGGATTTATCTTCAGACTGTGTTGCCTATGTTCACTTGAAGGCCTGGAAGGAAGGATGGTCCTTGGATTAGAGCAAAGACTGAAATGTTGGAGCCGATAATTCACATTTTGGATGGCCCTCAGGCAAGCCACTGAATTCAGCCTGCACTTTATGCCTTTCTGGTAAAATGGGAGAAAAAGCACTTCTCTATTTCATAGGGATACTTATAAATATATATTAAAGTTTGAGAGATACCTAAGTTCTACAGGACCATATGATCACCCTATATAGAGAAGTTACTGTCAAAGTGTTGCTGTCTGGCCACCCCCATCTCAATGCTTTATGTATTTGCTGGCAAGAGCTAATATAAAGCCTCCACAAAAAGTATCTTAAAATATAGCCAGAGAGCACACAGGGGATTGCATGATCTTTGTCAGGAAGAAGTTTGGATAATTCAAACAGGCTCCAGAATTGCACATACCTATTTATATAAAAGTATATATGCAATATATATATATATATATATAGGAATACTCACTGGAGCTAAGCCTGAACTCTGAACCTCCTAAGCCTCTGCTGTCACTGCCAGACAGGAGGAACCTTGATGGTAAATTTTAAAGCAGAGGGAAAGATCTTCAGAAGTATCTCAGGGAATCGTCAATGCAAGTGTCCCCCACAGATGTGCCTCCTATTGCAAATAAACAGATGCAAAGGCAGAAGAAAAGGGAGAAAGTAAGCTCTTTAGAGTAGGTTTCTGTATCTTTTACAATCTGTCTTCATTTTTGGCAAATTAGCTCAGGCTGCACTGCCTTGTATGCTGCGAGGACCATTCCCCAGTAGTCAAAGCCTTGCCGGAGCACATGTCAGTGAGGGCTTCTAGGACAAATAAGTTGGATTTAGTGCTCAAAGGATAGAAAGAATGAGAAATTATTTCTGGGAATGAGGGTTTAGATGGGGGCAAAATTATAGCTCAGGCCAAGGAACAGCCAGAAATGGGGCACATTGCTGTTAGCCCCAAGGCTCAATCAAATCTGAGATGTGGGCCTATGTGAAAGTCAAGCTTAAGACTTGAATTTAACACATTTTCTTGTAGTGTCAGATTTCAGTCATTTCCCATTCACCTTAAGTTGTGGCCTAGTCACATTTTCATGATTGCATCCACAGCATATAACAATAGGAAAGGACAAAAGGAAGGGAAAGAAGAGGAGCCCTGGAGTCCCTGTCACCACTTTCTCCCTCTCTTTCCTCAGTTTCTTTCCTGTTGGGTCATCCCAGCCCTCCCACCCCATCCCTCACACTCTTATTTTCAAGGCCTCGAGGCCTGTCATCACCAGGGAGGCAAACTAGGAGCCTGGCTTGGGAATATGGTACGTTTGTAGTCTCCATGCCCATCAAATGACTGCTGCTAGCAGACCCTCACAGGAAGGAGAAATGGCTGCAAGACATGTTCTGCTCCATGACTGTTCAGGAACTAAGAATATACCCAAGCCACAACATCTAATCACAAACCTCCCATCAATCATTGACTGTTCTAGATTCTAGCTAAGAAGAAAGCCAAGCATCTCAGCCTCAGACACAATCTTTGACCAGGACTGAATATAGAGATCTTCAAAACTGCTGACATTAGGGCAGGTGGGGAAAGAGCTTTCTCCAGATGTCTCTGCTGGATTGATTTGGTCATGCTCATGGAACAAAAACAGCTGAGAGAGAATACTTGCTTTAAAAGGAGGATACCCCTCTTCCCATCTCAGTTCCTTTCCTTCCAATTCATTCTGGGATCAACACTGAGTATCAGGTCCTATGTTGTTCTGGAGAAAGACAGTAAGGAAATTAGCCAACCAAATCAATAAAGCCCAAACCTAAGAGGGACTTGCTAATTTTTTTCTCCTCCTTTTTGAGCACTCAAGGAAGGAAAAGAAGGGCCATTTTTCTGAGGGGAATGTTGTAGTTCAGGAGAGAATGGAAATTAAATTTCCAAATTTTTATTCTACCAGAAATCCTCTACAGAAGGAAATTTCTTCAGGTGAGCAGCAAGAACATTTTTGAACTTCCAAGGAAAGTAACAGGGAGATACCAACACATTCTGAAGTCAGAAACAGATGAAAAAGATTAAATTGTTTTTTATTTCTTTGTGAACTGGAGAAAAATGTTATGTTTACAGTAAAAGGAAACTGAGAAACTCAAGAGATCTAGAATTCTGCCACACATAAATTTCTGCAAGATGGCAAGTTATTATTTATCAACCACTTCATACTGTCTTATACAGGCCCTTTCCTTAAGTAAGTGTAACCTAATTTAAGGTAGCTTTCCTGAGGAGAAGAGAGCTAAAGTACCTTTCATTAACAAGGAGGTGCTGCAGGGTAAGGGTGTGCATTTGGTCACTCACAACTGAGCAACTGACACATAGTGATTTGTTACTCTGTAGTAATTTATCCCGATGCCAAAGCCCGGGATACTGCACTCTGATGAAGCCTGGACAATGAATAGAAATAGCTACAGAGGCTGTTCTGGGAAGGACTGGCCTATCTGGCTTTTGGTGAGGCATGAAATGCTTCTTAACCATGGAAACCTGACACTACAAATGATGAAATAATCTCCTCAAAAATAAAGTTTCTTCCTAGCTACTTTACTTAAAGGTTCTATGCAGAACCATGAGATTTCACATCCATCCCACAGTTCACATCAGCTGGGGACTCAGCTCCATTTCTAATACTGACAAATGTATGCCACATCCATAAGGTTAGAATAAGCTCTGTGTGATCTCTGATTCCTGCGGACTTTGTCTTGGCCATGAAATGTGCGAGGGTCTTCCCTGTCCCACAGGACACTGAACTTGGTATCACAGATGCCCTATCAGGCAAGGGAGGAGAGGAAGGAAAGGAGAAAGGATCCATTCATATTTGTTTTCAAATTCCTGGGAAAAATAGATTTGAAATTTGGTGAAAAAAAGAGGAGGGGGAAAAAGGAAACAAAACTGGTTTTGGAATTCCTAATTCCTTTCCCACAAACTGACTCTGGTTGCTTTTGCAGACATACTCAATTTTAGGACCAACGAGTAATTCAGCTTACACTTTCTATCTGCTTGTTGCATAGTCTCAACTGACTCCTGACTGCTCAAGTTCTGTGATTTCACTGGAGTCTTCTTTAGATAGAGGTGAAGGATCATATACTATCAATCGGCCAAAAACAAAGCCCTGAATCAAATAAATCAACTGTTTTTAAAGGCAAGGACAGGTTTGCTTACCCAAGTTCAGACAGAAATATAAGCTCTTTGCATTCCAGGACAGCCTCTCAGTATTTTCCATTTTCATTTACATACCTTATAAAAATAGCCAACATTTCATGATATATACTCATAGAAGTTAGTCTCTGAGGACAGATGCAATTTTTGTTTACACGGAAAACCTGTCATAGGCATTAGGGGATATATGAGCATTACTGTTAGCTGTTTGAATTGTGTCCAAAGAAAAAAATTAACTTTGTAATTAAAAAAAAACAAATCCTGCCTGAGGCTAGGCAAGAAAACCAAACAACAGTGGAGTAGATGCTCTGTACTGGGGAAAGGAGCATACTGTTTTAGTGCGGCATCTGGCAGAGCCATGATAAGCACAAAATGGAGCTGCCTACAGAAAATGGCAAAGTCAAAAAAAATCCAGGGAAAGCAGTAAAACACACAAAGAACAAAATGTACCCTTAAAACTCAGCACAGTTTAAGTGCACCAGGAGTCCCTTCAAACATTCAGCCTTCACTGGAGAAGTCCCACACAGACAAACTCACTCTGGAGCCCAACTCTGTCTTCACATTTCTCCAGATAGTTCCATCACCAGCATAACAGGACGGTGCTTTTCATCCTGCACAGCACCAAAAACTGACAGCACTTACTGATGACAACAGGAGAGTTAGTAACAATTTCTGGCAGATAGCATCAGTTAAGAACCAAACAGTATTGCAGCTCCATTGGATCAGGTGCTGTATAACATACTATGCAATCTAAGAGAGAGAGAACAAAGAGCAGTCTGGAGATACAACACAAACAAATGTCCAGCCCTGCACTTCTGGAATCATTTTAACATAAATAAAAACAAGTTTAAGGAGTTCTTTGTGCCAGCAAAATGTTCCAAATGCATGGTAGCTTCTGGATCAACCCAAAATTTGTGATCCAAAAAAATTCAAAATATTTTTCCTTCCCATTATGTAACCTATTTAGTATCTAAAAACCAGTCTTGATATGTCACTCACCATATTCTTTACCTCATTACAGGTCATAAAATATGTCTCCTTGCAAGACAGGACTGCACCAACCAAAATATTTTCTTAAACAAAATGCTACAGTACAAGCTCTTGAAATATAAAAAGCTATTCCAGCAGTATCTGCTAACGTACAGAAATGTTAGCTTTCTGCACTGCTTTATATGGAACTCCTCGACAGACCCTCTGTAACTCAAAAACCAGAATAAAATAATTTATGTTCCTTGTGTATCTATTGGCAATAATACTTACACAATTTTAATGAATTTGCTGGTAAATCAATAGCTCTGTTTCTGTTCTGCATTACAAGTATTACTGCATGTCAAATAAATCATTGTAATGAAGTTTGAAGAGCAAAGGGTTTGATGGTGGTATTCCATAATTATAAACATCAGCAGTAAGACTTTTTCAAATCATGAAAGGAAAAGTGCTTTGATGATGGCAAGTAAATTCCCTGATTAAAATTACTTTAGACATTTCAGGCAATGGAAGTCTTCAAATCTGCCCCTGACCTTTGCTCTTCGAAATACATCTCTTCATTAGTAAATTGCAATACGTTTAATCATCAAATAATAAAAAGACACTGAACATCACAAAAGCCACAGTACATAGCTGATTTATTTATGCAAATTTTAGAGATGCAGTTGCTCAAACCATTTTGAAGGTATCCAACTTCTAAGAAAAGAAAGAGCCATATCAACCTAATGGAAGTATTTGTTGCCTTCATATGGAAAGAATCAAAGGACTGAAGAAATAAAGTATCAGCTGGAACAGACACCACATTATCAAGACTATAAAACATGACTTATTTTCAAGTTTCTCTTTGACACAAGCATTATAAATTTAAAACTCCAGCTAACATTGGATCAGGTGCAAGACTCAACAGAAGTAAAAATCACATTCGCCACTTATGCAGTATTTCATCAGATTCCTCCTATTTGCATATCAAATAAACCTCTGAATGTCTAACATGCATGAAGAAACCAACTGACCCAAGTAAATAGCTCTTGCTGTGAACTATAAATAATTTAGGTGTTCCCATCAAAGAATAATAGCAAACAAACCTGGACAGTAACATCAGAACAGATGGGCAAATTGACTGCTTCAAAATAAACAGGGTTTAGGTCATTATCCAACAGAAAAAAAAAATGGGCTTTTACATGACAAATCATTTTATTTTTTTGTCACTTCGTAACATCCTGAAATACTTCTATGTATTCTCTGTTATTATGTTTATTGTTCTTGGTTACAACAATAAACTCCAACTACACACCAAAGACATTTTCCCAAACTCACAATAACATGAAACATTCCCCCACTGCTCCTCCCTCCCTGTATTTGCCCATGCCTCTAACCTTGCAGGGTGTAACTCTGGGGACACTTTGGAAATGGCATAGCAAAAGAGCTGTTATTTCCAACCTTTCTCCAAGACTGATCACGAGATTTCAAGCATCTGACAAACTGCATGTGCTGGGGAAGTAGTTGCCCTCTGCTCCGTTAGCTCAACCAGCAGCTATGCAGGCTCAAAGAATTAGGAGCAACAGAAACCTAATCCAGAGACCTGCGTTCAGGAATGTCTTCTCCTTCACCCTTCTGATCCAGAAAGGGAATACAGAAACTCAGCACTCTTCTGGCTCCGTAACTTTCTTACAGGTCCCTCTGGGATTTGGGCAAGGACAGGAGCAAATCTCTCCTGAAAGCAGCATTATATACACAGCGACGATAGAGGAACACTACATGAAGTAACACTTGAAAGAGAATGCAGCATTCCTGCTGAACAGTGAGAAAGAGGGCTCCAGGGATCTTTTTTACTAACCATAAGCTGGAGGGAAAAAACAACCTATGAGAGAATGCAGTTGCATGTAAAGGACAATATCCTCTATCATACATGCGCACCCCTCTGATCTTCAGCTGTATTTCAAAGATGAAAAAAGGAATTAAATGTTAATTCCAAGAGTTGCTCCACAAGCTGTATGTCTGGAAGGTTTCTTTACAGAATAGCTGCAAGGCCAGCTCACCACCAGCCTTGTGGATGGTGCTAAAGCTGGAAAAGTGGAGGGACACGTTCTTTATCCCTAAGCCCACTTCAGGTGCCATTCTACTCAGCAGAAATCACCCAATCATAGCAAAACCAGAGGACATTTTCTAGCATAAAAGTCAGAACACATCAGCACAGAAGTCAAAGACATTCTACTCACACACGAAACGTCAGTGACACACCACCTCACTTCAGGAGGCACATTGTACACTGAACTTGCAGAAGCCCTATCATGACAATAAAGGACATGATATATGTTAGGCTTGTGGCATGAATCACTGACTGCAGATATGATTAAAATAACCAAACAGAAAACAGCACTCATAAATGGGACTAGATAGATGGAGAAAGGCAAATATTCAGGGATCAGCTAAGATGCTCATCCCTGGGATGCTCAATTAAATGAGGGAGTGGTTTTGCTGGAGACAAGGCTGGCCCTGCAACTGGATGTAAAGGCATGGCAGGCAGCTCATTCCAAATGGTGAGGGCAGCAGATTGGAAGGGATAAACAGAAAGGAGTCTGGTGCTTTGGCTGCCAGAAAACATTGGAAATATATTTTAAATACCTTTAACTTAAACTTGGCTCTTTTTTTTCTCCAATCAGTAAAACCAGTACAATGAGAGTCAAACGAAAACAGCTGCATGTGCTGCCACATCCAAGACATTCTGCAGAGATCACGTCAGAGAGTCAGCGGGCAAAATCCAGAGGTAAGTATAAGCAAGGCTACAGGAAACCGATGGTGGCTTGACTTAAGTCACCTCCAAAAGCCCTTGGCCTATATGTCATCTCCACTCAGACTCCGTCCAGCCTTGTGTACGCTCATCTGTGGCTAACTCATATTCTCGTACTCCTCATGCCCCACCTCTGAATTCGGCTTTCTGCATTTACATGCATGTGAAGGACGTTTTGGGGAGCCCAAGCTATGGGATCTGACAAGAAAGCTAAATGTTAAGCATGTACTGAATCCTAAAAGGGGGAAGAGCGCAACCCTGGGAGCAGCTAACTGGAACATAAGCGAAAGTGCAACTCAAAGAAGGGAAGGGACTACTTCAGCTTACAGCATCTTATGACTGTTGTATATATAAGTTATAGCAACTGGTTGTAAATCATCCTAAAAGCATCTACACTAGAGTGAGGTACTTGTGACGTGTCACCTCTGGGTTAGTCCAAAGTTCTGCCAAATAACAGGGAAATCTTAAAGTTTTCCCGAGGCGGTCCCCAAGGACACTTGAGTACCTAACCCAGTGGTACCCAGCTGCTGTCTAGTGCAATTTCCCAGGGAGTAGGCGGGTGGCCAGTCTCCATGTGTACCAGACCCAAACCTTTCCATTCACCTTCATGAAGCTGTGCAATTCTAACTGAATCTCACAATAATCTCTTACGCTCTACTTCCAACATTAAAAGCCAGAGTCATTTTAAGTAGCACCCAAAAGTTAGCCAAGTGAGCTAACATTTTCCTTTGAACCCATGAGCCTTTAGAAAGGTTGGTAAATTTTTATACAGTATAGAAGCATGGTGTGCTTGCTACTTAACAATCCAGTTCTGTACTGGATCTGTCACCACTACAGTAAAAAGTTTAAGTGTATAGTGTGCTTATAATAAATACTTTGCACAAAATTATTCATTCCACAGATGGGCAAAGGGGACTTTAATGCTTACTTTGTTTGCAGAATGCTATATAAACCCTGCTAGTTACAGGCAAGAATATGGAAGTCGTTTTGTTCTATTAAATAAAGGAAACAAGGTTCTCATTTTAAAATTAATTCAATGAAAACTATTAAGTAGCTGGCTGTGAATGCTTTGGGAATTTATATATACACACGCATATACATTTTTACCTGATACTGATTTCCCTCCCCCCTTCCCTCTTAAACAAACACACTGTTAACCGCATCATTTCCAAGGAGTTCTGCATGGGAAGAGCTTGCAAGCCAAGACAGCATGGTAACATTCTCCACCCAAACACTGCAGCTCTACACCGTATCTTCCAGCAGGCACCAAGGGAGTATAAGCCAGAGGGGTTTCTCCCAACAGACGCAATTTGATCACTCCCATAGTCATGCTGGTTTAATACTAATAGCTGAGGAGGAACAGCCACACAGCCCTCTTGTCTCTTGGCAGTATCTGCACCTCTTGGGGAATTAGCCCAGAGCAGACTTTTGGACAAAGCATGACATTGGAGAGCTTGGCTGTGCTGCGTGTTTGCCTTGACTTCAGCTCCCCATCGCTGGTTTCAGGGCGACTAAGCTTTTGTCCTCAGCTGAGAAAGACATAACCGCCCCATGCTTTCTGCAGCCTGTTGCGAGCTCAGGATACAAAACTAACTAAGAATTTAACTGCTTTACCTGGGAGGTTCTCAGCTTTCCATGAGCAAAGGTGCTGGCTACGAAGTTTTAATTTTCTTCTGCAACTACGGGCTTTCTCTTTTTATCCTCAACTGCTTCTTTAGTTTTTCTGCTTAACACCAAACAGGATGTGTGATAACATTATTCCTGAACATCCCCATAGTCACTGTGTGAGGCCACAAATGATGGGTTGTGTATGCAACTCGAAAGGAGGTTAGGGGTTTGGGGAGAATAAAGCTTCAGTTTAAATAAAACCAATTGTTTATCAAGAACTACAGAACAAAGCAATAGCCAAAAATTTACAAGAAATTAATGTATATAATTAGGAAATGTCACTCATGTTTTTAAGCACTTTCATAGAACTTGTATGTATCTGTGCCTCTTTGAGCTTCCAACAAAATATTTCTAATCTGTCACAGCACAAGTCACACATCATAAAAGGCAATAATAACATGGCTGAAGTCAGAGATCCCTGCACCACTCACAGATACCCTACTGTGGAGCTTTCTGCTCTCTGGAATGGTGCTTCCCATGTCTCCTCTATCTCTCAGAGCTGCATAATAACTTCAGAGACAAATTCTGGCTTAAATTAAGATGGTTGTATCAGGACGAAATGTGCATGTCTTTGAAAACTATAAGGATAATATATCAAATCTTTTAGCTGGCATGTTTTTTTCTACAGCTTCACTGCTGATTTACACTATCTAATGATCTGTTTATTCTCTGGATTGTGTATAATCCACAATGGTTTAAATTACTCATCTGCTTGCACTTAAGCATTTGGTCTCTATAAAAGACATGATAGGTAAGTGCAATGCAAATGTACTTTCCAATAATCAGTGCCACCCGGGTCAAAATTTCAGCTGGATAAACGCAGTTCAAGCACATAGATTTATACCACCTTTAGGAGAACCCTTTGGTGAGGATCTGTGGAAATTTCTAATAGGAATGTTAGGTTTTACTCTTGGTTTTATCTACACGAGGTTTTAGCACAGCAATCTCTAATGACATATTTTGAAGCTTAGTCTACTAAGCCATATGAATATCTTTAATGATGAAGCAGCAATCTCTCTACATAGTTACATTAAAAGAAGCAGGATATACATCAGATTGGCTTGAACAAATGCAACATTTGGATAACTGTAAAACTGTATTCAGCTCATCTGATCTCATCAGGTAGCTCATGAGTATTTCATGGGGACATCAACACCTGCAATTATAAGGTTTACAGTGGGAGATTAAGGCAAGGCTCCAGGTTATTCTTCTCTGTGCTGCTGGGGCACCTTGCCCTCAACACCAGAGACTTCTGCCTGGAGAATCCCCAGAAGAGTAATACATTAATATATGCACACTTGGACACAATACCTCAGCACAGATTGTCTATATTCTTACTGAGATATAGCTCAGGATTCAAACGAAATTGAATTAGCACATCCAGGGAAGTTCCTCCAGCAACAATGATAAACTTGCCACAATTACAACAAAACCCAAGCATCATCTGCAAGCTGGACTGGATCATTAAGACCATTAGGAGTCTTTCACTATCCATAAACATGCTGTTCTTATCAAAGCAAAAACAATACAGAATCTTAATGTGATGCTCTTTTTTTTTTTTTTTCCCCCTGGAATAACCACATGTATTGCAGGTCAGAGTTAAACTTAAGCAGAATGACCTAGAAGCTCACCATAACACATTTCTCACTGTGGCAAGCCTGACAGATGCTGTTCAGCACACAAGATATATCAGTAGTTTAACTTCATGAAACAAAATGGCAGAAGCAAATAAAGCAGAAAGAACAAGAGAACTATTGTTAAGATCATTTAGCTATTCAGAGAAAGAAGAAGAAAATGCAAGCATGTTTTCTTAGGAAATAACAGTAACAATTGTCTTTGTCAGCTAATTCCCTATTGGCTTCATTGGTCTCCAGTAGAGATTTAGATGAAGAGCATTGTGCACATGAACTCAGTAAGGGCCTGGCATGTGTTTGGGAAATCCAGCAGAAGGGAAAGAGGTAGTTGTTTGAGACACGGGAAAATAATCTAATGTGTAAAGGCATGATAGAGGGAACAAGGAGATAATAGGATTAGTGATAAAGACAAATGATCAGGGACAAAGCAAATTATCGACCTTCCTGAAAACAAAGCAAGAAGTGTTATACCCAAGGCAGATTGGAAGCCAACTGCAGGATTCATTCAGGACATGATGTGATCTAATCACTGGGAGGAAATACTGAAGATTTATCCTATCCATCATTCATCCACACCCCCCCTGCCCCCACCCCCCCCCCAAAAAAAATAAAAATCACTAAAGACCAGGGGTTCCAGCTCTTCCTGACTACAACAGAATGCAGATTTGCCTCAGTACAATCAGGGACAAAATCTGGACCGAGTGGACTGCATAAGTAAGAGACAGGCTTGTGAGATGTGAAAACACTTTATTAGTAGAAGGTCAAATGAGAAAACAAACGTAGGTGTCATCACAGCTATCATGAACTAGAATTGTGCAAGACTGACATTGCTTTAATGTCTATGGTTTGGAAATAGTAAGGGACAAAAACATGAAAATCTTCAATGCCGTTTTTAGAGCTGCTTTTCAGGGAGGAGCTGCCCTTTAAGTTTGAGTGACTAATGGCAACAAATGTAATCTGTTTTTTATTTGCAGTGCCAGGCTCATTTGGCTTGTGTAAAATGCAACCCTTTGTTTGGTAAACAAGCAAATTAAACTGGTGATCCAGAGAATCTTGGAAACTTTACTTAAATAAAGGAGCCTCTCTCTCAGAGTCAGGGCTTAAAACCCATTGGAAGGTGTGTTTCCAGATGTTTATCACAGGCTTTGCTGTCAAGATCAAACAGGTAATCTTTGCTAAGATAGTCATGCCATATTAAAAACAGAAGTAGTGAATAAACATCTATTTATTTATAAAGCAACAGTGGCCTCAGCTTCTTGGTCAAGCCAGAACAGGTCAAACCAGAACAGTGCTGCCCAATGTATTACAAATGATTTAAAAATAGTTACATCATTGGAAATAGCCTCAAAAAAGACAAATATCTATACCAATGTTGTGATAGGAAGATTAATCAAGGAAAAAAAAGGGGAAGAAAAATATGCACAGCGAGAGCTGGATAACTCTCCAAAAACTCAGGAAATTTTTTTTAGATCTTAGAAAAGATGAGCTAAGACATATGCTGAATCTTGGGGGAATATTCCACATGAGAGGTTCCTCCTGGGCAATGAATAGGTCCAGGGCTACACACTGGCATGCCAAAAGGCACAAGGCAGAACCACGCAACATCAACCTGCTTCAGCTGAATTATGCCCATTTACTCACACTGCCAGCCTGTCCGTTGCAGAAGTGCACATATTCCCCAGGATTCGTCTGAAGCAGTAAGCTTCCCATGCAACCAGGGCATACACCATTCCTAGTTGATAAAGCTGTCTGTCCTAAGAGCACCCAGAGATGTAAATGCAAGTGCAGTTGCTCATGCCAGTAAGAGCAAATTGCTTTGTTCCCACCAGACCTCAGCATCCCTGGGCAGAGCAGAGGTTGCAGTAACAAAGTCTTCCAGTTTTAAGCACATCCGCATCTATTGCAAGGAGCCTCCTTACAGGCACTGACTGTTTCCAGACCATGGAAAATGCAATACTGAAAACAACACATTGATTCTCATGCTGCAGTTCTTCTAAAAGATAAATCACGCAGAAATGTCACCCTCTAGCTCCCCGGGCAGACCTGTTGTTTAACATCTTAGACTGCACTGCTTTCAGGTACTGACAGAATTTGGAAAATGCTTGCTACAGAAACCAAAGCTAAACAATACCGAGACACTCTAAGGGCTTCACTGGCCAAATGCTTGTTTTTCCCCCTTTCTACAGAACTAAGAGAGCAGAAGCAGGATTCCCTCCGCTGTATTATCAACAGACCACTGTGTTGAACTCCAGGCAGTTGCACATATTTAAATACACAATGCATTTTTAAAGCAACTGGGGAAGATCTAATCTTGGCCCAGTGACATACACTATGAAACAGCCCATTCTTAAAGACCAAGGTTAGTTTGAGAAACTGGCAGTCAGAGAACACATACTTCTATCTACAAATGGAATAAACTGTTAAGCAACCAGAGACATGATAAATCTAGAAGCCCTTGCCACTATTTTCACAGGCCTACTTTTCACAGCAAGGCTGGAACTGACCCTGATTTATGCCCAAACAACACAAAGTCTGACAAATTGAAATATGCAAAATGAGATAAATTAAAGCAGGTTCCTTCTGAGTTGGGACACCTCTTCCATCTCTAGCGACTAACATCTGTAAACCCATTTTATCTATTATTTCTCATTGTGAGGTTAAGCTCAAGACAGCAATAAACTCCATTCTGAATTGTTTTGATTTTGTCGGTTTAAACTTGATCCTCAACATTTGGATTTTTTTTTTATTTGATTATACACACTCTGCTCAGAAAGGAATTTAGAGGGCTCTCTCCAGCTTTCAATTCAGATGATGAGATTACCTTGAATTTCGTAACACTGCAGCAATGCCTTAAAGTGAGGACGGAGTAGTCCCTTTGCCCCAACATCACCAGAGGAACGTGTGATTTCTAAGAATCTACATATGCTAATGCTCGGTGTTTGGATATTAGCTCGCAATGCAAAGCCAGCAGCCAAAACACAAATTAGAGCTGGTGGTAAATCGACTCCTGATCTGTTTGGGACTGTGCAATGAGATCCCCCAGGAATTCGCTGTAATATTTTGGCTGCTCAGTCTGTTGCCTGTGTACGTGGTCACAAGCAGACAGTAAGACCAACAACACCCTACTAATGAGCAAAATATGAAATACCATGATAGCTCAAGATAAACTCTGCCACAAACTCATGCACTCGCAGTTCTTTTTCCTTCCCAGACAAATCATCAGCTGTTAGGGGGAGGGGGAAATTTATACCTTTTTCATCTCCTGGATCTTCTCTAACCCAGCACATTGCCAACACCATGTTAACGGTTTTTGAATATGCCCCTGAAGAACAAAGATACTCCTTTTGCCAGATCCCAGTATTTACAAGCAAGCCCAAATCTGTGAGAAAATTCAATTGAACGCAGATGGCAGGAAATTCCTCTAAAATGACAGTGGCCAAATTCAAACCACAAGACATGAAAATAACCCAACGTACTAGACATGAAGAACATATCTTATAGATTTTTCCTCATGCAATTCACAATCTGTGATTGATTACTGGGAAGACAGACTGCAGATTTATTGGACTTCTGTAGAACAAGTATTCCATTTGCAACAATTAAATCTTACGCGGTTGAAAAATAGGTTGGAGGAACCAGTGGATGGCTCTGACACTGAGGAATGCATTTCTAGGCTGTCCGTAAGACTGCAGCTCATTTAATTTTGCACTAGACTCCACTGTGCACTGATTCGTTTAGTGTAATTAACAGGGCTGACTAAAAATTTTTGTCATTGTATCAGAAAACTAGACCTG
The DNA here is from genome assembly GCF_011004875.1 of Balearica regulorum gibbericeps. NCBI lineage: Eukaryota > Metazoa > Chordata > Aves > Gruiformes > Gruidae > Balearica > Balearica regulorum. Next base: position 6,400,220 of record NC_046191.1, on the reverse strand, counting down.
AGAGATATTATTTGTACTGCTATAATTTCTTCTCATTTTTCAACGACAGAAGATGTCAGTCTTATTGTGATTTAACAGCTAACTTACTTTATGTCCCCTTCAAAAAAAAAAAAAAAAAAAAAGGTGATACATATACAGTAACATGTAGATGGAACCTGGACAAATTACAATGCCCCAAACTCAGATGAGGAGAAAGCTGAAGCAGTCTTCCACACTGAAGGGACCAAATGGCTGGACTAAGCTGGATCCTGATTCATTGAAACATGAGGAATTTATACTTTGCTGTGTGGCTACTACAAAACTCAAGTGGCAACCCGAGGACAGAAAGGCACAGTCATATCAGATCCCAACAACCTGCATCACAAGAAATAAAAAAGCCATCTTCTTTCCTTTCTCTCTGCCTCAAAACCAGGTGACCACGGAATTCTGAAGGGCGGCATTCACACAACCACGACATTTCTGCTAGCACTTCTGGTTTTGTTTTGTTCTAGCAAATTTTCAGGACTAGTATGCTTTGTGTCAATACTCATGTAAACTACTTGCCGTCCAGTTATGGGTATTCTCATTAGCCAATTGAGAGACAGAAATGTTATCAAACAGCTTACCAGCACAAGGAAATATGAGAAGACCTTGCTGAAGAGAGGGTGTGCAGAGCAGATCCTGTACACTAAAATATGATTGCATGGGACGTATGTGAACTTCTAGATAAGTTCTAGTCCCAGGTAGTTCAGACACACAGAAAGGGCTAAACTGACCAAAGCAATCATTTACCTGAAATGATCCATCCAGCCCTATTGTGCTTCCCTGAGCCCATGGAGTCCACAACAACTTCCTTGGTATTCTCTTACACTGAGAACTTCTCTCTCTTCCTTCTCTTTTCTCATGCCTAACCCCTCTTCCTTTCCATCAGTCTGCTGGCATCTCTCAGTTCAGAGTAATGAGGCAGACAAACTCCAAGTTTGGCCTGAATGTGGCGGCTTCCGGGGGAACAGGAGTATAATGAGAAACAACTAGTAAATGACTCCCTCTCTCACAGAGCTGTAGCAAGCCATCTGTGCACTACACGGCATCCCCTCTCCACAGAGCACTCCCGCATCTCAGTAACACCCTGCCTCGGAGCTCACAGTCACCAGTGCAGGCCTGCAGCTCCTCTTCCAGGGTGGCAGCAGCATGTGAGGTTCAGGTGTACTGTCCCCATTAGGTACCACTCCTTTCACTGTCCCTGCTACAGCTTTTCTCTCACCACCTAGAGGAATACAGCTCCTTCCCCTCAATTCCTAATACATCCCCCCCGGTAAGCCGAGATAGGGCAGCAGAGACTTCACGCCGGCCTTTGTGACACGCTATGCCTGCTTTCTGGCTGCAGCGTGTGTTGTGCACACAGCAACAGACAGAAACTTGGCAGTCCCTTCACACACTGCACCGACCCGCAGAGCCCTCCCTGGCCTCTTCCACTGCATATCCATTTGCTTTCATGGGAATTTTACATGCGCATTGAACGGAAAACAGAGATCTTGGCTGAGGCCTGCAAAGAATACTCGCCTAATAGCACGCAAAACAAACAAACACAACCTATTTTCAAATGAAATACCGTCTCTTCTCACAGTCACTGGGTAACAGGTAGCAAAAGCAGCTGTTTGGACCATGATCAGGAATTGGCAGACTCTCCTCCAGGCAGAAAGAGGTACACAGCGCGGATAATCTGTTATACAATATCCTGATGCAATGCTCAAACAAGAGCTGCCCAAATATGTTGTTAGGCACCATCTATGCCATTTTTATGAGCAACAGTAACTTCTGTGCTGGGGCTAGGAATACCTCTTTTTTTTATTTGTCTCCAGGTACTTTTTAATATAGCTGTGAGAGCCTGGGAAAAAATCTGCCTTGCAGACAAGCTTTCTCTGTCTCTGCCTTTATCCTCCCCCTTCTCCCTGCACCTCCTTTTTCAAAATAATTCTTCAAACTCAGAAGTCCAAGGAGATCTCCACAGAAAGAACGGTGAAGACACGAAAGCAATTACAACTGAATCATGCAACTGTAAACAAGTCTGATTCTGATCTTTCAGTGAATTTATAGAGGAATACATCACATTTATTGCAATTGTTACCAAATGACACTGGAAAATGTAATATCCAAATTCTGATTTCTGTGTTAGCTCTTGGAAAGACAATCAGTCAAATAACACTATTCCAATGCTTTAAAACTGCACTCTAAAGAGCTGCCTGTCTAAGAATGTGTTAGTGAACCCCTTGCACTTGGTATCTTGAAGTGAATCAGAATGCTGATCTGGGACTAATAGTAGCACTACTTTGACTCACTCATTTTCACCAAAGCCAATGAAAACCTTCCCACTGAGCTAAATCAGACCCTTTTAAGGATGACAAAGAAAATCTGGTGAAGGTTAGCAAGAATGTGATATGATTAACATCTGCCTTTACCATCCACAAGAGAAAACTGGCTTGACGCCTGATCTTATGCTTTACGTGATACAATTTTTCAAGACTTAAAAAAAAAAAAAAAAAAAAGGCTGCTGGACCCATTGAATTCCACTTGCCTGACCCTGAATTTCTCTCAGTTACCTCTGATCCTAGAAACCCATGTTCTAGCTGAACACAACTGCCAAAAAAGCATCCAGTCCTGATTTCAGGAGGCCAAGGAATTGTTCCAGGGATTCCTTGCATCTTTTGTTAAGAATTTATGACTTTTTAAATTTTATTTGTCTGATCTCAGTTTCCAGCCCCCAGTTTTTACTACATTTTTCTCTGCCGCATTAAGAATCCTTTAATGTAGAGTTTTCTTGTCATCAAGACACTTAACCTTTTTGATAAGCTAGACGCTAAAGCCCTCAAGTCCAAGAAGGTCCGTCTCTTCCTCTTTAATGCACTTTCTCCAACTTATCATTTCTACTGGGAGCAGCATAACACTGTGCAACACCTCACTGCACGTATTGCTACTACTACCCACAAATGCAAAATCACCTACAGAGTTCAGGTGCCCCTCCTTCGGCAGATAGTGCCCTGCCTGCCTTCCTTGTTTCCCCAGCAGTTGCAGGACCTAATACCAAGCTGTGCTAAAAATAGTTTTTCCTCACGAGGTTCCAACTTGTCAACTGATTGACAATCTACCTGTTGCACTACTCTGCTCTTGTCATTATTTGGCATTGGAACAACATTCACATCATGCAGAAATTTCTATCAGCAATGGTTTTAAAGTTCTAGCCTCAGGTATTAAAAAATCTAACCACTCCATATGCAAACCCACTGAATCCACCTACTTTCTACTTGCTACTGTCTGCTACTCTGAGCCAGTACTTAATCTGTTTAGTAGACAGTTTCAGCAATATCACATAATGTGTGCTGGGGTTTTTTGGGTTTTGATTGTTGAGGGGTTTTTTTAAAAAAACCTCAATCCATTAACTTCATAACCTAATGGAAATCCGATGTCAGATTTCTTGGACAAGATGCACTTTCTTAACAATCACGCTAAACTAACTGTATGCTTATTCTTCAATACTTCATCAAACCATGATATTGCCAAATATGAAGTCCCAGTAACTGGCCCATCACCACCCTATTTGTTCATTTTTTATATTGGCCCGACATCCATTTCATGCTACCCTTTCAGAGTGATACTGTCAGTAAAAATTGAAGTGTAAGGAAAACAGCCATGCTGCTGTGCTGTCTGCTTACTCCACTGTGGAACCACCCAGCAAATACGTGGCTCTAGTGATGTGACATGTTAGCAGCAGTGCCAACAGCAAACACAGAAGTCAAGGCTCCTTTGTGCCAGAAACAAGACAGATACTCACTGATGTTGTACACATTGATCAAACAGTAAGATAGGTGAAATGGGGTGAGGGGGAGGAAAGGAAAATGAGTGGAGTGTTGCCTTGCCCACAGGTCCGTCAATAGCTGCTCTATATCCAGGGAACACACTGCAGCAGCCGCTGGGGCTGTCAGAACCTATCACGGCTACTAAACACCTTGGGAAAGCTGTCCTTTGGTTGCTATTAGTATAATTATTTTAATAAAATAAGGGGAGGTCTGAGAGATCCCCATTACCCTTTATTTCTTCCTCTGAAGCACTGCTTCACAGTGGGCCTTGGAAGACTCTTCCTCCTATGCTCTGGTCTTCTCTGAACATAGGTTCTGTAGCTATCTTAACTCCTGCCAGCACTACAGCCAGAGACAGGATTCAGACATCTCACAGCTGTGTGCATCAATAGGACGAACTCACTGCAGACCTCTGGGGTCAGCCAGGGCTTCATTCAAACTTGTGCAGGAGTCAGCAAAGGCAATTGAGTCATATGCAATCTGCTTCCCACAGAGCCATCAGCTCTTGGGGATGAAGTAGTCGCCACTGCTGCAACGCCGTTTTGTGTCGCACTTCTGATCCTGTGTGACTCACACCCGCATTCCCCCATGCACCCAGCTATCTTATCCCTGCAATTTCTTTGTGCCAGTCTCTCTGTCTCCTGGCCATGCTGATGGCACCACAGCTATGTGGCAATGGTTATCCAGTCACTCACCTCCCACTGCTGAAGCAGAGAAAGCACCAGGATAGCTTCTGTCTTCAGAGCAGACATGAGGAGAAGGAAGAGATCACTCCAGCTAGTCAGACAAATAATAAGAAAGGGGAGGAAAGGCCTGGAAAGTAAAAAACTGACATTTGGTTTGGAAAAGGAGAGTTTCATTAATCTGGAGAAAAAGAATGGGAGATGCATCGTAGGGTGATTAGAAGGCAAGCGGACAGCAATGATCCTACAGAATACATAGCTATTTGTTGTTTAAAAAGGGAAGCATAGGTAAATGCACGTGATGAAATTAAGGATAGAAAGTGGGAAAATACAGCCTGATGAAGGAGATCTATTCAGCTACACAGAAGTTTCTCCAGAAAATGAATTAATTGGCCATATGGAAAAATCACTACTGAACCTGCAGTACAGAGAAACCCCACACTGGCAGTAGGAAGAGAATTTGGCCAAATGATTCTTCAGTCTTTGTTTCTTTCTTTGACAAAAGTTAGGATAGGGCACATCGTACAACAACTCTGTATATGGTTTAGTGGTTAGACTAGGCAGTGCCAGGTTAATGGTTGGACTTGATGATCTTAAGGGCCTTCTCCAACTAAAATCATTCTATGATTCTATGTAAGGTACACCAAGAAGGGCCAAGAGGTCTGTGCATTGATTCTCAGTGCCTCTGTTTCCCCACTGGCCAACAGTGATAACTTCATGCCACAAGGGTAATGTAAACTTTGAAAAGAACCAGGAGAGCCTGTAAAAGAAGTTGCTGTAAAAAGTACAGAATGCTGTTATTAAAATGGGAGAAAATCTAAAGGAGCAAAAACATGGACTACCACCTAGGAGCAGAGAGAAAACAAAAGGATGAGGACCTAAAAAATCACATGACAATCCCTACAAGAGCATTGCAGTGTTTGCAGAATTGCCTAAGTAAGCTCTTTAAGGGAAATACACTTACAGTAAGTGATGTCTAACTCATGTGAATCACCCCTCTCCCCATTCCCTACTCTTTGTTAAAATAAAAAGAAAGAAAAAAGGTACATACTTCTGTACTGCTCTTCACACAAATAACGCCCTCAGAACTGTGCTGGCTGGACATTCACAACACAAATACTTTCCACTAATGTTGCTCCTGATGACAGCTTCTCCTCCAGCATCTAGCTGGAAGCCCTGTTGGGCTGCTATTCTACCAGGAAAAGTGAAGATAAAGTCATCCTCTGTAACCTACTGCTTGGCATGCTCTACAGTCAGTATTTTTAATTTTGTCAGGTTTTTTCCTTTTCTTGCCTTGAGCTACTTCCTGCCCAGCTATTGCCAGTATACCCCTGCATCTTGGTAACCCTGGTAAATACTCAGATATTTCCAGAACAAGAAGGGTACAAATATGTAATTTGATTGACCACATGGGCAATACTCAAACACCTTCCATACCCAGGCGAACAGAGATGAAACAGTGCCTGTGCCCACAGTGGTCAGGATCTCAAGGATCTCAAGCCTGGAGCCAAAAGACGCTTCCATTGATGAATTACAAATTGCTCTTTAGGGAAAACAAAACAAAACAAAGCAAAAGAAACAAAACACAACAAAAGATCCACCTCAAACCACAGAGGCTGGAAACCTGTAACAAGTACTGATGATGCGTATCTATCAGAGGTAAAAAATTCAGGGGCAATTACAGATCCCTGGAGGGAATCAGATAAAAGTGAACAGGAAATAACCAGAGGAATTCCACAATCTTGTAACTGGGAGCAAGATTTCTACAGTGTGCTATAAGAGGGCTAGTGTGTATCAGCATTAGCAGCATCGCTGCATGTAAACCCTCACACATTACTGACGATCTCAGACAATTTAGGGCACATACTGAAGCACTGGAATAGTCAAGTGAGCTTGACCCATGAGCAAAAGAAGACAGCAGACTCTGGAAATGCTGTCGAGGTAGATGATGTTATGGAGCAGCTTTTACTGAACAGTGAGTCACTTTCCCTAGGGTATGTACGGCCGTGTGTTAAGATGACAATGCCTCTCTCTGTGCCTAACAGATCAATGGTTTGATGGGCCATTTGCTCAGCAGCTCCTGGAACAGTCTCAAGGTCATGAAAATTCTGCCTAGTCACACTGCAACGCTGTTTCAGTTGTAATTCAAAAGCTAGATTCTCTCTCGAAGTACTCCTGATGCCATTCTCCTTTTCACAAGTAAACAACAAAGAAGTCATTTCAGTTTCTGTAAACATGTTTTTCTTCATGAGCTAGCCTGTTTGGTGTGCATTACACCCCGTGCTGGCACAGGCTAGGATGTCTTACAAAAACGCTTTCCACTAATACTGGAATCTTGCTACTCTGAGGGAATGCTGGGTTGCACAAGAGAGGCATCAAGAATCAATTCTGCCTTTTCCCCCACAATTTCAGATAAGAATTGGTTTTATGTTAATTGCACATTCCATTTTTACAAAGCCCTTGGGTGTGAGTCAGAATTTCAAAAGAACTTCTTTCTTCTCCATTTTTTTAGAGGAGGAAAAGAAAATGATAATATTTAAATAAAGCAAAATGAGTACTTACTAGGCTGAACACTAATTTGCTACACAACCAAGTGGCCACATTCTGTTCTCACTCTAAATGAAACTAGAATAAATACAGTGCACACCATGAGAGCAAATGAAAGCAGATTTTACACCTAAAATTTTATATAAGAAATAGACCAGTTGATGACTGATGTGGGAACTTGAAAATAAGCAAAGCAGGAAAATCTTTTGTTTAGCAAATCTCCTTTGCAGCCATTAATTATGGAATGGAATTATGATTGACTGTACTGAAGTATATTTCCTTTCCTCTCTAGTCTTCTCTGGGCCTGATTCTTACAATTCCTCCAATGGAACTGGCAGAGGATACCATCCCTGACATGGTTTTGATGAAAACTTCTTGTTAGAATAATTGTTTCATTTTTGTTTTCATTTATCTATGAATGAATATTCCAAAGTTTCCGTTGGGATCTCCTGTCAGACTATTCTCACAAGAATCCCTATTCTTCCTAATATTGCATACAGTACTTACTTCAGACTTGTACGTCTGTTATGATCTGAAAACTGAAATATAGTCAGCACTGCAGCTAGTCTGTGAATCTTCCAAATTATGTCACTTCCCAAGATAAATGTAGCATCTAACTCCTTGTCTGTCATCCTTCCTCCTGTGCTGTCATTCACCCGCTTTGTACAGTTTCTTATTAAGTCCGCAAGGCTCTCCAAGACGCTGTCTTCAGCAGTATACTGACCAAGAGGACATTTCAGAAAACATAAGTATAGGAACTGTTGCGTGCTATGGGCAAGGGATCACAGCAGGAAGCTGAATATAAGGTCCGCTGAAAATCAGTGGGATTCATACTATTCCATTTTAGAAAAATAATTTTCAAAGCCAGTTTTGATTAATGTGGGCTTCCTCTCAGCCTTTATCGAGATTCTTCATGTCCATAGCAACTCTGTATCTGGCCTTTTGTGCCAAAAAGTACCAGGCTGGCTCCACCCTGTTTAGAAAGTTAATCAAAATCTGTGGCTCGATTCACTACAGCCTACCCAAAACTTTACACTTATATTCAGTCCAGCATTCATTCGGTCCAATTTTGGGAGCATCAGAGCCTTGCATGAGAGTCAGCAGAGACACACAAGCAACTCCTGATCTTAGGTGGCTGAATCAATCTTTGGGAAGTATCTTTGTCTTTTCATTAACTCCAGAACAAACCTACAGATTTGGCCTCGCAGCAGAGATGGTTTTAATTTGAAAGTCTAAATTTAGCTGGGATGCCACTAGCAAGATGTCTTAGTCCAGAGGGACCTTATGGTGCATTTGATTCTTCAGCTGGAATAGATCCCTTATTTTTATCTCCAGAATCACTGGTTTTGGGGTGGGTTTTTTTTGGTTGTGGGTTTGTTTTGTTGGGTTTTTTTTAATTTATAAATACAGGCTGCAGGTTTCAAATGCACATTTTGCAAACAGACACCTACAAGCATCTAAACATAAAGAATTTTGGTTTTGAAGACACTGGCTTTTCATATAAGTGCATGAATGAAGACAAAGAATGTAACTTCAGTGCATTTCAGTTTGAAACTGCTAACCCCATTCTCATTTCTCACTGCTAAAAGTTGCTTTAGAGCTGCTGTATGCAACAGAAGCCTCCTGTGTCTCAGCTGTAGCTACCAGCAGCCTGTGCACAAATGCAGAGCAGTGGGACTGAGCTCAGCAAGTGAAAAATCCCTCTAGTGGGGTGACATTGTATCGTAAACTGAGCACAAGCCCGGACTTCCTCAGGCTCCATCACTGCAGAGGGTACAGCACAGCTGATTCCCAGCTACACACACTGGCTCTCTGCAGCATTCTTATCAAAGGTGTTGCCCTTAGCTTGTTGTAACACAACTGCAAGATCCTGCTCGTTCTCACAGTACAAATTCTTGCCTCTTCTTATTTCAAGACTTCACCCTGCTTGATGGGAAAGTTTCTCTCGGACAGGATGTCAGCTCTTAAATAAAATGGATTTGACTTCTGTTTTGAAAATGTTCTAAATTCAGAACCTAGGAAAAAACATCTCAAAGCTAACTACAGAGAAAGTTCAGAAAGGCAAGTTTTCTAACAAAGCTCTACCACAGGTAACAGCCCTTCTTCTGCTCACATAAGCCAAACGCTTATCAGCTTCGACAACAGCAGGATCAAATCATTAGGTTATTACTGTACATGTATCTTATAACTGGATGCAAGAGCTTTACAGCCCAAAGTATTTCACGTTGCTCTGAGATGTCACAGGTATTGTATTTAACTCAGCTCAGCTCCTGGTATCACCTTTCCAGCAGCCGCTATCTTACCTATTATCTTTGCTCTTTAGCCTTAAATGAAGTTAACTCCAGTCAGACTGCAGCGTTTACTCCAAAAGCATCTTATTTCTTGCTAAGCACGTTCTTTGGGCCACCAGAGTGCTTCTATGCCAGATGTACAGTTCTGCACACAGTAATGGGCTTCATGAATTATAAACCATTATGAAGGAGCAAAACAGTCTCTCAACTGCCCCTTGAAACAGTGAATGAAAACACAGCAAAAAAACCATCTGCCCACTGGGCTCATGTCCACGCAGTGCTAGAACATCTCACCAAGATCAGCTTGGCACTGCGTACAAGAAACAGCTGTAAAATGCTGAAGGAGAAATCCTTGTTTAGAGTGCAATTAGAATGTGCTTTTCTTGCTTAAACAGATTGTGACGTGAAAATAAATATACACAGGAAAGCTCAGATTTACTGCTCTGTTGACTAGACAGGTCTCCTATGGCTTGGATCATACAGTGACAGCCCCTGCCCTCCCCCTAAACTCTTTTCTGTTCTCAGCATCAGTCTATAGATGTGTATCACCCTGTTTCAAAACATCATTATTTCCTCTCTTTTTGTCCTTTAGCATGATGCAGCTCCCTCCTTGCAGTCCAGTTCCTTTGCTTCCCAACCTGCATGCCACTTGTATCTCCCCTGAGGAAGGCCACTGAATTCCCTTGAGGCAGATTAAGTTATCCAGGAGACAGTCTTTGCATGGGACATGAATAATCACAACAAAGGCCCCTGGGCATTTATGTACTCCTATAGAAGAATTATTGTGTCCTCTTTCATTTGTTCAGAAAAAGGGCACCTCTGATTCTCCCCACGTTATGCCTGCAAGCTCGAGAGTATGCGTACATAAACACTCTTACAGACAATGAGTCTGCTATGTGTGGAGTGTGACAAGGGGATCATATGCTCTCGAGTACTTCTCTGGGCATGTCTGATAGCAAGGACACCTAAATAGGTAACAGCATTCTAGAAAGCCTCAGACAAGCCTCCCCTCTTTCTACCTGGGCAAAATGTCCTGGAAAGGAATAGGGAAAAAGTAGGGATAAAAGCCTGATCTGAAGAAGCCTGGGAAGTACAGTACCTGTACTGCTGCAGAAATGGGACTGCATGGCCACCAACACTGCCAAAGGCACTGCTGCTGAAGCAGAAAGGAAAGAGCTGCCCACTTTCCTTCTCTTCTTGCTAACCATAATGGGAAACACTTTGATGAATGGCCATTGATGTATGTAAGATCATTACTTCTCAACCCATTTAATATGTATAGCAAGCTATGGCCTCATCACAGAAGCAGCACAAGCACGAGTGAAATAAGTGTGCTTTGATCTTCATTTGTATCTCCAGGCTCAGCACTCAGAAGGGCCTTAAAGGCCCATAACTGTTGTTTGAGACAGAACAGCCCATTAGTCTTACAAATAAATACATAAAAATAACAATTAAAAATTTAAAAAATCCCAGTTCTTGAACCCAGAGATGCCAATGCTGCCACTCCTTAGCTTTTAACCTGAGGCCTCCCTCCATGTTGCTGAGAGGTGATGTTCCCTCCTGCACACCAGGATTGCAGCAAAGCCAAGAGCCCCCATCTCCCCACAGTGCAACTTGCTCAGCCATGTCTCAGCACCACAAGCCCAAACTGGTCCGCCTTACTAGTAACTGCATCCTTACTAAACCAGAGAAGAAATCCACAGTCTGACTGCATCCTGCACAGCACACTCTACCTGGGGAGTTTTGGTCAGGACTACTTTCACACTGAACAGTCCTAAAGAAAAGACAACAAATACTGGTGCTAAGATCAGCCTCTCAGATAACTATTCTGTCTGTTCAAATTAATCACAAGAGGTTTTTGGAGAGAAGGTGATCATCTCATAAGCTAATTAAGCTTACAGCTCATTAATAACTGGAAGACTACCTTTTTTCTTTGGGATAATCTTGTCAGAAACTTACCTCTTTCCTGAAGAAAAGTCTAGTCATATCTGAACAACAAAGAGCAGCCAAAGAGCAGCTTTGTTGGATCAGGGCGGATGAGGTATGAATGGAATAAGTACACAAAAGCATGCTTAACTAAGTACCTATTCAGATGGGTACTTGCTCACTCAAGGCACAATGTTCCCACGTATTCCACCAATGCCACAAGCCACACCCATGATTTTCGAACATCTGTGGCTAGTGAACAGGCTCCACTTCCACTCAGGAGAAAACTGTGACCCCCAAAGTCATTCCTTTATCGAGTACCTAAATCAGTCCTTGGTAAATTCAAGAAATCTCAGATGGCACATCACCATGCTACAAACTCAAAGGAAGAGCACTTGAGGGTAGTGAACAAATCACGATAGCAGAAAACTCTGTTTAATGTATCAATGGCTACCTTTTATCAAGAATATAGTTAACACTCAAGCCAAAAGGGACACTGTAGAAACAGAGGGAATGTCAGACACAGGTGGTAAAGATAAGCAAAAGCAGAAATCTGCACCTCAGATTAAGAGATCTCACAGAGATCTGGAACTTTATCTCAAAAACAGAGATAAATAGGAGATGACCAAGCTACATTATGAATGGCATAAAGTGAACTATGGAATAGTTAATTCTCACCTCCTCGTATCATAAGAAGAGGATGCTCAACAAAACTTCAGTAGAAGGAAACTATGCCATAACTACCCTGCTGTAGTGTCTCCTTCTCTGAAGCATCCAGGACTCACTGCTGCCTCAGACGGGACTCAACTAGATGGACAAATGGTCCAAATCACTTCTGCTATTGCAAGTTATCACTCCTACAAGGGAAGGGATTTTCTTTTTTAATTTTCTGAGTTGCTTTATAATTATTTTAAGAAAGCAATTGCAAAGCTAACGGGGTAGAGAGCAGAGGACTTCTGTCACCTAGGGAACAGACGATATCCTCCCAGGAGCTGGTGTATAATCATAGCTGTATTAACTGGCATCAGCTAACAGTTACCTTAAGCAATAAAACAGTCTCAAAGCTGGAAGAGTCCATTAGAGAGCAATTACTCAGAATAACAGGGAAGGTAATAATTTTCCATATCATACCTTCAAACTTTCAGACACATGGCACTGAAATCCAGTACAGCTCAGCTGTAAATCAACTGTGCATCACAAGACTATTAAATGCTTTCAAACTGTTCAAAAAGTGTTTTCCCACCACTTGATTCCCACAAATTGAATCAAGATGTATTCACAGCTGTATGAATATCAGAAAGAATAATAATTTATTTTTTCTCCATTTCAAAATCAATTCCTATTGGTGTATCTAATTTAATAGATTTTTTGGTCCAATTTCACAGAATATGGCTGAAATGCAGGAAAGAAAAATGGTTGTTGATGCCTCAAGCAGGCATCCTCAGTTATGAATGGAAGCTTATTGCGCAACTAAAATACAACTCCGAAAAGATCTTTAAAATAACTTATAATGCTTTTCAGAAAGCTCATAGTGATGAATTTGCTGCTTGTTTACTAAGAAAATCCAGCTTAGACGTAAGATGAAAGTGGTAGAGAAACCAGATGTTAGAGGACACATATCTGAATCTAATGCAGCGCAAAAACAATTTAGCACTCATGGTTTTAATGATTTCCCCTGTTTCCCACTCTATTTTGGCTCCCCTGAAGCAAGATGACCTTTTAAAATCATCTCATTCTACCCTAAATGTCATACTATAAAACTCAAATGTGTGTCTGCACCCAGCAAACTGAGTTCAATCCTGTGACAAGTTTTCTGCAGTACAAGAAATTACAAGTTTCCTTCCCTAAAATGGCTTTAAATATTGTGCAATCCAACCAGTAAAATAATACTAAGCAGCACATGGATTACGGATCATGCCCCTCACTGTCCTGCAAGGTGCAAAGCAGAGGAGGTACCAAATGAAAACATCATGTGGCAGTTTCTGTATAATCAGAAGGGACTAGCTTTTTAGGAGGTTAACTAACATATAGTTAAGTTATGAAACATCAGAGGATTCTGTGAATATTGTGAATGTGTATGTTCACAAAGTGATCAGAAAAAATTGCGACAGTAAAACTGGTCAAGATCTATAAAACAGAACAAGAGTGTTCATTAAAGAAGTCCCTAGGCTGCACACTATTAGTGGCTGGCAGAAGATACTCGGGAAGTTTCACTATGTGCTTTCCCCCTTCTGCTCTTCCTTCAGCATTTGTTCCCAGCTTAACAAGATACAGAATATTGGACTTTAATCCAATATGGGTGTTTATATGTCAGAGAGGACCGAGCAAAATGATCAGTCTCATGGAAGAGAGATAAGGTTCCCTGAGATGTTATCTATACAACTCTGCCTCAAATCAGAATAAATTGTATCCAATTCTTCCCCAATAGATATGTTTCTAAGGCAATCCTAAACATGGTAAAAACAGATGACTTCACAAGCTCTCTGCCCTTAAACAGGTCTAGGTCTCACTTTGATCTACAAGAGCTGATCTACCTGCATGTGTGGGACAGACACAACTATGGCATATCATGGTGCTAAGAGCTAGACTTTCTGTCTTCCCTCCCCAAGTAAATCCATACCTATCACCTCATACTAAGTAGCTAGGCATTGCCTCCTATACCTAACAAGTAAAGCTGCAGTCAAATCTTGTGCCTTGTTACATAAAAATCAGGAAAGATCCCTCTCGTCAATTTATTTTAAAATTATTATTATTATTAAAAGTAATTGTGGGTGGCAGTCATGTTAACTGACAGAAACATCCTTGAATTCACCCTTCAAATCTAGGAGAAATACTGTAGCACAATGGCACTAATTGGCTGTGCTGATTGTAAATCAAGACTGTGGGTTTCTGAAACCCCACCTCATTTTGCACTGTAACATATGCAGAAGAGGCCAAGTCATGTACCGACTCTCACGCCAAGGAAGCGGTAAGTTCTAAACCACACTTACATGATCTCAAGCCCTCATCTTGAAGTAAAGCATTACTAATCACTCAATGTTGTGGAAGACTAACAAGAGGATTTGGTTTGCAGCAACCTCAAATCAATCTGGGATCTAAACCTCAGCTCTCCAGAAGCCTGAAAGCATCTGAACAATTTTAGGTAAGGCTTATCTTTGCCTTTAGTACAGCAAGAAAAACAAAATTCTGAACCCAGACTCTGAAGTATTTTCTTAAAAACGTATTCCTGAGACATACATCTAGAAGAGCGAAAGAGCAGGACTTCCATACAAACATCTTTACAGTCTCCTTTTAAACAAAGGCCTAAACTCCCATGTTACCTAGATATACCATAAATACAGATTTGAGGCCTCTTTATCATGGAATGATGTAATGCAAAAAGAAAATGCCAAGTTGAAATTTTCTGCTGGAAAATAATCCTGTCAGGTACAGCTGAGAAAAAATATACTTTTTGTTTGCAATCAATAGGGCCTATTTTTGCTCTCAACATCACCATATGATCGATCACTGTAGGATCATGGGTATCAATTATGTAAATCATGACAAACGTACTAGCTAAAACTGAGCTTTCACCACCTGCACCATAAACATAATCATCCCATGGCTGATGATATTACATTACAGTTAGTAAGGACATGTGCAAGTCTCTTTTGGTAAAGGGTCATTTGACATAAGGTCCTCACGGACTCCCAGATCTCTACTCTACTCCCCAAAATATTTCTTCAAAAGGGGCCAGGGTTATTCATGTCAAAGACAGTGGCAGACCTGTGCCCCAGTAGGGGATTGAATGCGTATGGATCAAATTCTCTCATGTTGCATGTCTCAACTTCAGCAAGTTATGTCAGCAGAGAATATGCCCTTTGCTGAAAGGATGTGCTCTTTTCCTTTGGTTCTCAGACATTTTGCATTTTTCCATGATAACTCTGAGACTTACTACCAGATGGGGCTGTTGAACATGTTGCATGTTTTCAAAACAATGCTCACTGCTGGATCCCTTACTTCATCCTCAAGAACACCGGTGCCATTGACATTAGTGATGAGAAGGATTTTTTCCTCTAACTGTTCCCTTTTTTCTGCTTGCAATCTCCCTCAACAAGGCTGGCACACCAGACATTAGAAACTACCTTCTCGTCCTCTCGTATTGTGCATACATAAAAGGGTATCACACTGATAACATTCCTCTCATTAACCTTGCATCTATTCATAATAAGGGAGATGATAACTCAGAACAAAGTGATGCCCATGTAGTACCAAGCATGTCATTATTGTTTAAGTGAAAATCTACACAGCAACTCATGTCCTCCGTTTCCTTCTTATATATTCCTTGAAATTACTTTGTATCTATGTAATTTTCCCCTCAGTGACCATGTACTTCACTTTCTCACATAGCTGTACAGACACAGTTATCTCAAGATAACAATTTTAGCCAATACACAGTTACTAGGATCTAACCTATTTTTTGCAGGAAATACATAAATCAATCTCTCATTACTCTTTTATTATTCATACTTTTATACTTTTACTTGGTTTTAATTTCAAAAGAAATGACATATCAATATTTTTAAAACTTTTTTCCTGAATCTGCATTTTAAAAAGGTACTTAACATGCAGATTAGATTGTGCCTTTTGATACTAAGTTTTCGAGCTGCCGCATTGCTTTGATTATTTCTAACATCTGGGATCAGCATGTGCCATTTCAAGGCATGAAAAAGTTCCTACAATCGAATAGTCGGTTCTGAGTAAGAATTCTGCAGCTTGCACTATTGATATTATGTACCTCAAGAAAGTCAACGTGTGCTGAAAGCACTCCAAAAGCACATTTCTTCCTGGCTTTTCTCTCATTCCAAGCTCTGAACGCTTGAGCAGTCAGCCAACAAAGCCTTCTAGCATCAGCTCCTAAATTCTACCCAAAAGGCATGTTCGGTATCTAAGCATTTTTCTTACAGCTGGCCCTCAGAATCTCTCTGACTTGAATGAGCAAGAGGTCCTGACGTGTTCCTTTTAAGGTATACGGTTTGCCATGGGTGTAGACACTTGCTTCTATGTGAAATAGCAGGGGAGGGGAGGGGAGAAAGACAGTTTGAGTAGGAAAGCTGATAAACCATTTTTTCTACTAATTACAGTTAGCAAGATCAGTCCCCTGGATATGCAGTTTACTGTTTTCTTTAGTTAAGATGCATGGGTCTTCAATGGTCTGAGCTGCTGCTTCTCCCACAGAGTCAAGAGGCTCTCAGAAAAACGTTGTGAATGGATGGGCCTTTTCTGCAACAGTATCTAGATTCATCTTTTTTACTAGCTGGAAGAATAACCCAACATGGCCTTCCCATTTGAGCCTGGCTTTACCTGTCTCGGTTTCTCCCATTTCTTTGACACTATTGTCCTGCTTCTCTCAAAAATGGCTTGTCTTTCACTGTTCCCAAAGATACCCACTGTCTAAGGAAGCATAGTATGGGTCCAGCCAATGTCCTCTGCTCTGACCATTTCTTCTCTTGTGTCTCCAAGTTTCAAGAATTGTCTCCTCATGAGGAGCAGCCAACTAGCCAACAGTGATACCATGATTTTTTAGTGGACTTTCTGCAGCTTGGCATCCCATACCCATGAACTGAAAGGGTTTCTGCTCCCTTCTTATAAGCAGTTTTTCTATGGCAGAGGAAAATCCAAAGAGCTACTAGCCCACCACCTCTGGTTTGTTCTTCTGTTGAAAATTATACATCATAGGGATTGGTCTTGTCCTAAGAACACTGCAGTAGCTACACAAAACTTTCGTTTTTCCAAACAAGATTACCTAAGTGATAAACAGTCTACTATTGTGCCATATCACTGTGTCAGTAGTAACTGAACGAAGTACAAAATTACACAGTGTAACTTCAAGGTGCAAAATGAAAATCATTTAAAGCTTTCTGATTGCCGGGAAAGAAAGAAAAAAAAAGTGAGAAAAAAATCCCACTAAACTTTAAGCAATATGCTATTCAGCTTTTGGTGGCTAAAGCTGTATCTGACATTGTCTGCAGCAGAATCCAAATACAGCTCATCAAGAAAAATGTAATTCTTTATTTGACTCTGTGCTCAGCTCCCTAATTTGAGGATTTTTAATCATTCTGGCATTTTCAAGGTGGTTATCGCACACATGGTTTATACTGTTGTAGCTTGCACCCAAAACCTGAACTTTTGACTAACTGCACAGATGAAGCTGTTATGCCATCCACGTTTTCCAGTTGGGAGGAAAAACAATCTTAAAATCCATCTGAGATCACTGTAAAGCAGCTGATACCATTCAAAAGACCACAAAAATGTGAGTGAAATGCTAAATTTTCAATGCTCTGTAAAGAAAAAAGAAAACAGGAAGATCCTTATGAAAATACTAAGTAGGAGATATTATCTTGCCTCACAAAGGCTTACACTGCGAGACCACTAAACTAAAGAAACTGAAAATATACCCTTTAGCAAAGAATAAAGTTGCAATCAATCTTAGCTGTCTTGTTCGCAAACGGAATCTGATCCTCGTATTTCAAAGTAGCTGAAAATGACTCAAGACAAATTCACAAATCCAGTTACTCAACATGAGATAATGGAAATTATGTCTCCAAAACTCATGAGGGATGCTTCTGAGAAAATTTCTGGAAAGTGCTGTACAATTATGAATGATGAAACAATGGATTTCTCCAAAAGACAGCTAGCGGTTTTATGTCTACAGTATGTGGATGACAACATGAACATTCATACAGAGTTCACCAGATTCTGCAATCCATTCTATACTTGTGGTGAAATTACAGCAATAATTAGAATGTTGTGTGCAGATCTAAGGGACATCCAATGGTATGGATAATGCTACAATGGTGCTGTTAAAATGGCAAGCTTTGCATCAGCCTGACTACAAAAGGAAGAACTATAAGCCATTAATACTCACTATTTAGGATTTTCCTTTATCTATACAGACATTTCTGAAAATGGGGTGTTTTTTTTAAATACCCAAAAGAGATGAAGGACATCAACAAGGATAATGTTGCATACATTGCCTAGCATCCGTGTCTTCTATCTAGCATGAGGGATAGCTTCACATTCTGAGAACTGCTTTGCACATGTGAAATTTGGGATGATGTAAAGGGTACAGTGAAAGATCCCGAATTAATAGCACAGCAGCTTAGATGGGAAAGACTAATATCCTCTTTGGTACTGAATTAAGTAAGAGAATCCTAGACACAGTAAACAAACAATCTTTTCACAGCCCTGCAAGGGCTCAGTATGTTAATAGAGACAGCCACTTTCTTACACAAAAATATTCATTTCCTTCAGTCATCCAATTGGGATAAAAGTTACAACTTGTTTGTATCCAATGGCTTTTCACCAAAGATTACTGGAGTGCCTGAATGCAGTTACCAAAAATTAGAAGGGAGTTGTGTAAGTGTATCTGTGCTGAAGTAATTGTTTTTATAGCATCAAGTATTCAATCAATTTGAATGCACAGGCTTAGAAAATGATTCAAGATCTTTAAACTCACATAACAACTCCAAACATAACAGAAATGCAAAAACAAAACGGGCTTCAAGTGGCTGCTTCTGATTTCAGCTGTAATTGCCTGATTATTCAGCCTCTCCTGTTGCAAGCCAACTGTAAGCTCACAGAAAGGTCCTTGTAGTCAATTCAGAAGTATCTTAGCTTGCTCAGCCAAGGCAAGCTTCCAGAGCAGCAGAGTTGATAAAGATAATTTTGATATTACCAGCCATCAGTGCTATAAGCAGGTGCAGTTTCAACACTCTATCATATGAGCTGGAGCTCATCCTGGAGCTTCAATCCAGGATGAGACAGTTATTTCTCCAGTGTTGCATGGTTTTAAAAAATGAGAACAGAACTGATGACTTACAGCTTACAGCTGTTTTGGAAGAACTCATACCAAGAAATGGAGGGCAAATATGGGTGACTAGAACTTTTAGGGGCCTGCATAAAATTTATTTTGTTCACATTTTAAAAACAGCCTTTTTTTTCCTCTTCTCACAAAGCAATGCTGATGTGCCTCCTCATAGGCTAAGGTGGCCCTATGAGCAGTTGCTTCATCTTTTCCTCCAGCTTTCAGAAAGAACCTATTCCAAGCATGTATGTGTAAGAGAAGGCTCCTCTTCTTCCAGAAGCCTCATACATTCAAAACAATCACCTGGCTCAAAGAGCTACTTGTTTGGAGAAGAAGTTGCCCTTCCTCTGAACACCTACAAGGGACATGAGACAGGAGCCTTGGCTCATCCCAGGACCTTACAGGAAGACAGCCTGGGTTTCTTATGCTTTCCTTTCTTCCAACAATGGCTTCAAGTATTTTCTTCAACTTCCCCTATTTATCCCCTGAATAAATAAGTGAGACAGGAGAAGTGTCCTCACTAAATTAACTCTCAAACTACTATCTTGAGCTATAAAGGGCTAGTGCCCCCCTTACAGAGACAAACAGTTTTCCCTGCCAAACTCAGCATTTCCTTAGGTTATAATTATAATCCTTTTTTTTGACAGGATTAAAGGCCCTAGAACCCCACAGTTTTGTGCCTATGCTGGTTCTAGACCTAAAGCATTTAAAGTTCACATATACTGTGAAAGAGACAATTCCTCAATTTTTATAAAAGCTGCAGTTATTAACAGTCTAACTTTTGCACTGATGCTCAACTTCATCTATAGGCCATGTATTACTATTTTTAGAGCCACAATGAATACTCAAAAGCTGAGATCAGAACATCTTTCAAGGTATTTCTGTTTAAAAATACTGGTCTTGAGTCCCTCATTCCCTGCTTAGCCTGACATCAGAGGAAACCTTGAGAAGAGGCCAGACTTTTAGAAATAAGAGCATCCATTACCTACCCACTCTTTCTCTCCCTGTAGGACATCCTGCTAGATTGATGCCTTGATTCTGTTTGCCAAATAGTAAATACTTAAGATATATAATGCTTGATCCCCCTACGTCCCCTAGGAACTACTTCAACATTAACAACTTAAGGAACTGATTTGTGTTCCCTCCTCCATTTCAGTACAGAAAACAACAAACAAGAAAAATTCTTGTAAAGTAGTTTGTCAGAAACCTTTGGCCTTATCACCAGCGCATATATTCCTATGATTTGCAAGTCTTCCTTCCTTATAAGAAGTCTGACTTCATAGTTCAGCACAGTTTGATCCAGAGATAGTTGGCATCTTTACAGGGAGTAGATAAGTAATGTTTTCATGCAATGTGACAGTAGTTACTGTGCATATAGCAAAGTAAAGTAATTGACTCTCCTGATTTATTACAAATGCTATCAACACAAAATTCACAGTAAGACTTTCATTATATTATGTTTTCTGTATAAACATCTCCATGGGTTTTGCCGATCCATTTTACATCCAAAAAAACGTAACAGCAGGGATGCATAAAATATAAATATGTCTGAGTCTGTATTTTGACTATTTCTAAGAAATACGCTTTAAGCAATTAAAATGATAAATAGACTAGGAAAGGAAGCTACTTCATTGTTTAAACTCAACATTTCATGCTCAAATGATTTCACAGGATCTGTCTCTTCTTCAAATTGTCCTTCCATCTACCTGGACTGCCCCCTTCCTCCAACCCCGAAGGAAATGAACTACAGACAATTTGGGGGGAGATAAGATTTATGTGTCTTAAACACTATGAAGACTTTTTATATATTGCAGACAAAAGTTAAGACAGTTCCTGCCAAAAAACCAGTCTATACATCCCTAGCTACAGACTGAGTTGGTGCCATAATCTGCAGTTTGGAATGTGTTTAAAGCAGGCATTACCCAAGGTACAGATCAGGTGCTTTCAACCACCCAAAAACATCTGTACTGAGTGTAACAGTACTGATACTGCTGGCTTTACAGAACTACAGCACAATGGAAAAATTTCATTTTGTGACATTGTGATACCTCACCCATCTGTAATATCCAATACTACAGGGCTTTTTTGGAGAGGTGGACCACTCTAAAAGGCATCTTCAATTCAACAGGCTTCACTTTGAGACTCTCTCATACAAGGTCAGATTCAAAGCTGGGCTTTCAAAGGACAAAATTGGGTGCCACACACAAAATGTGTCACTATATTCACACACCTGTCCGTGTGTTAGATGCAGATAAAAAATGAATACTTGGGGATGCAGAAGTCTATTTAGGGTATTTACATGAGCAAACTGGCTACAGTCCTGCCCTCATACTTGGCCTTCAGGCTGTGAAGATTCAGTCCTCAATGAGATAAGGCTTTTGCTTGAATTGTGAAAAACTTCATGCAGCACTTGGGTTAGATTTTCAAATATCACTCCTTTGGATGGCTAGACACGAGACATTCATTAACTGAAGTGTCAGACAAGAGCACATGAAAGTTCTATCACTAAGTATTTTTTCCAATTCCACAATTCTTTCAGCAGCTATAAGCAAACAGTAGCACTCTTGTCCATCAGGAAGAGTCTGTGGGCCAGACAGATACTACTGGCTGGAAATCAAGATAACTCCCATAGAGATTTTTAAAAAAAAAAAAAAAGTAAATTGACTCTATTCTAAAATCTTACAGACATTTGTTGGCAAAAAAAAGTATACATACATAAAAAGCAGATTCTGAGTTTGCATCTGAAAAAAGATCTTGCAAATGTTTACTTTGCAAAACATCTATTTCTTCTATTCCCACCCTTAAACCTCCTGTATGCCAGCAGAAATGTAAAGTACTTATTTGCAAGTTATTATTTTTAAATACAGGTAGCAGGTCATATGCATTACTGTGGCTGCTTATACAATATCGTTCTAGAAAGGTTGGGCTTCCATAATCCCCACAGACTCTACCTTTAGAAAGAAGTCCTAGGACACCTTAAAGTCTCATTCCTTCTTAACTGGGCTTGTATATCTACTTTCTTACGCATCTGAATAAAATACAAAGATGATAATTAGCTAAGAATTCCTGTAATTATCAAGAAGTAAAAGTCCAACAAAACACCGCTTTTCGTATCTTTCCTTCTTTGTGATATTATCGTGCTTTCTGTGGGTCAACACTTCATTTAACTATACCATGAGAGGTAGGAGGGAGAACAAACATTCAGTGGGTCTAACCAGGAGATTTCTTTATGCATCAGAGACAAGAACTGAGCTGATAATCTATTGTAGAAGTCCATCAGTAGATCAGAAAGGTCCTCCTTGTGGTAGGTCAATAAAACTCACCCTGGCACAGTATAATTTGTTTACACAGCAGGCTACTTTAAGATTGTCAGGTTATTTTTTTTAAATACTTTCATACGATCTTCATGAATGGTCACTGTTGTGCTACTCACTCAGATCTCCAGAAAGAGGAGTTGCAACAAGAGATCTTATTACCCATTGTTGAAAACAAAACAAAACTCTCTCTTCCGTAGTGGAAGTAACCATAGGCAGTCTAATCTCCTTAGTTCCACAGGTGTCTGCCTGTGTGATCTTAAATGGCTGTCTTCCAAGCACATGTAATTTGGTCTAGACCCCAGCAGCCAAATCTTCCTGTGAAAACTAGATCTATAGCAACTGCCAAACTCTTCAGCAACTGAGTGGCATATAGCATGCATACGTCCAGCAAGACATGTCTAACCTACTTGTAGATAAACAGCTCTCCTATCACTGCCTTGTTTAGGCCTAGGTCCAATGACAAAACATTCTGCTAATGAAAACAAAACATGACACTCAATCCTGCCTTCCCCACTGGCTGAGAGTGAAATAGTGCCCTGCAAAGAAGTAGTTATTGCCATCATTTTAATGATGACGAAATGACACTTTGATTCCAAAAGCTAATCCTTGACTTGAATGAAGTTAGCTAATCAGTCTGCTGTGTCACTTGTGTTCAGAGAGAAGGTTTATCTTCATTAGGTTGTACCATTGAATCAGATACTTACAGGAAACAGCTTCCTTATCTATTCCAACAGCCAAAACCAGCAGAAAGAAGTGGTGCTCTCATACTGGGAAATGTCATAGGGCTCATCCTCAGACACAGCCATTACAGGATTACAGAACATTTTCTACTTTTAAAGGCATGTAAATGGCAGGAAGGGCACTGACCTGCATTCATCCTCCTTCTGTCAGTCCAATACAGCTCTACTCCCTCCTCTCACTAAACCAAAATCTCTCAAGAAGCAGAGCAGACAGGGCCTCTGGGACCTCCTTCCCAGGCTTCAAGCTTTGCCAAAGAACCCCAGCCCTGGGCTGCTGTCCTTAGGCTACCGTAACTCAGCTGAAGTAACTTTTGCAAGTGCACTTCAGTACTGACCCAACCAGAGGCCTTCATTATGCAACTCCGCAACTTCCACTGAACACAGCAGCCAATATTAAGTCAGACTTGAAGACAAGTACCATCTTCAGTGTTCTCTACAAACATCAATGAATTTGCACAGAGTCCAGGGTAGTATCAGGGTAGCTATGACTTCCTGTCTTTTACTGGTGATGGACTGGAAACAAGGAGACTTAGTAAATCAGTCCAGGACAGGTTGCAGGACTGTGTTCAGAATAATGCCCTCCCTCAAGTTCACAGTCCTCTCTAGCTGTCTCTCCTTCTGTTATGCCTCAGAATGCTTTATGAACTACCCAGGAGGGTTTCCGAAGAGAAAGTATGAGAGAATTTTGTTCTTAAGGAAGCACATCTTCATCCAAACTTGTACAAAAGTGGAATGGTACTGCTAAGGACCAGAGTAGAGATTGGAGCAGCTGCTCTGAATATTCGCATGATCAAGATGTCCAAATGAAAACATGCGGTTGTAATGGTTGCCATTTCTGTTTGCTAATTTTTCCCCTCTTACTGCAGACATAACTCAGCCTGCCTGACATGCATGCATATGTACATGACAGCTTTCTATTTGCCAGAACACTTACAAATATTTCTATGGTCAAAGTATCTCCAGGCCCCTACTGAGATGCAGTACCCTTTGTTTGGATAACATACACAAGGCTTAAAGACAGTTCCTCGCAAAGGAATTTAAAAAAGAAGTGTGTGAGGGAGGGAAAGAGGAGAACTGAGGCACAGAGAGTTCAAGCAACATGTTCACAGTTGTACACCAGGCCTGGAAAGAGTTGGGAATCAAAGCCAGACCTCCCAAGGCCCAGCTCAGTGCATTAACCACTAGACCCTCTTTCCTGAAAAGCCTACTCCCACTTTCAATTGCACAGCAAATTGGAGCATTGAACTAAATACTTGGCACAAAGCATCAATACTGATGGATCACTTAATTTCCCAATACCTCAAATCATCACGACACACATCGTGGTCCCTTGCTCCACAATATATACAACATATAGTCTATTTTCACAAAGCCACAAGTAATTGTTGCTTCATCCGTTAAGAGTATTTTGGCAGAATACAGGTTTTTTGTTTTGTTTTTGTTTGGAAATCCTGCCAAGAAACCCTCTTTGGTGGATAGTAACACATTTAGGGACTTGTTACATTACAAGTTAAAAGGAAAACTTGATTAAAAATTATATCCAACAAAATGGAGTTGGCTGAAGAATCGGAGCATCAAAGAATGGGAATCTTTCCCAGTAAGGCCAAAGTTACTGCCCAGAGTCCATGGCAAACAATGGAAGTATTCATCAGAAGTGGTGCACCTTCCCCACTGAATGTTTG
Organism: Balearica regulorum gibbericeps; assembly: GCF_011004875.1. NCBI lineage: Eukaryota > Metazoa > Chordata > Aves > Gruiformes > Gruidae > Balearica > Balearica regulorum. The sequence goes on along the minus strand of NC_046191.1, from coordinate 6,375,355 downwards.
CAAGAGCATGGAAAAACAGAGCCGTCTCTGGTATCAACAGGCTAACTTTATCTTAGGAAAAAAATAAAATAAAATCAGTCTAGAGTCAGTCACAATGTCCACAATATATTTCAAATTTCAACTGTGCTTCACAAGATCAGACAGATCATGTTTCCTAAACAACTTAAAGAGTTAGCTCACAGGGCTTCCAAAAAAGTTCTTTAAGAAGTGAACCCCTGAGAGTTTCACATATATCCGTGTATACACACAGAGAAATACCTAGCGTAAATCTTGAAGGCTTTCAGGAGGCCTGCATACATACAATGGGCTGCCAACATGAGCCAAAGCCCACAAAATCCAACTCTAAGAGAGAGTAAATACCACAGCCCTGTATCACTGCTGGAACAGTAGACAGTGACTTCTCCTAATTGAACTACTGACCTGGGGATCTACAGGTCACTGAAACCTCTTGAGATGGTCTTCTATCTTGTTGCTGTCTTTCACTGTAATAACAAAGGAATTATTTGTATTTAAGTACATACAAGATACTCTTGGATTGGAAGATTCCCTTGGTTTAAAATGGAATCCAAGCCAGCTGCAGGTAATATCAGCAGTCACCAGCATTGAGCTGCAAAAGCTCCATCATCTCAGTAATCTAACCAACTCCTTTCACATTAACCACAGATGCTAAAAATACTTCCCAATGAGGGTGAATTTAACAGTGAAAGGGAAGACAAACATCATTTTCTGAATTTACAAGAAGGCAGAATACTTCTGTGGATACCCTTACAGGTGTGTTACCTATGAGTCATTTGCTTCTCAGTCGTCAGAAGAATAAAGCCTACCTCAGAGCCAAACCTGACCTTGAAGAGGAATCAGTTGGTCCCTTCCTAGCGGGTGACATCTACGAAAGGGCCCAGTTCCCTGTTTCACATAAAGTCAATACTGCTGTTAGGAGCTGAAGCAAAGGATCGAGGATTGAAAGATTCATGGGAAGAAATTTGCTCTCCTGCTTCTATGAGGGAAAGCAAATGCTGAGTCCACGCAAAAATGCAATGGATTACCATATTGATCTGTCAGACCTTCCATGTGGATGCATGGAAGACTGAACTGCTATTATGCCATTACCACACTGCGTTGTGCATTACAGACAGGTCTCAGATTTGCTTATCTGTCCATGTGGTCAAATCACCACAGCTTAACAGCTGAGCCACTCTGTTCACGGAGTAAGCATTTTTAGCCTGAAGCAGGTGTGAGATCATTCCTCTCAAATATTTTTTCCATGGTGAGCCAAACTAAGTTACATTGTCTTCCCTTTCCCACAGGCCAAGAGCACAGTAGGGGATAGTCATCACAGAATAGCTGGCACATAAGAATTTTTATTTTGCAAAATGAACAACAGTTATAGAAGCAGAAGACTTTCATTGTCCCCTATCCTTGCAAAAAAAACCTCAAACCTGTCTAAAAAACAAACCTGTACATTAAGCAGGGAGGTCTCTGGCCAAATAAAGTCACAATTTTAACCCATGGTTAAAAAAAAAAAAAAAAAAAGAACAATTTAAGTGACACAAAATCATTACATTATACAGAAATTCCAAGCCAACACGAAGAAGAGAAAACAAAAAACAAAGAGCACGATGTGCTCCCAATGGTTCAGCTCAATGAAAACTGTGGGTGTAGTGTGTGAACACTTCTTCAGTGAAAGATCAGGACTAGTTCTTCACAGCTCTGCTCTAAATGGAAGAAAATGCAGCTCTTAGACGTTTAACACCTGAACAGCCACTGGTTTTATCTCAACTCTCCGTCTTTTTTTTTTTCTTTTTTTTCTTTTTTTTTTTTTTCCTCCCCACAAAGCTGAGTTTATAGCGATTGAACAATTTTCTTAGCTCTGACTGCATGCTGCAAACATTGGTGCTACAGCATGGATGTTGAGACTTTAATAAAACTAGAAGCAGCTCATGGTTAACAATAAAAAATAATATTTTTCCTTCAAGCAATTAAATTGTAATATAGGGCTCTCTAATTCCTTCCTGTCTGGTCCCGTGGGCCTAAGAATAAGGCAACATGAGAAATAAATAATGTGCTGCTGTTACACTGTTTCAACCAAATCTCAAAGTCTCTACAGGAGAAATATTGTCTCCCTCATTAATTCTGAAATCTCTTTTATGGTTTCATATATCAAGTTACCTTTCTGCTAACCTTTTATTTATATGCTAGTTTACTGCATTATGTTTCCAATTCAGCATTGTTTTAATGAGTAATTTGGCTTTGATAAATCTATGACACATCACAGACAAATTCATGTGACATTTAGCCCAGCAAATGCTCCAAAATAAGCAGACATCCAATATTCAAAGGGCCTGCAATATTTTGCAAGCGCACCTTAATGTTAGTTTGTTTTTATTTATTCCCTTCCAAATAACTTCCCAGCTCACTTTAACAAAGAAGTACTAGCAGCAGACAAGAAAGGGATTATGTTAGAAGGAAGGGAGGGTTCAGTAAGCATTTAGACATGAGTATTAAAATATCAGAGTCTGATTTCTAAGTCAGACCCTGAATAACCTGTGTGGAATGAAAGAAACAACCCCAAAACTGTAACTTTAACATAATCTAGGACTCTACTTAATCTACTATTAGGGAAGCTGTAGAGGGTCTGGTCAAGATCAGTCTTTCAGTGCTAGGTGCTGTATGAATAGACACAGCCCCTTTCTAAATGTTTTTATGCAATCTGGATGGTAGTTACATTCCGGTATCAGAAGGCTCTATGAACAAAACAAGAGCTTCTCAAGTCTACAAAGTAATTTACAAGCATTTGCAAGATTGCACTTATGTGAAAGAGCTAGATAATGCACAGAGAACACAAGGGAAACCTCAAAACATGCAGTGGAAATACAACCATCACATCAAGATTGCACAGAGATCTCAGGCAAGAGAAGGAATCTGTACCTTGAGGTGAAATCAAAGTGGGACAAAAAAGGGTAAGATGGGGGAAAGCTTTAAAGTGTCTACTGCACCAGAAGGAGATGAGAAACCCTCAAATCAAGTATTTTTTGTTTAAAGAGCTGTGAGACTTAGCTCAGAAACTAATCCAAGGTTGAACCCAAAGGGACTGCAGGCTGGAGGTTATGCTTTCACCACATGGCTTCTTCAGGGCTCTCCTACCAGCCACTATGGCCTGTCCACCCTGAGCCTTGGACTTGCAACTATTCGTCCTAGGCAGGAGGCACACTTGATCACGTTTACTGTCCCCACCAGGAAGAGACATTTCAATAAGAAATGTCCCTCTTGTGCTACCTGGGTTGCAGATCTCCTACATAATGTAACCCTGACATTGTTACAGAACCTGCATCATGAAGATTCACAAAAGCTGCTCAATTCAACATCCCTGTTCCAAAAAAAAAAGGGCAAATCAGCTATAAGAAAGTAAGCGTTCATTCCCAAATACTGTAAAAAGGTCATTATTCCAATTCAAAATAGGATGGGAAAAAAGGGGGTTTGGTTCTATTTCTTTTTTTAACCTGACATATTACCCTTGCTGGAGTGTTTGAAAATCACAGAGTTACAAAAGCATAAACACCACTGAGGAGAAAGAGTCTATCTTCCCATTTCAGAGGAACTGCATTAGGATACAGATCCTAAGGCACCAACTTAATGAAAAAATGAAGTTTTTCAGTGTTGGCAGACATTTAAAGTATGTGCCTGAAATGAGTGAGTGTTAACCAGCTTAGCTTTGCTTCAGAGAACTCTTCCGTCTGGTAAGACTCCCTAGTATTTTACAGTGACATGCGTCCCCCCACACCCCACTATCATCTTCAGTGATGATGTGTGTCCTGGAAATACTAGTTATTGTAGCTTCAAGCCCTGGATTTTATGAGCTTTGAGTAATTCTTAGCATTCAAAAACCTCATTCCAAAGGAGAAGACTAACAAAGTTTAAAAAAAAAAAAAAAAAAAAAAAAAAAGACGGGTAGTGGTTGGCATGAACGGAAATGGAAATGGGCACCAGAAGTTTCTTTCTCCCTGCACATAGTTTTGGTTGCACTTACAGGCTGCTGCATTCAACAGCTGCATCAGTTCCACATTAAATGAAATTCTACTTTTGACCACTCTTCTCAAAAGTCGAGCTCTAAGAATTTTTGAGTTACAATACTTACTTATATGCAGTGCTCTTGGACCACATATTCTCCCCTCAGTCACTACGCACTTTACAAAAGCAAGTGAGTATCACCAGCCTCATTCTGCAAACAGCGAGCCCAAGGCATGGAGAAGCTGCCTGACTCATTCAAGACTGTAACGATGAGCCAACGCAGAGTCAGGCCCCAAATTCAGATCTGACACACAGTCACATCACTAGACTTCAGCACTGTAACCAGAGAGAGATGTCATTCAGTCAGGTTATACACCACAGGTTCATAATAAATTTTACTGGAATTAGGAGGCAAAGTACATCACCTTTGTTGGCAAAATGAAAATGCTAAATTAAGGATTCAATCGTGTAAACGCTGCCTGTGAGGCATCCCCAGGGATCCCCCTGATCCGCAGTTGAGCGAGGCAGCGATGCTGTCAACCTTCTGCAGCTCTTACACAGTCAAGCCACAACATCTGTGCAAATGATTTAGCCCTTATACAACCCAAGAATCCTAATTAGATGCATCTAAAGCATTTCACAGCCAGGTCTCTAAGTCCAAGATCACTAATAGCACAGTTGTGCAAGTAGGCCTTTGAAGTCAGTAAGACTACTCAAGTACATAAGGACAATATACTGGAGTATGAGACTGATCTTTCCAAAATTGAAATAACTGGTTTCCAGAACATTTTGTAAAATTAAGAGTAGCACTGGAAATTATTAAATGCAAGGACACTGAATTATGTCTCCATTTACAAGGCATCAGGTTCAACAACTGCTTTTCACTAAAAATTTTAAAAAGAATAAATATTCACTTTTTGTCTTCCTTCTTCCTCTGCTTCTCAGTTACAAGAGTTTGCTTATAAATGCAGAGAAGAAACAAAGAATATAATGAAGCTGCTTTTTAAGAGAGAATTATTTGCTGCTGCTTTTCAAAATTGTTAGTGTTGCAGTAACATGTAGAACACTTCAGTATTTTTAGTTCACAAAAATGTTATTTATATTATATATAATATGCATTTAGTACATACTAGTATGTAAGCATATAAACACATGTACTACAGTACATACTGAACTATTTAGATAAAACATTTGTCAGAAAAGGACAATGTCTTAAACCGCACAGAGCTGAATAGAATTGTTTCTGTTTAATTGTTTCTCTTTCATGGAGTATTTATTCCACTCCATGAAACTATTTTTTCTGTTCTTCTTCGTTGAGGCTCATACTGGTATTGCTCTCACCACCAAAACTGCACCTACAAAACGCTCTCACCACCAAAACTACACCTACAAAATGCTCTATAAAAGCCTGAGTTATAATATCATGGTTTAATCAGCCCTAACCTGACTAGCTTAATGAGGAACAATTGTGTAAGTAGGAAAATAATTTATCTTGGGAGTATGAGGCAGATAATTTTGGTTAAATTCTTCCAGATGGCTTCAAAACCTGAAAATTAGCCAAACCCTTTACCAACCTACCAAAAGAGCTTGGATACCTTCCCTGACTGATTCATAAAAAGAATATGTTTTATGTACTCTATATGGCATGATACTATCTGTTCTTGGCCACTAGCACAGGCATATAATTAATCAGTATTAGCTGATGCGTTTTTCTTTCCATTTATATTAGAAATGCAGATTAAAACCAAACTTCTTACAACCTTTGGATCTGATATGCTTCCTTTCTTCTCTTTGATCTAGTAAGCTCTAATGGCGGGAAATGGGGCATTGCTGCCTCCCGGCAGCACAGAGAGCTGGGATAATGCTAGTGCTATATGTGTATGTACTCATGTACATATTTGTGTGTGTGTGTATATATCTCTATCTAACATAGTGCTTTGAATATGCTCGATAAAGACTCAAATATGGCTGTTTCTGGCATCTAGAATGCAGTACAAGAGAGTGGCACATGTTAAACATGAACTTTACCTCAGTGACACCTAGTGCTCAGTTATCCTGTGGTGGCAGCACTCCCTGTGACTGTCTCTTCATACCAGCTCGGTTTCCTTGGAGTGGTCCCCTCTTTACATGGACACTTCTCTTTACAAGGAGCCAATAGGTCATCCTCGCTTCCCAAGCACGGTCCAGAGGGATCCTGATGTACGATTTGGCTGTGACAAACATCTTCTAAAGGCTTCCTGCCCAGCCTGTTTAGCTTCCTTCAGCAATGCCCCAGCACCATCAGTCTGCATCCTCCACAGCAAGGAGATGCAGAAACACAAACCCGCAGTAAGCAAAAAAAATAAACAAAGAAGAAGCAACAGGTTGAAGAGGAACAACTGCTCTGGCAAAGCAATGCAGGATAGAGCAAAGGAAGTAGAGAAGCTGAGGGAGCCAGCAAAAACCTTTTCAGCAGGCGGCCACGTTGAGAGAAAAGTTATAACTGCAGGGCTTCCTCTGGCAGCCTGGTACCAACACTTTGACTCCACTGACAATTCTTTTATGAGACAGGAAATCATTAACAGCACAACTGGTTTTCCTAGTAAAGCAGTATCTGTTGGAGCTGAAGGAACTCATGTGTCTTTCAATTTCTACAGACTTAGAAAAATCTAAGTCAAGAGGAGGATTTCTGGATCCAGTTCCTGTGCTAGCAATAGGACAACTACATAAAAGTCAAACTAATTTCACTGACAGAACAAGCCAAACTTAGCAAATGAGACAGAGTTTAAACATCAAGGAGAGGGCTCTGAAAGACAGCTAAGCGCTAGGGTAGAGGGGACACAGAATCTCTGTTCTTGGTGGTGTGCAAGAAAAGATCTACCAGAAATGGTGCAGGGAGCATTGATCCTGGCTGGGAAAGGAGGATGTCTGTCACCTCTTGAGCACTGGCCATTTTCACTGGTGATTAAAAGTGCTATTTTTCCAGGAGAACCTGACAACCCAGCTATAAGGGCAGAGAGCTGCAATGCCCTCACAATGCTTAGGGGTACTATTACTAGTATAAGCCAAAACACAACAAATACTCTTCTACCTGTCCTTCACGTTCAGCATCCAGTTTTCCATTTGAAGATTCCATCTTTCTCACAAGTGATAATTTGTTTTATGCAGTACTGAGGGACTAAGCTGCATTCTCTTCAATACCATCCATTCCCCCCCTCCAATTTTTCCCCCTCAACACTGCGCATTTCTGATCTGTATGGATTCCCACCAAATCATTCCCATTCTTTTCAGTCTCAATTCACGTTTTCAAGTCTCTGATCTATTATTCAACCCATCTTTGAAGTCTTTTAAAATTCTGCTAAATCCTTTAGGAGGCAAAACACTAATATAACAACATTATATGACTTCCAGTGCTATCTTCTATTCTCTTTTTTTCATTCTCTAATATCTTTTGTTTTGGCTTATGCCATACAGTCAGGGAAGGAGGGCTGAAATCTCTATAGGCAAACATCGTGTATTGGGTTTGCCTTGCAAGGTTTTGGTAGTGGGGGGGGCGCTATAGGGGTGGCTTCTGTGAGAAGCTGCTAGAAGCTTCCACTCGGTCCGACAGCCAAGGCCAGCCAGCTCCAAGATGGACCTGCCAACGGCCAAGGCCGAGCCCATCAGCAACAGTGGTAGTGCCTCTGGGATAACAAAGTTAAGAAGGGGGGGGTGGGAAACCCCAACAAGAGCAATTGCAGCTGGAGAGAGGAGTAAGAATATGTGAGAGGAACAACTCTGCAGACACCAAGGTCAGTGCAGAAGGAGGGGCAGGAGGTGCTCCAGGTGCTGGAGCAGAGATTCCCCTGCAGCCTGTGGAAAAGACCATGGTGGGGCCGGCTGTCCCCCTGCAGCCCATGGAGGATGATGGTGGAGCAGAGATTCCACCTGCAGCCCGTGGAAAAGACCATGGTGGGGCCGGCTGTCCCCCTGCAGCCCATGGAGGATGATGGTGGAGCAGAGATTCCACCTGCAGCCTGTGGAGGACCCCACACCAGAGCAGGTGGAGACACCTGAAGGAGGCTGTGGCCCCATGGGAAGCCTGCACCGGAGCAGGTTTTCTGGCAGGACTTGTGACTCCGTGGGTGACCCACGCTGGAGCAGTCTGCTCCTGAAGGACTGCACCCCGTGGAAGGGACCCATGCTAGAGCAGTTCATGAAGAACTGCAGCCCACAGGAAGGAATCATGTTGGAAAAGTTCATGGAGGACTGTCTCCCATGAGAGCGACCCCATGCTGGAGCAAGGGAAGAGTGTGAGGAGTCCTCCCCCTGAGGAGGAAGGAGCAGCAGAGACAACATGTGATGAACTGACCACAACCCCCATTCCCTATCCCCCTGTGCTGCTCAGAGGGGAGGAAGGAGGGAAAATCAGGAGTAAAGTTAAGCCTGGGAAGAATGGAGGGGTGGGGAGAAGGTGTTTTAAGATTTGGTTTTATTTCTCATTATCCTACTCTGATTTGATTGGTAATAATTGAATTATTTGTCCCAAGCTGAGCCTGTTTTGCCCAAGATGGTAATTGGTGAGTGATCTCTCCCTGTCCTTACCTTGACTCACAAGCTTTTTGTTGTATTTTCTCTCCTCTGTCCAGCTGAGGAGGGGAGTAATAGAGCAGCTTTGGTGTGCAGCTGGCCTCCAGCCAGGGTCAACCCACCACACATCTGCATTATGCAGATTTTCACTTTCTAATGGGAGAGAAGGCTTATTCTAAAATCTTGGGTAGGTAGGGATGTTTTAGTGAGCAAGCTGGAAAAGAAAAAAGAAAAAAAAAAGAAGAATTTCCACTGGATTTGTTGGAAAGCAGAGGTGTACTTTAGCTAACAGATTTTCAAACACAACTTGCTTTGATGATACTAGGTGCAAGGTCTTGCTTTAACTCAAATTAAATCACACAACACTTTATGAAAACACCTCTATTCACAGAAAACTGTATTTCTTATATAGCTTTCTCATTTTGCAAATATTTTTAGTTATTTACCCTGAGAAGTCCAAATGAAAGCAAATCATAAATGTGCCTATAATTTGCATTCCTTCCCTGTAGAAGATACTGAAGGGTTTTTTTCATTTAAATATTTGAAACCTATAATTTTAACACATTTTTACCATATCTCATCCAGAAAATATAATGCTTTTAGATGAAAAAATAAACAAGTAAACAGCTATTAATTCAGCACAAGTCTTTCAGTTACAATGAAGAGGTTAGAGGAAGGAGGTTGTCCTGATTTCAGCTGGGATAGAGTTAATTTTCTTCCCAATAGCTGCTGTTTTGGATTTAGTGAATCTTGCAGCACAACATGTAATTTTACTTTGTTGTCACAAAAGCTATACTTAACATTTTCTTATATTTCTAGTGATCAGTGCTTCTAAAAGTCTAAGCTGATATGATGTAAAAATATCATAATATAAAACAGCTTATGAACTCAAGGCCATCTTCTCATGCAGCAATTTGTCTGTTCTAGAGAAGATGCAGATTTGAGGAGGATCCAGGCTCCTGGATCCACAAATTCAGCCACAGAAGACAAACTCAGGAGTGAAAATACTGCCACCAAGCCAGAATATGTCCTTAGATACATCGGTGTAGCTGAAATCAGTAGAAATATTCCATGTTTGCACCTGTGTAACAAAGTAGAATGCAGGTATCTGCTTTCCCTTTAGACTTAATATCCAATAAGACAAGAAAACAAATTCAAGCTGTTCCCACTTCTTGTGTTTACCAAAATCCTGTAATTGCTCTCCACAGGAAATACTTAAGAGGATACTCTTGTCCTGACATGCAAAACATTACACAGAGTGATTCCCTACTAACCTATTACTAAGAACCCTGTGCGAAGCCCCAGATAGCGAGGTGGGGAGAAGCAGCTCCATCTGACTCTCGCTGATTTACCCAATTTGCATCCATATAAGCAGAATTTAGAGCATGTTTACAGAACAGTTTTTAGCAGCATCAAAGGCTACTTGCACAGATCTGCTGACTGGGAATCCTGAAGCATACAGAACACAGGTAGAGCCAACAGTAAAAGCAGTAGGCCATAAAGGGTCACAAGTTCTTAGGCAGAACTGAATAAATTCACTTGAAAGACCAGAAATACGAGGTGGCCTGTGGCTCACAAAGGGAGAAAAACAAAACTCAAACTTTCCAAAGAGCAAAAGCTTATTAATCTTTTTCTGTTCAGCTTTTATAAGTTTTATAACCACACATCTCACCTAGAAATACTTAGTCTAAGACCAATGTGTCTTGTTCTGTGTAAACTCCCCAATCAGTGCTGCCTCCTTTTCTATTAATCCACCCTTTAAAATACGTTCTTTTATCAGGTTTTAATGTCTAACATGATTTAATCAAGAACACATGCCTCATAAATATCATCTGTCATGTTCCATTAGTTTCATGTGGAAAAGTACAAGTCAATAAACAAAGGTTGTGCCATAAATCTGCCTTGAACACATTATACCTCAAATAAGAAAATAAAAACATGTGTGTCCTTTGACCTGGATATTCTTAAAAATGGAACTTCAGGTATTGTCTTATGCCTTTAAAAATGTCTAAAGCATTCACAATTAATTGCGTACCTAAGCAATTTCAATTTACATAATGTTGATATGGAGACGGTGATTAAATAAGCACTATGCCTTTAAGGCACCTGCTAAATAACATCACTGCCTCTGGGTTAAAACTGATATCCCGGACTGCACAATGAAAACCAGGTCTCTCCACCATGCAACTCTGCTGTAAAAATCCCTCATAACTCAGAGGAGACATTGGGTTCAGTTATTAAAAGAGAGAGGGGAAGAAAGGGGGGGGGGGGAAGATAAAAAAAAGGACAGAAAAAAAAAAAGCACCTTCTCTTGTGTGCTGCATGGAAATGTGGTTGCTGTAAACACCAGCAAGTCCAAACAGCACTCACAGCATCCCAGTATGCTCTCCTCAGCCCCTCCACTGCTAAGCTGGTGGGCACCAGTTTGTCACCAGTTCTGATTGTCCAAGTACACAAATTATATGAGGTACTTGGTTTTGGTACTTAAACCAATGATCAAATTTGATGCTTGGGTCATCTGGGAATTTTTATTAAAGGAAATTCCCGGCCTTTTCAGAGTTGCAGGCTACAGTCAGTGCTTTCAATCTTTCCTGCTCTCTACTGCACACAGCAGTTTGTGGCTTTTGGTATTTTCCACTAATGATCTGTGTTACAGGCTGTTGGGGAGTGCTTTGTGGCTTGTGAGTACTGTGGGACAGATGCTCCCTGGACTGAGCATCGATTGCCTGCAATAGCAACAAACTGGATTCGATCATCCATGTGGTCCGTCCCAGTTTCCTGCTCCTACCAACCCAGTGGGTTTTGGATCGGACACCCTACCTGCCCAGCCTTCTGCTCTGCAGCAGCATGGATGAGAATGTCCACAGGTTTCACTGGGGTCCTTGTCTATCTCCCAGCACCCTTCCACGCAGCATGCTGCCTGTTGTGTCCTAGAGCTGGTCAACTTGCTAGGTGGCTCATTCAATTTAGCTCTGCCAGAAGCAATATTCTTTTTCCTGAGGTCCCACTGACTTTTGTAGGATCTGGAAAATGGTCAACAGCTCTGATGCCTGTCTAAAAACAGGAAAATTGGACCGACAACAGCTCTGGAGTCCTCGAGAAAGGAAGTCAAATGTTTTCCTCTCATACATCGTAAAATCTGAGGAACAAGAAGCTCACAACTCAATAGTTCAATTTTGAAGTTTTAAAAAGAAAATAAAGACTATCTGTTTTTTTCCTTAATGACCACTCTAATCACACACACACTTATTTCCTGCAGATCCCATTTTACCTCTTTGTGCAGATGGGCCTATACTTATGTCCAAAGTAGGTGATCCCCATTGGTTTCTAATTTTTCCAGTTCCTCCTGCCTTTTCCCAGTGTTCCCTCCCTTCTATGCCCAATCCCACCTTCACCTTCTCCCAACCCTGCAGCCACCAATTGATCAGCCTAGGATGTGCACATACACAGATGGTCTGGGTGCCCTGACCTGCTCATAGAATCACAGAATCATAGAATGGTTTGGGTTAGAAGGGACCTTAAAGATCATCTAGTTCCAACCCCCCTGCTGAGGGCAGGGACATCCTCCACTAGAACACATTGCCCAAAGCCTCATCCAGCCTGGTCTTAAACACTTCCAGGGATGGGGCACCCACAACCTCTCTGGGCAACCTGTGCCAGTGCCTCACCACTCTAACAGTAAAGAATTTCTTCCTAACATCTAACCTAAGTTGACCCTCCTTCAGCTTAAACCCATTACCCCTTGTCCTGTCACTACACTCCCTGATAAACAGTCCCTCACCGTCTTTTCTGTAGGCCCCCTTCAGGTACTGGTAAGCTGCAATTAGATCTCCCCGGAGCCTTCTTTTCTCCAGGCTGAACAATCCCAGCTCTCTCAGCCTGTCCTCACAGGAGAGGTGCTCCACCCCTCTGATCAGCTTCGTGGCCCTCCTCTGGACTTGCTCCAACAGCTCCATGTCTCTCCTGTACTGGGGCCCCCAGAGCTGGATGCAGTACTCCAGATGGGGTCTCACAAGAGTGGAGTAGAGAGGCAGGATCACCTCCCTCGACCTGCTGGTCACACTGCTTTTGATGCAGCCCAGGACACGGTTGGCTTTCTGGGCTGCAAGCACACACTGCTGGCTCATATCGAGCTTCACCTCTCAGAAGAAAATGGGTCAACACACTGCTTCTCCATGTCCAGCTCTGTGGTTGGACCATTTGGTCCTATGGGGAACAGCTGACGTTAATGTTGAACAGCTTTATGCAAGTCCCCACACAGAGTCTTCAAGATTTCACTCCTTTCTCAAATGTTCACCGCTGTAAAATGGGAGCTGCATGTTTACAATCTGAGTAACTCACTGGTTCCTCTGCCTCTGGATTTGGAATTACAAAATAACACCATTAGTCAGGAAATGGTAAGGTACAGCACTCCTTGTATAGTTACCATGCTCTGACATTAACTTACCCAATTCTCTACCAGTTGTGTCTTGTTAAATAATCTGCTGGAGTTCATCACCTTGTTGTAGGAATGTCCACTGCCCTGGGACTTGTTCCAACACTAAAACTGCCCAAAGAGTATCAGCATGCCTTATGATACCTGACTGTGCTTACCTGTGCAGGGCAGCAAGCAGACCTCAGCTTCTGCTGCCCTCACAGCACTGCTGGGCTGAGCTTGTGCCTGGGATATTCTACTTCTTACAGCATTCCTTCAGGTTCCCAGTCCCACCCTTCTGATATGAGCCAGGTTAGTCCCAGTGTGGGTCAGCCAAAGCTGTACTGGGTGTTGTGGGGCTGGGAAGAGGCCATGTGATGAAAACACAGGAGGAATAAGATGACAGCAGATACAGGCAAGAGAGGAAGAGTCAAGCAAGCACATCTCGCATTCAGCCAGTGGTGCTGATGTGGCTCATGCCTCATGCAAAGCCATAAAAGCATTCCAGCACCACAAAATTCCCTGCACCATTGCTAAGCATCACTACTGAATTTACCTGAAAGAATCAAAATAGATTTACAGCACCGCTGTTGTGAGTCTCTGCAAGGAAGGGGCTGACAAGGGGAATTCCTGTCACCACAGGAACTTCCTCACTCTCACATCACTCAGTTGGCAGTACTACCAGACCTGTGGACCCATATTAAAACTGTACAGCGCACAGTACCACAAGATTAAGACAGCACCCAGCAGAGCAATCCTCACAGCACCCTGATGCAGCCCTTCACAAGTCAGAGTTTAGAGAACCAACCCACATGGCTGGGCAGTGACTCAGACCTCCAGAGTGTCTCACAGGACACACTGGGAGTACACAAAGTATTTTATTTTATATGTTAAGCAAGAGGACACTTCATGTTCTCAGTGCCAGACACAGAATCAGTGTATGGTACGCAGTTCCCAAGTGCTTACTCCCAGGCTATATCTAACCTGGCTGAACACCAGGGCCCTTTGCTGGCAGAGGAACAAGTCTCTTCCAAAAACCTGCACTAATTACAGCTGCTCCCAGAGCCCTTACAAATATCAGGTTCCACTTCCCAGCTCTTGTGTTTCCTTTTCTTTCAATAACAAAATTTTAAAAAAGAAAACTAGTTTTCTGGGCCAGAAGACTCTACACATCCCAACAGTTTGATAGGAAAGTCATGATACTTGTAATTCCCTGAGATCTTTTATCTTGCACATCTCAGACAGACTCCAATGGTATCACCTGGCAAGGAGCCAAAGGAGCTCTGCTACTAAACCAACATGATAAGATCAGCACTGAGTGGAGGAAATGCGAACAAAAATCTCCCACTTTTCCCTAGATTTTCATCCAAACAAATGAATATGTCACTTTAGTTCCCCCCTCAACAAAGTCTCAGTGCCTGAAGGTTGGCCCCATCCTCCCTCTGTAACTCTGAATTAATAAAAGAGCAGTGTATTTCTCTGAGTCACTCTCCCATCCCACTTCTTGTCTTCGAGGCCTCAACTCTTTGGTGGAACAGAAGATTATCACATGGCATAGCTTTCTAGGCAACTGTCTGCATCATGTGCTGGAACTCACGATGGGAAGAATTCAAAATTAACACTATTGCCCAACTCACAGAAGATACCATAAAAGGACACCCACAGAAAGCATGAACCATGTAACATTCAATGTCAGAAGACTAAGCACCAGATCCAGAGAGGTATTTAGGCACTGAATTTCCACTGACGTCAATGGGAGTTAGGTGCCTAAATACCTCTCTGGATCATATCTAGTAGAGGAAATTTTAAGGCTTGATTTTTCAGTGGTTCTACAGTTCCTACAAACTCTTCAGTACCTCCTTTGAGGAGCAAGTCCTTCAAAGGAACACCTAGGAGACTCATCACGCATCTGTCTTGCCTGAAAAAAACTCATCCAGTTCTCAAAGGAAACAGACTGGATTTGGTAAGTACATGGGAAAAAAAGCCACCCCACCACCTTTTATGACATTGTTCAGGTGTCACTGCTTGCCTTCCTAGGAAGTTCCGTGAACCCCTAAGGCAGGATCCTGTCTCTACCTTATGGAGTGGCAATATGATAGGAGCCATCTGACAGCTATTGCCTTGTGGAAGAATACCTGATAGACATTAGCTGCTCCTTAAAACTTACAGATTGTTTTCAATTAACATAGGCATCACTAAATTTCACTGGCTCTTAAAACAAAATTAAGAAAAAAACAAAACAAAAAACCTGTCCACAATAACATAAGTTGATAGGATTCTGTAACTGACCGTCTATAAAGAAATCAAACTGCACATGCTCTTAGTGGGCACCAAAGGGCAATCCTTGCCCTGTTCAGAAATATAAATCAAAGATACCACCCAAAAGAAAGGGGAAGGAAAAAAGGCCCTTGTGATGACAGTTCAGATTGAAATTAATTTGCCCACTTGCAGAAATTCTGAAAGTGTTTGCTCTTGATTTTTCATCCCCACCACATGGCAGCTGCTTTCTTCCAAAGCACACACTCGCACTGTTGTGGGCTGTTGGAGCAAGACAGCCAACATTGGAAATAGACATGTCCTGCGGTGGCACGGCAAGCAATGGGCACAGCGGCCACACCACAGGGTGCGCGGAGCCCTAAGTACATATACAGACACAGACTTGTGTCTGGCCCAGGGACTGACAGAGGTGGAAGGTGTCACAAGTATAAATCTTAGACCAGGGAGCCAAAGAACTCAACCGAATTTTAGTCACATGGGTATCTCTCAGTTTCCCTTGGCTGCCTCGATCAACTCTGGCCCAAAGTTGTAAAACTTGCCCACAGCTGCTCTGCTCACCCCCAACCTGATGTTTCACACTGTGACTTTATGCAGGCTTGTTTGGGTCTAACAAGGTCCTTATTTTTCTACAATGCAGGAAATAAGGAAACCAGCCATCAATTATTAGAAGCGCAGCAGATCTGAGCCGCGTGGCTGTAAAACAGATTTTTCTTTAATGAAACTGAGCTGGCATTTGCCAGAAATAACAAGTGCCCAAGACCAAAATGTAAATCAAAAGTAAAGGAGAGTTTTCAAAACTTTGAATCATTGGTAGCAACAGACGAGCTCAGAAGGAGGTTGGTATGATTTTGGAATGTCTTAAAAATGTGTGACTAATATGACTTCTAAAGACATTATTTGTGAGTTAGTATTTCAGTCTCCCCACAGAAAGAAAACATCATGACCAGAGAGGGCCACAACATTTGCTGTAATAACTGTGTTAGTATGTCACTACTGCTATGCTAGGAAGGAGGCTAAGAGCCTTTGTTTTCATTTCAGAAAGCAAAGAAAGGAATGATATTAATGTTGAAACTCATCAGTGCTTGGTAACAGAAGGAAGGAGACAGCTGTTACCCTTTGCCTACGTGTCCAGGTTTTAAACCCAGCACTTGGTTTTAGTTGGTCTCAGCCCAGGTCCTAGGAGACAGTAGGTTCCATCACAACATCTCTGCACGGAGCCTAGTGTAGTCAAGGAGGAGTGGTGCTGTTTGCTGAAGAGAGAGACATAACAAGAGGAAAGAAAGGGCGGGTTTGGAGGAAACATTAGCTGCTAGAAATTGCCTTACCATAACTTCTGTCAAAACTGTGTGATTGTGGTGTGGTAATGCTCCTCCTTCCCCAGCCTGCCCCCTACTCGTGTAACCCACAATGAGGCCCTAAATTTAGCCTCAGTATGGATGCTAGGCCCGAGAATTGAAATGCAGAGGGCACATGAAGGAAGAGCAGCACCACATCTGGCAGCAGGAGATGGCCTGGGACCTGATCTTTTACAGATTGCAAGTAGAAGCCGTTGGGATGGTCCAGCTTGTTCGTCTAGTGATTCTACCATTGAATGCAATTGTCCATGGTTGAAATGAATCATTTCTTCCATAGGAAAATCCAAACCTGGCTCAGCACCTCCAAGTACCAGAGGATTTATCACATCCTTTGCTAAGCTGTGCCAAGGTTAATTATCCTTGCAGTCAAAAACATGAGTCTTCCTTCTTGTTTGATCTTTCTCGGCTCGAGTTTCCAGCCATGAGGTGTTGTTCTGCATTTATCTGCACACAAAAAACCCCTCAAGAATCACATATTCTCTCCTCTAGTGCATCTCCAGAACTGACCAGATTGCCTCTGATCTTCCATTAGTCCATCAGTATCACATATGGGTTAGCATCTTTCAGATCTTCTCCAAATCCTTTGATTTTTCAAAACCATTTAACAAAGTTTGAGCATTAATCTATCTTCCTGCAGCTAGAGTTCTGCTAAGCATCAAGGTAACATCACTTCCCTACGCTTTGTTGTAACACATCATATCACCTCATACCCCATTAGAAATGTATTTTTTCACACTACTAGAATAGGACATCCCAATCCTTTTCAGTGTCATTGCTTTCCAAGACATACAGTCTCCCATCTGTAAAGACAGCTTATATTCTCCATGCCAAGGTGCAGTCTCATGTGTTTGACTATATGAAAATAATTATTGTCCAGTTCCTGATGCTTCCTTAAGAAATTCATGTCATGTACCAGTCACTTCCTAATTTTTGTTTATTATTCTCTTAATCTGAAGCAACAGACAAACTTTACTGGCAGTGATTTTCTATTTTCTGTCAGGATTTCAGTAGAAAGTATTAGATTACACTGGGAACAAAACTCAAACTTTCAGAGTTGTATACAAAATATGGTCACTGTACAAAATATTATTGTCTGGTGTGCATCTCAATTTCTATAGATAAATCAGTTTTTTACTCCATTCAAAAGTCAATATTATTGTTTTCTATACCACTATTTTTCTGCCATCAACATTGCATGTGATGATTCAAAATGTGTCCCAGAAGCTTAAGTCTAAGCTACCAACACATTTACCTCTGCCAGCCTCACTCTCAGGCTTGTTATAAAACAAGAACGAGCTTGATGAACTCTTAAGAAGCAGAACAGCTTCCTTCAGCTGCTATGTTAATGCAGATTTCCACCACAATACATCCTTAGTTCAAAACTGTCTAAACTCCACCTGGACCATAAGGATGTAGATATGACCAACAACTAAAGGCCGATAGTGCTGGAAGACTTCAGTATGGTCAGTTAACTTTTATATTTGGAAAACAGGATGCATTGTGAATGAATAATAATAATAATTCAATGTGACCCTAATTCAGTATCAATAAGGCTATTTCCTTCTTCAGAACAATGGCTGGCATTTTCTATCCCCAACAGGCAATCGTTTGTTAGCAATGGCATGTCCCCAGAATGCCACAGAACATTTCACAACTGCTTTGCACATAAAAATCAATCATTTTCCATGCCCGGTTGTCCCACCACTGGCTCTCCCAACTGCTGCTCTTAAAACCCTTCACTCAGTCTGGTTTTTATTGTATGCCTTCTTGGTGTTTTCTTGACAAATGAATGAGTGGCCAGAAACACCAATGTTAGACAAGGAAGGATTTGAACTTTGTTCAGTAAAAGTCAGAGAGGATAGAAGCCTGGAGTATTACAGTTTGAGGGACCTCTTGTAACTTTTTACAGTGCCTAAGCAGTTGAGTGTGGAATTAGAAACATCACAGGGAAGACGGTCGGGTCCAAAGAGTTACATCCCGCAGTAGGATTTCCATCCAGCCTGTCTTTAAAAATTCCAGTGACAAACAACTCACAGCCTGCTTGGGCACCATATGTCAAAAGCTACGTATACGCCTAGTTAAAGTTTTTCCCTATGTAAAGCCCACATAATCCCTGTGGAAGAATAAACCAATGTAGAAGAGACAGACGGTGCTGAATATCAGGTGCATTTCTCAAAGTACTTAATACCAACAGGGAAAACCTAAAGCCACGCACAGCTTCAGAAAGGATGCAATAGGAGATTGTCTTCCACACCAGCAGAACAAGACTGGTGCCTCTGAAGGATGTGTGGGCATCATGCACATGAATTATAACTCTGATCTATAAATCAGTGGATTCCATGTTTAGAACATCCTTCTCATAACTACCTTGTATTCTAACTCTGGGTTGCTCATCAAACTAGAAAATGCTGTAGTCAGGAGCATTCACACTGGAAGCTATATCCAATCTTCCAGACTGTTTTCTCTAGTGGTAGTATCATAATTCATTTTTACCTAAATGCCAGTTGGTTATAAGATGAGGCTATATTTTTTCACCAAGTTTCGTCTCAAGTCTCATATTATCTAAGTTCTGAAACTACCTCCCTGTCACTTCAGAGTGACTGCTTGCTGCCGAAACATCTAGCCCATGCATAAAACATCTTTATCACCTCTAATGTTTACTGTTCTTAATTTTCAAGTCTCCCAGAACTTCTCCATCAGCTAATAAAAACTCTGCTGTTGGCATTAACACTAACCCTTAGCAAGGAAAGTTCCCCAAGCAGGTTAGTCCCATTTTGAGAAATTTAACCTAGGTACCACCGAAGCAGCCAGCCTCTGCATAACACCAGTGTTTTAACTCAAACTTGCCAAATAAACTGTACTCGTAGCCAATGCCATCATTCATTCAGGCTTAAAACACTATTGATGATTAATCATTCCAATGGTTTACTCTCACTTTCTATATTTCAGTCCCTTTTATATTGGCTTTCAATGACTAATCTTGCAAAATATATGCACTTGTAAAAGTATTTGTGGAAGTGGCAAACTTATAAGCAAATAAACATAAAAGCGAATTTTGACAAAGCAGTGTGAGTATTCATGCCAGTAATCTCTGCCTAACAGCTTCTGACAGGACGCAGTAAGAGAAAGGCGATCTCATATGAATAATGTTTCCAATAAAAGCTAGCCAAATCACCCTGACAGGTTTTGAGTATTTACACATTCAGCAGACCAAAAGCTATTTACACCAGTTGCCATACTTCCACACATTTAGCCCACAATTCAAATAAGTTACAGCCCTTTATATATATTTAAAAACAAGCCAAGAGCAAAGTTGCACAAAGTAAAAGACAGAGGCCAGGAGTCTAAGAGAGTAGAAAGAATAAGTTATTGAGACTTAAGGGCAAGGAAGGTGCAAGTGCGCTCTAGGGGTAAACATCCCCTTAAATTTCCTGCATACCCATTCAAATCAGAGAGATGCTGAAATGCATGGGGATCTTTGTTTTGAAAAGTTATACAGTCTGTAGCTTACCCCATGAAAATATGACAAGTCAGCAAACCTTATCGAACAGCTTAAGAACTCAAAGAAAAAGAATATAAGCCAATTTGTGGTGAGCTGGCAAGAAGAAAAATAAGAAGCAAAACTGTTCAGATGAAAAAGATGTCTCATGTTTTTATTTTGCCAAGTGAATTGAGTCCATACTTACAGAACAAACTTCTATGCATCAGCCCTCCGGGGCTCAAGTCTGCCTCCTTTTTCCCACTCTTGGTTTTAAAATGGCGTCACTTCGGATTTGCACCAGAGCTAGGGATAATGGAATCAGGCCAGCTCAGTTTCAGTTGAACATAAACCAGCTCTGATGACTTCAAGGAAACTGAACATTGCAATAATCAGATATCCAGAAAGAAGGAATTTAGTGTTGCTTTTTCTTATTCAAGTGCTGGGAGACAGACTCAGCTGCATGCAAAATCTGTTCTGCCAGAGTGACGAGGATCTCAGGAACCTTGGATTAGCTACCTGCTCCTCAAGCCCAGAGGGCATACAATCCTTCAGGTAATTTCTGCCTCAAGAACAACAGTCGCAAGAGACTTCTCCATCTGCTAGAAGGGCAACCCTGAAGTTGCTTTTTTCTCCAGCAAACTGGGGGAAAGATTTTCCACCCCAACAGGTACTTACTATTGGCTATTTCCAACACAGCCCCCTTAGCGTAGCCTCCCTTCCTTCACCTCAGCATGTCAAGCACTAAAATAAATGGAAGAATTTGTTCCTCAGCAACAATTCCGCAACTGGCAGCATAAACCAGATTCCAAGCAGTAAGAAGCCCAACTAAAATGCTCCATTAAAATCCTTACTCTCCCAAAGATAACAAAGATGTATTTTGCACTTTTCACCACTCACACTCGAGAAGACCTACCAACAAGGGCAAGCGCCACGTACTTCACGTAGCAGAGAGAAATCTGGTCCACGCACACACTGTGTTGAGGGGGTGCAGCCATGCTCAAGCAAGTCCCACCCCAGGCTGACATAGCCATATGTTGCAGTGCAGCATCCTGCAACACCACCAGATCAGATCTCAGAGCACAGCCGCATCACCTGAACACTGCACCTGAATTAACAAACTGTCCCTCAGCATAGAAAGTTAAGCTGGCGCTGATGGTGGGCTGAAACAACTGCACTGTTTCTGGCTCCAAAACTGGCTTGTCTTTCTCCACACCATACTCTGTTACACTCTTGCAGTAGAAATACCACGAATAATACACAGACTTGCCCCAAAATGATATAAGTAAGAGGTACAGCCTAGAATAGAGTCCAAGTTATCCTAACTCTTTTCATCTCAAACATTTATTTACTTTGCCATGTCAGCTACTGGCACAACCTTTGTGTTACCTCTCTCTGCCTTCACTGTTTTTGCTTCTTTCATGTATGATGGCAGATCACACCAGCCTGAGATCCATGCACGGTCCTGAACAGGAAGAAAAAGTAAAGGTGAATATACTGTGCTGACTGACCTTGGCATCTGAGCTACCAGGCTGCTTCTGCTTGCACACTTTTCTTTCCAGGAGAGAGTTTAACACTTGGATCTTCTCTTCTGTGCCTCAAAAGAACATGGATGGGATTTTAAAAAACATTCAGTACTAGCCTCCTCCTGAAGTCAATGCTACAACTCCCTGCAATTTCAGCAGGAGCAGCAGAGGAAAGCAGGAGTTATGAAACCTCATGTTAAATCCTTTCTGGGATTTTCCCAGAAAACACTAGAAAATAAAACAGAAATTTCCCTTTTATCTGTTCTTTAACTTTCTCTTCTCCGTCCAGCACAGATGGGGGTTGGGAAGCAGGCAGGACTTGCATAAGGAACAGTAAGTGAGAGCTGTTCTGGGGTGAAATGAGTCCTTCTGAATGCAAAATGCTGCTTTCCTCGAGCACCCTTCCTGTCCTATCTGGTCTTCTCTCTTGAGCATCTGCCACTATGGAGATGTTCCATCAAAAAGCACAACATACAGTCATTGTAAGTGACTGATCATTTGCTCTCCGTGAAGGATTCAGGTTAAATCAAAGCCAGCTGCTTTAGAGAGGGGCAGGCGGCTAAAAGGAATTTAAAGAGAACAATGATAAAAAAATGCAATCTAGAACCTACATACATAGGAAATCTACTCTTGTATTTCAAGTAAATAACTCTAAGGTATTTAAGCCTCACCCACAGAAAATAATTTTATAACTTTTTTTTTAAAGTCATCCTCTTGCATTGTTGTTCTGCCCTAATAACTCTGAAATGTGCTACTCATCTCTCCCAGTTAAATATCCTGTTTCACAAGCTCATTCCTAGATATCTGAAACTGCACAGCATTTCTATCTAGCTTTAGGCATCTAGCATTCCAAAGAATTAATATTTAAACTTATTATAAAGGAATGGGGATTGTGTTAAGCATGTAGTATTTAGCAAAACATTCATATTAATAAACTGTTGTATTGCTTGTTCGAAGCACATGATCATTCTTTAAATTCAAAAAAATATTATGGTCTAAAACTGACACATGTATCTGTATTTTCATTTTATTACAACCAAGACTTAGATAGGATTATAGAGTAGAAGCTATCAGATTTCAATTTTTACAATATGCTTAAAATTATATTATCTTTCTTTGCCTAGGGGATTGTTGACTTCAGTATTTAAGTGACTTTAACTACAGCAAATTGTGAAAAAGCAGCAAATCACAACACTTATTTAAAATAATCTTAGACTCTCTACCTCTGCTAGGGAAGTGCCTCATGTTAACTTTTTTATACATATTATTGCTCTTATATCTCTTGATTATAGATAAATGAATAAAAAACCCTAATTGGTTACAAGATATCACTTAATTGATTTTTTTTCCTCTTATATTGGCCTTTGATTTACACCTCAGATACACTCTCCCAAGCCAGCACGTGTAATTTATTTACAGCATTGGAAGGCAGGCAAAATAATACATCATCTACTGTTATACAACCTTCTACTAGGTATTAAAATACCAGGCCCCTGGAGACACACTTCATATAGTTCAGCAAGTTCCAAAATAAACCAAACCACCAACCCCTTAAGCACTTAAAATAACAATGGAGATCTGTATTAAAAAGTTAGTTTTACAGTATTTGATGATGTCGTCTTAGTGTCATTTTTCCCTCTGGCTAAATATGCAAAAAAAAAAATGCTTTCCCCTCATTCTAAAATAACTGACAACTCTATAGGTCTCACAAAGCCCTCCTCTTATCACTCACACAAATGCCAGAATTAAATGCAGTTTAAGATGTTTTGCATTCATTTAACCCTTTAAATAAATTTGATTGGGTAAATTCAATTACAGTGCTTCTTACCAATCCACTATGCAAAAATAATCACATATACATTCAAACATAATGACAGAAAAGTCAGACATAATTATCAGATTTAAATCAATACAATTGCTTAAAAAAAAAAAAATAGAGCTCAAGCACTTTGTGATGATCTGACTGAGTTCAACCTTGTAATTCCTAAATGCTCAACACCTTAAAATAACCTAAACCACAGAATTTGAATCTGTTTCCTACTGCAACTCTGGCAATGTCTCATGTGTTTTTCAAGTAGTCTCCTTTCAACAAATAATCTTAATCATTAACAATCATTTAACACAGCCAAACTAATGAGGAAAAGGAAAGAAAAAAGGGAAAAGGAAAGAAAAAAGGGAAAAGGAAAGAAAAAAGGGAAAAGGAAAGAAAAAAGGGAAAAGGAAAGAAAAAAGGGAAAAGGAAAGAAAAAAGGGAAAAGGAAAGAAAAAAGGGAAAAGGAAAGAAAAAAGGGAAAAGGAAAGAAAAAAGGGAAAAGGAAAGAAAAAAGGGAAAAGGAAAGAAAAAAGGGAAAAGGAAAGAAAAAAGGGAAAAGGAAAGAAAAAAGGGAAAAGGAAAGAAAAAAGGGAAAAAGAAAGAAAAAAGGGAAAAAGAAAGAAAAAAGGGAAAAAGAAAGAAAAAAGGGAAAAAGAAAGAAAAAAGGGAAAAAAAACAAAAAAAAAAGGAAAAAAAAGAAAAATCATTGTTCCAGGTTACTAGCGAGGCACAGATTCTGAGAACAGAAAGTTCCAGGTTCCAACTGAGATTTCACATACTGGGTGCCAGAAATGTAATGGGAGGAGAAGGAAAAAGGGGAATTCTTTGCCTCTATTCTTCAAAGCCTGTGCAGAAAGGTAGTACTGCAGTAGCCTGAACTGATACTTATCTGAATGGCAGAACAGGCCCTTGCTTTTTTTACATGCCCCATTTAAATGCAATAAAATGGCATGAGTGGTTTTAACTGGTCGTTCTGTCTATGTCATTGTAACGCTCCCTGCTCTCAGAAGAAGATAACAGCTGTGCCATATTCAGAAACACATACTTTTGCTATTGTTTGCACATTTGTAGGGCAAGATTACACTGTACCACAGTTAGTGTGTGCTGCCTTTGCTTTGGAACCTTGTATTCTTTGAGTTACATCAGTGTGCTGGGAAACATTTGGTGGCCAAGAAAAAAAAGCAAACAAAACCAACACTCTACTAGAAGCAGTTTCATACACTGTGAAATGATTACTAGATTGCACGTCTTGTTCAAGCCTGTTGACATATAATGATAGAAACCTGGAGTACAAAATGGAGCAGTTTATACCTTTATTTCCTCTCCAATTACCCTGCCATCGACATCTTCAAGAGTTCTAAAATGACTAAACAGCAGAGGTTCACGTTTCTATAATAATGGTACCGAAGATGGAAATTAGATTCACAGTACTACAAACTTCTCTTCATAGTCCATACGTTATTCTACTTGCTAGCTTACAGATGGATTTAATACAAGGTTGTTATTTGTTCTACAAGCTTTTCCCTGTACACAGGATAAAGCACTTCTGTAATATTAAGGTTGAAATACTGACCCAGCTAAAGTTAGTGGCAAGACTCCTACTAATATTCATCATTTAGAGTAAAGTTTTATCCCTCCTATTTAACATACTGCATATCTTTGCTCACCGAAAGTGGAAAAAAACCCCAACCAACCAACTTTGTTGCGATAAAGTACCATCTCCCAGAAGACATTCACATTACATTTAATAGTTTTACTAAATAGAATCCTGAAGCACTTCCAGAATATAATCTCAAATCTACTAAAAATCCTCAGCATACACTTTAACAGCTTATATATATACAGGGTTGAACTCTAACATAAATAATCATTTAGATATAGTTGAATGTATAATTTAGAATATTCCAAGTCCAAAGCATTTGTAGTTGATGAGACTATTCACGGGAACACAGTAATGCACATACTTAGGCACTTGCGAGATTTAGATTTTAAACTTTTTCTTACTATAAAAGAAAGGAAAAGATATTTTTCTCTCGTCCCATTTAGCAGAGTATATAATAATCTCCATTTTCATTCCATGTGTTAACGTAACATTATAAAGCCAGAACAAGTAATTTCTTATTTTTTTACTTCTATTCCTTCAAGTAAAACTCAAGAAGTTACAAAATCTCTTTCACAGATCAGACTTATTTCCTGTAATCTGACATTATTTGTTATTCCATATATTTCTACATAATATGATAGATACAATATTTATTCTCTTCATTTTTTCCAATAGCTGTATTTTTTTCCTGAAGCAGATGGGGTTTTTTTGCTTTTACTTTACAAGTACCGATTATCTTTATATGACAGAACAATCATTAGATCTTCGGGTTTGTATTTGTAAATATTCTCTACTCCCAATCTCTAAATAACAGAGAATTTCATTATTAGATACCATTAAACCTCTTTTAAATCAAATCCATGAAAGGGACATCTTCATTTCAGTGACTCTGATTTTGCAACACAAATCATTAGAACTTCCTTCAGCAGCAAGTAACCAAAAGTTACTCTCCTATTCAAGACAAGTAAGCATTTTAGTCAGTTTAAGGCAAGAAGGGACAGTCACAATTTATCCCAAATGACTTTATGCACACATTCTCCAATCTGCAATTTCTTCTCCTTTCTTCTCTTACAAAAAAACCAAACACCAAAAACCAAACACCAAAACCAAAAACCCCACAAAGAAACCCCAACCCAAACAAAAACAACAGACCATGGAATAAAAAATATCTGTAACTGCAAGTTCTGTTCAAATAAACCTTTAAATTCCTTTTTGTGGGGGAGAGTTCAAATGCAGCAAGCAAGAGAACTATAATGAAAAGATGAAAAATTTATTAGTACAGCTCTATATAAAATTAAGAGAGTTTAGAGATCACCATACCAGTGAGGCTATTCCCTGTCTCCTTATCAGCCCATATAATATTTATCAACTCTAAGCAGTCCCATTTGCTCCAGTGGGATAATTCAGGTGAACACAGACAAGGTGTATGAAAGAAAATGGCAGAATCAGGCCCAAGACCAGTCAATACACCTAATAAGTCATATAACCAAAACATATGCTTTTGCTTAAGATCCCAACATTGTAAGCTGTTACTTAAGCAAGGACTGTCCTGCTAACCAAGGGAATAGTCGCAGGGGGTTACAACGGCAAGATTTAACCCTCCTTCTCAACAGCAGAAGAAAATTAATACATTTCAATACATTGGTTGTATGTTTGCCAAAAGCAGCTACAGCTGAAAAAAAAAAAAAAAAAAGAAACAAGAAAAAAACACCAGCCCACTTTCTCCTTGTCTGAATAAAAAATACTCTCAACAAGGAAACATCCAACTACTGCAACCCGAACAGCTTATTGTTTTGCCCGCTGTAAGTTAATATCTGAAGTGGTTACTGCAAAGGTCTGGGCCATTTGGATGATTTCCCAGTGGCACAACTAACAGGATAAATCTCGTCATTTCTACTGAGTCATGAATTAGGTACACTGAACGAAACTGGAAAAGAATGAGAGAGAGAAGTGTTTCCTGGTAACAACCATAATCAATGTCATTTAAAAAAATTGAGATATTTGACATCTTTATAGATTACTCTTTTGTCACAACTAAAGCTTTCTTTCCCAAAAGTTTCTTTCCCGTTGACAATAATTATTTTGCCCTGTGTTACTTTCAAAATGGTAATACCCTAGCATGAAATTCAACGAAACAGAACCAAAATCACAGAATCCCTGGAAAACATTGTAAAATGGACTTCATACCTTATGGTACAGTTACTCTATGCCGAGCAGACCACAAATGCCTGTAAGAAGCACTGTCTGGGTGCAAATACTCTGCCTTATGACACACAGGGAAATCAAGGATCTAGAAAAGCGTGGTGTGTATCACAGCCAATCATACCAGAAGGGGGAGGCTGGGTTAAAACTGGGTGGTTATTTTAAACAGCTCCCAAACAGAACAAAACACAAAGCACAATTCCAAAATACTGATACTTTTGGTAAACAAACAGCTCCATCCTGCAAAGTTTAGACCCAAATGATCTGATTCCCAGAAGTAATCCTCACCACCACCCCTCAAGTTTTTGTTTGGCTGTTCATGTAAAAAGACAGGCACAGAAGCATTTTGCAGGATCGTAACTTAAACACTGTGAAGCAGTGGAGTAACACCACAGAGATATTACAACAGCAGGATGCTTTTTCCCCATTGTGATTACTTCAAAGCTGCCCTTTTTATTAGTAGGGTAGTGTATCATTTTGATTCATTCTTTTTTGAAAAAAAATCCAAAAAAAGTAAAGGCATGTTTAAAAAAAATTTTTTTACAGGCAACTATAAAAATTTATTTTGCTCTTGTTAAAGAGGGTCTTTACCCTCCCTATTTGCAGCTTTCAACTGTGGATAAACCAAAACCAGGAGGCACATTCTGTAATCTAATCCAGACTGCAGAGGGAATTACTGGGTACACGGTACTCTGGGGCTGGAGAGCAGGAGACGCACAGTGTGATGATCTGAAATCAAGCTGTCATCAGTTTCCTTCCCAAAACCTTTTACTGGGTAAATCTAAATAGTTCCCTTATTCCCACTTCCTAGCTATATCTTGTTATATCACATCCACATGCAGTCATACTTGGCCCTTCTCTTTATCTTCCTGAGAGAACCAGGGGTGCTGGGAGATGGTTTACACCACTCCTTGAAAAAAGATCAGCAGCCCTCCCATCCACAGCATAGCTCTCTTTAGATAGATACACAGAGCTCTGATTTTACAGTTAGCTCACAGTGAACAATTGAGGGACTTCTGTTATTTCTGCAGAACTGACTCAGGAGCATAGGGTGCTGAGCAGGGGCTGGCAGCTCACAACATTCAGTGGGAGAACTCCAAAACACCTGAGTGGACATTAAGGCACTTGCTGACACCATACAGGTCACGAGGAGCACAGCTCACACATCTGAAATCAGACTCTAGCCCAAAATTTTACTTTCCCTAACTTCTCCTGAAAATATCTTCACAGGGGAAGAAATAAACCAAAGAAAACCCCAACCCCAACAAACAATAACAAAAACCAACCACCTAAAAACCCCCCAGTGCTGCCGTCTTTGGAAAAATCCAACATTATCCATCAAATCACCACACTCAGTAAATTAATCCTATCCTGCCCATGGATACCTCCTACCTACTCCCATGATGCAAGTCACCCATATGCTGAAGCAACCACAAGGTAACACCCTGAACATAAAATACATTAAACAAAAAACAGCAACAAAACTTAAAATTTTTTTTTCCCCCAGTGGTGAAAAGGGGAAATCGATCAGTCAGGAAAAATGAATTAGCATCCTTCTCCCAGTGCCCACCTACACCTACTCTAAGAAGTCCCAAGTGAACAAAAATTACACTTTTCCCCTTACCCTCCCTACACCCCTGCCCTTTGCAACACTCACAAGAGAAATAAGCATGAAGAGAAGAGTAAGTAGCTCAAAGCGAAAAAAAAAGAAAAAAGGAAATTGCTTCAACAGTCTGCTTGGGTAGGGCAATGCATCGCTAGGATTTTAAGCTGGTACAAACCCTAGTCAAACGGCATCAACCTCACTTGTGAGACCACAAGGGACTTGAACATCTCACCAGTCCCTTCTACAGGCAGCAGTCGCAGCAGCACAGCGGTACTAGAGTTCATAGCTGTCCCTTCACACTTTGTGAATCCTCCTTCTCCTCCCTCCAAACCTGGTTCTGTGTAACAGACCTTCATTTCATTCTTGCCAAACATTAACAACCTTTCTTTTTTAAATCAGGAGAGAATTGCAGTATTAACAAACAGAAAAATAAAAAAGGTAATTTATAACCTGCTGCTCCACTCTGTCTATATTCACTGGTGATGAACAAACACATCCTACAGTTTGCAGGACAGACCTCGCACAGATTGAGGTGTTCATTAACATCACTTCATGGCAATAAAAGGTGCCATCACCCTAGGTAACAAGCTCACAAAAGAAAATGTTACTAGTCCAAGGGCATGCAGTCTACTTTTACTTGTCAGAAGAATGGACAGAAAAGGGATGTACGGAAAAAATCCTAGGGGGAACTGTCTTATACCAATAAGATAACAACATGTATATCTCTAAAATAGAGAATGGGAAAGGACTGAAAAAAAGAGAACTACCTTTTTAACTTTACAAAAAACATAGCTTTAGTATTAATAACCTTGAGTGTATATATGTCTCTGCAAGTAGCTTTGGAGCGTAAAGGAATGCTTGAATTCCCTCTGAATCCACCCAGTGATACCTTAGAGGGATTTTTTTAAAACAAAGTTTTGATTAACAAATTCAGCTCGATTAACAAATTCCAGCTCAATCAACAAGTTCTAGCTCAAAAGGGTAACTAACAGATTTTAGTGGGCAACTTGTGATCTAATTTCAGAGCCACTTCTTTAACAATGGATAGATGAAAATCGGGCATTTGTTAACTAGCAGAATTTGCCCTTGTGCCATGCCTTTCAGGCACCAGGAATCCCAAGCCTGAGAATTCATTGCCTGAATCCAGCATTTGTAACACCTCCTTGAAATACAAACTATAAATCCAAGCAACCGTGGTGAAACTGCTGAATAAGAACTAGGCATTTATTATCAGTCAGGCATACTCACAAACAAACACCCCACACGCACGCTCAGGCGCAGGACTGACTAACCCAGTGTTCAGCACCATCCTCAAAACAACCACCTCTGAGAAGCGACCCAACTGAGCAGCAGTCGCTCAGGAGAACTAACGAAGACGCCGGTCTCAGGATTTCTTAAGGAATATTGAGAAACGCTCTGCTGCCCATCAGCAAGAAACAGTCTGGTTTACGCTGTGCCTCCAAGGTGCATAGAAATTAAAAAAAGTTTTAAAGCTTGCAGTTTAATTAACAAGTTAGAAAATATACTGAAGACCAAAAAGAAAGGGAAAAAACCCCATCAAAAAGAAAAAAAAAAAAAAAAAGGAGCTTGATGCACACTTTTTGGGTGGTGGGCATTATTTTTTTTTGTGGTGGTAGTGCTCGGTTCATGCATTTTTAAACTCACCCTTCACGCTTTGATGTTTCTGCTGCTGGAAACAATCTTTGGAGCCTCTAGCACATCGCAGCTCTTGCGCCCTCGGCAGAATTGGGATCCTCTCGAATATGCTGGGTCTTTTGGGGATGAAATCTAGCAGAGGCACTGACATTTCAGGGGGGCTCTCCTGAGGCTCTGTGTGGTCACTGCCGTTGCTGCCAGTTATCTTAAAGGACATCTGAGGATTCAAGAGATCTTTACCACTGCTGGGACGGCTCACCCGCGGCAGCTCCTTCAGAGGCGCTCCCTGGCATTTATCGGTCACCTCGAAGCGAGCCGGACCGGCGCTGGTTTTCTGACCCCCTGCGAGCTCACAGTGCATGTCCGCGTCCGGCTGCTGCCAGGGCCCTCGCCGCTCTCCTGCACCGAGCGGCACACGGGGCGTCAGCGCCGGCGGCCGCCTCAGCCCCGCCGCCTCGGCCCCGCGCCGGCGATCGCCTCAGCCCCGCCGCCTCAGCCCCGCCGCGCGCGCCGCCAACGGTCGTTAACCGCCGCCCGCGCGGCTGCCCGCAGTCCCGCGCGCTCTCTCACGCACACCGGCCGGAGGGGGAAGAAACGGGGACACTTAGACCTCGGCGGCGGCTCGCCTGTGAGGGACGGGGGTCCGGCGCCGCGCGTCGGCTTTCCTCCCTCTCTAGGCAACACCGCCGGGCTTTTCGTAACAGCGCCGGGGAAGGCGAGACCGACTGGGAGGGGAGGGGGGCCCGGCACACGGCCGGGGTTGCGTCGAGGCCGGTGCCTTTCAGCTGAGGCATCCAAAACAGCGGCCACCCAGGCAACAGAGGACGCGGCGGCAGCGCACGCAACGCCGCAAGGCGTGTTTGCCAACGCCGGGCGTGCACACCGGGCTAACCGCGGCCGCCGGGTCACCGGCCCCGGCGACGCGCAGAGATGTGCGTGAGGGAGAGCCCCCCCGGGCGCGACAGCCGCGCCCCCGCGCTCCTACCTGGGAGGGGCCGCCCCGGGGGACGCGCTGCCCGCTGGTTGCCGCCGCGCCCCGTCCTGCCGCCGCGCCGGGCTCATGGGCTCAGCCCAGCTCCCCCGCCGCAGGGCCGGCTGCCTGAGTGAAGGCGGCCCGGGCCATTTCCCTGGCGCGGCGGCGGGGCCAGTCCTTCGGTCGGGCCAGTCGGGGCGGGCAGGGGGAGGGCTGTGCCGCCGGGGCCGCCCCTCGGGGCTTTGACAGCGGCGCGGCGGGGAGCGGGGTCCGCCCGCGGGCCCAGCCCGGCCGCCCTTCACGGCCTCGCACCGCAGGAGAAGGGGAGGGAGCCGAGGACCCCGCACTCGCCGTGGGCGTCGGGAGAGGGTCAGTGCCTCCCTGTGCCCCGGGCCCCCTCAGAGAGCCTGCACCCTCCCGGTGCCTGCCGCGGCAGTAGGGGGGTTCTTGTGCTTGCCCACAGGCCTCCTGAGGGGTCCATGGTTTTCCTTTGCACCAACCCGCTGCCGAAGGCCTGGACCCTTCCACTCTGCCCGCGGGCCTGTCCCTAGGCAACCGGCTCATGTCCAGCTGCCTCTGCACCAGGCACACAACAGGCAGGAACCATGGGACACCCGCAAAGCACCCCACCACTGAACAGCCGGCAGCACCCTATAAACAACTTCCGTGCAAAAGCCACAGCAACTGCAGTGTGTCACGGAGGAGCAGTGGGAGAGAGCAAAAGCCTTGCCAACAGCCTGGGCCTGGAAAGCAAAGAGATGTGTCAGAGGTGGGTACAACCTGCCCAAGACATCTCCTCAGTGACGCAGTTTCAGATGCCTTCAGTGCTTCTGTCTATATGGTGGTCGTGCACCATTCCATTCCTGTCCTACAGGTGCCTGGAGCTGGCCCATTCCATTAGAGGCAATTAAGCTAGCACAGAGCAATGACATTTGCGCTGACTCCTTCTGGGCCAGCTCGGGTCTGGAAGCAATCTAGCTGGGTTTATTAGCTTGGGCCTGGTTCCAAGCAAACGCAGGCTGAGCAATGATGCACAGCTTTGCACCAGCAAGATTTACCAGCCCACTCTTTGCTGGCTCGGGGTTGTTTGCACCCTGCTGCCTTGCATGCTGCTGTCAGCACAGGTGTAGCACAGCAGGTCTGTGACACACCAGGACAGCTCAAAGATAGGAGTGACTTGGAGTCCCCCCCTGATTTACATGGGTGTAAATCAGACAGATATCTGGTTGGAAATCATACCTGTTTACATCAAATCTAAAGGAGAGGCTTAGGAGATTTAGCATGAGGAGGGACAGCTACTGAACTGGTGTCTTGCTATGCCCCTCCTGAGGAGCATCCCACAGCTAGATGACAGAGATCTTCATCTTCTTGCAGCACAGATGCCACACAGAGTGCCTCGCTCACAGTTTTATCCATCCCCTTAATCACGTATGCCACCCTGCGGAGTAAAGGAATGGTCAAGACAGGAGGCCATGACTTTTTCTTGGCAAATGCTAGAAATGTTGTCGATTTGGTGGGAAGGAGGCAGCTCTCTATAAAAGATGGGAGAGCTTGAGATGGAACAAGCAGTTCTGGGAGCAGTGTGCCTCTCCCGCCATCCAGCGTGGATGTTCCAAGGTCTACAAAAGGAGCTTGCCAGCCTTTACCCTCAACAAGGGCAGTAATAGAGTCTTTTTCTTCTGTAAGGCCATGTCTTAAATTGTTCAGAAGTTAATAGCTCTCTGTCAAATGTGGTTGAAAACTGGTAAATGTCCTCAGAATATGTTAGTAGGAGCAAGATGCTACAAAAAAAGGAGAAATCCCCACCTTACCTCTCTGTAGGAAACAAAACTAACTATCAACTAGCCGGCGCAAGCACTGAATTTTAATGGTGACATCCTGGGGATTTATAAAAGCAAAGTAAAAAGTCTCAGCGTATGTTATCCCTCTGTGTGGCTGTTCTCTACAGCCATACAGCACCTCTCGGTGCTCTGCTACCCTACATCCAGTCCCCAGCCCCATCAGTATCTCTCAGGACCGAGCAGCTCGCTCTCTTCGATTTGGAAATGCTAAAGGTACCTGGCAGTGCTACCAGGAACAGTAATTATTTAAGACACAAATACACTGTGGTGACAGTCTAAACCCCAGCGATGTGAAGAGGCAGTAAAATTTACTGAGGGAAACATTATTCCAGAACGCAGTGTAACCAGGGTAATCTCGCTGCTTCCAGCACAGGAAAAATCCAGTGTTTAGGTGGATCCTGATCATGGATTGTGCAGATTATTACATCTATATTGATACACACTGTCTGAATATCTAAACTAGAGGATTTTTCCTAGAAAACAGGCAGTTTGGGGTATATTGTATAGCTTCCTAGAAGGATTTTCTTTCATGGTTAGGCATCTTCCCACAGCAAGCAGAGAAAAGGACAGACTTCAACGCTTTGGCTGCCCTCACCGCATTAACCCACATCATTCTGAATTCCCTACCTCAGGCCACATGTGTCCTGCTCTGAACCACTGTTTATTTCTTTTTTTCTCTCACCATTATCCAGAATATTCTGCAAAGTACCGGCAGGTGCCGCCACTCGCTTAGCAATAGCCCAGGGCTGGGCTGTTCCGCAGGCAGGATTGAGCACAGAGCCTCCTCCATGCTCTGGGCACCTTCTGGACAGAGGGATGGCGGGGGGAAAGCCTTTTTCACACAGGTGGCCAGGAAGGCTGCGGACCGAAGCACATCACAGCTCCAAGCCTCAACAGCGCGTTGGACTGAAGCCTTCACAGCAAGGTAAATCTCGCAGGTCATCTCGCAGAAATGTAGACTGCATAAGCTCAGGCTGCAGGTACCCACATTCCTTCAAGAGGAAATGAGGCCTCGTGGACTCAAACCTTCTCTCACATCACTACTTCCTCAGTTTCAAGCAAGATGTTTGGCAGCTGCCCTGTCTTTGCTGGGATTATCGAGCTGGGGATGCCCATCCCTGGGCCTGAGCAAGAGAAGCAGGCAGTGGACAGACATCCTCCTCCAGACCTAGCTGTGCCTGATGGAGACTTGACACCTAGAGCTGTTCCAAAGCAATGACTTGGCTCCTCCAGCAAGTCCACAGACACAGGAGGAACAAGTGCTGGGAGGAGCCTCCCTGCTGAATCAGAAGACGCTTCATATGTTTTGGTTCTGGAACAACGGCCAAGCAAGTGCAATCACGGCTGCTAAGACTGTTTTATGCTCTGGGTCACCATGACTTTGCTGTATGCACAAGCTGTACAACAAATACTGATTCACCCAATGTTGTCACTACATCCATGAGCTAGATGGATGTCTTCCATCCTTGTGTAAATCAGTCATTGGTCTCTCTCCCCATGACAGCAATACTCTCCCTTTAGTAGAATGGGGGATGGGGAGGAGATTTCTCCATGTTAGCCACCTTCAACATTTCTGGTTGCCAAGGGCTGTGGTCGTGGGTCATTGCATGACCTGCAGTTAGCCCAGTTACCTCTTCCCTCTATTAATGAAGTCACTATGACCAAAGCAGACATTCTAGTTGGAAGCAGATAGGTCATCTTCAGTCCCTGAAGCTAGTCCCTGGGGGTTGCTTCAAGTCAGATACAAAAAGTGAGGTTGCAATTTTGGATAAAAACCATCCAGAGGAATACAACTGCTTGCCTGAATATCCTCTCCCTAGGTCAAGAGGGTAGGACACAAGTGATAAGTAACCAGAAGCTTGCCCATCTGCCCATTCACTCCTAGTTGGTGACCAAAGAAAGAGAAAACAGATAGTAGTCTAAGGCTAGCTCCAGCTGGGGTGAAATTGTACCTCATGGCAACTAAGAAAAAGCCAGGACGTAGACAATTGCTGGTGCAATGGTGCTAGTTGTGCCAACTGGTGTCCTTGTAGCCAGATGGCACTGAAACACTGATAAGTTCCTTGCCCTCGTGGTTCTGGGCAGTGGTGGTGGTAGGACAAGGCTGTGACACCAAAACCAGCTCCTAGACCACATTAGCCACAGAAACTAGCCAGTCCTGCACCACCACAGCACAGTTAACATAGCTGCACCCTGAGCACGCTCAAGACCATATCGTACCAGGCCCAACTCAAAGCTTACACAGAGCAGTGAGGAGAAAACCAAATTTTTTCCCCGCTGATACCAGCCAAGATCTGGTCATTGCCACAAAGGTGGTTTTCTCAGGGTCTACAGGTGCTTTTGTGGACACGCAGCCTCTTTGCTCCCAACGGCATGAGCCCCTGCGGTCACATCTGCACAAGCAGAGGCGCAGCTTTCCTGGCTTGAGAGGATGCTGCCTGGGAGCTGAAAACACATGAGGACAAGGAGAGATCATCTGTAAAGGGTGAGGGGAAGCAGGAGGGGGGAAAGGAAATTATGTGAAGGGGACCCCAGTTCACCAGATCCAGTCTTCAGAGTGTGCTCTTTTACCTTTGTCAGGAACAGATGGTTGTAACTGGCCTCAGCATTATGGCTGCTCACAAACCGGATCTTCGAGAAACTCCCAGAAGCTGAAAACTCCCAGTTCCCCAAGCAGTTTTTCTGTGGGAGGAGAGGAATGAAGCAGAACGGATGCAGGTAAGGTGAGCTGCACAGAGCAAACAAGCAGAATTGAAGTATTAATCTCTAGTTCACGTACTGAAATTCCTGCTTCTACTCCAGCAGGCAACAAAATTAAATTTCAAAAGGACAGAATTGAAATTGTGAGGCCTTTGTGTAACTGCTGCAGTACAGACAGAGATGGGAGGTGTTACCATATTAACAGTATTCTGTTAACAGTATTATGCCCTATTAATATAGGGCAAAACAAGTTCTCTGGTGGGAGAAATAACAAACTTTGTTATAAATAACCTGGTTGCAAACAAGCTGTCGATTCACACACAGCAGTTTATTTACAAAGGCATGCCAAGTCCAGACTTGTTTTTGTTTTAATTTACTGCACCACAGATAGTAAAAAAGAAACAACCAAACAAAAACTGAGCCAAAGGGATTGTCTCTGTAAGTATCCCCGTTTCTTAGAGATTGCCCATATCCCTTTAAGGCAGCACAAAGCCCGTCTTTATAGTGGTTTTAAAATGACCTCCTAAATTCAGACAGCAGGGTCAAACTGACCACACATTATCTAGCGACGTACTTAACTATTGCCTCATAACTTACAGATTTGTTTATAGCTCTTCCAGTTAGAAAAAAGAAATTCCTCAGATCACTGTGACTTATCTTTTAAAAACAAGTCTCTTTTCAATAGCTAGCATATTTTGGGAAAAATCACACAATAGTCTTCAATCCACCTTTGTCCTGCAGATTGCAAGACACGACCAGCATCTCCAAAAGCCACTGTAACACTACAGATCTATCTCTCTCCTCCCTGCCTCCCCAGTTAATTGGCAGATCATTCTACAGGACTTTGAGGGAAAAAACCTCTAAAAAAGGGTTCAACCAGCCTCCAGTCAGGACATGGTTGTTTACACCTGTAGTTAGCTTCCTCAAACATTCATCTGTATTATTTCTCTGCATCAATCCATAAATAGATTCACACCATTCATGCACAACACAAGCAGTAAAATAAACTTAAGTCATAAACAAACAAACAAACAAGCAAACCCAGGACAGCACAACTTAAGAATGTTCAGCTTGTAAAATCCAATCCTCAGCACTGGGACATGCCAGGACTAGAATTGCTGGTACAGCCTCGATTCACGCCTAGTATAAATGAGTTATACTACTGGCGTTATAACATGGCCCCACAGTTATTTTGCCTGGGGATCTATATATTCAATACACTGAAGATAGCAATTGCAGAATGAGCAGCTAGTCGCTCTTCTGTTTTGTCTTTATTGACATAGTGTCTGGACCACACATTGAATATATTTATTTCACATCAGCTGAGCCCTGTGCAGAATACAGAATTATTGATTTACTCCAGCGCATTTCTTTGGTGTCCATCACTGCAGCAGCCTACCAATTTGCAAAGAAATATTTTGGTTTTATCATTGGAGGTGAGGGAGGGTGGGGTTAGACTAAGCCCCATTTTACAACAGAGGTCCAGAAGCCAAAGGTTCAGTTTGAGCGCTAAACTTGTGACAAAGACTGACTGCTTCCCCCACCCCTCACTCCAGGTTATGTAGCATTTCCCATCATTGTATATGGTAAAGCACATTTCCAGTTCCATCAGTTAAGCTCAACCCTTGGTGTCCCAAACGGAGTGTGCAGAAACTGGGAGACTTGCAAAGAGCGACCACCCGTGAAGAGCTGAAGTGCTGCACAGGATCTTGGTGATGAAGGCAAGGACAAACCACTTCTCTTTGGCAGTATTCAGCTTGCACTAACCGTGAGACTGGCCTTTCTCTTCCTACAACGCTCTTTGTGGTTGCTGGTAAAGCCCTCTCCAGACCTGACTGCCAGTGTCTGCAAAAGCGACAACCCCCTCAGTACCTAACATCGAGCTGCAGCCCTGTGCTCAACCCAAAACTTTGTACACCGAAGGTCCACGCACAGCCTAGTGCTTCCCCAGACCTGCTTTGAGCAGTGACCTCTGCTGGTAACCGGACAGGGAACCCAGTGGTTTGCAAAGCTGGTGACGCATCTACCTGGGCCTCAAAGCTTGCCCTGAAGGTAGTCACTCAGTCTTGATCTGAAACATCTAACAGCCCAGAGCTGGAGCTTGCTGAGTGAGAGCACAGAATGATGCTTACACATAATCTATAACAGTCTTTGACTCACAGAAGACTACATATTCCCACTCCTAATTCCTTCAAAATTCACTCCAGGGCTCTCACCATACCTTTTCAGACAAGATGCAGTTAAATACAACAGCCTGCCCCAGCATCCATGGTTTAGTTGTCAGATTTAAAAGTCGAGTTATTCAAGGAGCAAAAGGCAAAGCCTGTATTTTGTATGTGTTTTGAGCAGGGGAGGGAGAAGAGCTCACTATTGACTCAGCACTTGGTTCTTCTGCTGATTGCGTGAACACATACACGTGCTTCCTAGGCCATAGTTTTCTCTGAAATTCATCCTACTTCTGGAACTGACTCTTTAGGGGGATTAAAAAAAAAAAAAAAAAAGAGAACTCCTATCCCATCACCACCTATTAGAATAATCAGCTAGTGTAGGCCACTCAGGGAACTATTCCCCCTTGAATTTGTGGTTTTGATCTCATGGCAGGCTCGAGAGACACCACGTTTATCTCCTGACAGCTCTACTGTAGTCCCAAGATTTTTGTGAGGGCAGAAAGGTGAGGTCTTATCTAATTTATTTTTTGTCCTCTGAAATCAGAGTAGAATGTAGGTTTTGCTCTCTCGCAGGCTGTTTTCTCAGACATAGGGGAGCTGATATGCCAGATGCGACTCTCTACCGTGAGCCTGCAGTGAAGGGAAGCAATGTTCTGCTGTGAGAGCATCCCCTTAACAACGTTAAGAGCTTGGAAACCACCCTCCAGGTATGCCCATAGCACCCAAACGCATTTGATCCACATAGCAAGTATGTTAACACAGTCCTGGTGATGGGAAATATCAAGACCCCAGGGGGAGGAGGGTGTGTAGGTAGTGGGGAGGGTCCTCAGCTTGCAGCATCTGTGATGATTCCACCCAGCCCTTTGTCACACACCCCCCAAATTCCCCAAAGCGTCAGGGCCTCCTCCCCAGGCAGAGTACAGGATCCCGCACGTGGCCAGTTTGTCGCTATAGGGGGAGGTCAGACTGCACCACTTGCCTGTGACTGAACAGGTACCAGCAGATTCAGCAGTGAGAGGCTGATACTTCCATAGCTGCAGCTGGATGCATCTGCAGGGGTGCTTGCCTCGCCCTCGGAGCCATACGTGTATCTCGGTAGGTGGGAAGGTGGCTGCTCAGGGCCTAAAGACACTGAGTGCGGTACACACAATACAGCCTCTGTTCAAAGTAAGCAGCAACAGAATCGAAACCACTTCAGTTCAAGGGTGCATTCAGGCCCTGAGCTGCAATTGGCATCAAGACAATTCTCCAAAGTGGCAAAGTGCTCCTGTTGAGGGAGCAAGTCCTGGCTGGCTCCCTCGGGTACAGCAGTGTGCAGTAGTTTCGAGGACTAGGGTCACCACGCTGTCCACCCACAGTCTGAATTTTCAAAGCTGTATCTCAGAAAATGAAGCAAGATAGAGGGGTTTTTTTTCATATTTACAAGAGACTGCTTAAGAGCCAAAGCCTCTATTTCATTATTCCATTCTAACAGGAAAACAGATCTGAACAATCAACAGTATACCTCTGCAGCTGCAGTGGAAATCGTTGCAGATACTCGTACTACAGCTAACCTGTAGGGAGAGGCAGGTAGTTCACCAGGTTACCAGAACAGCAAGCAAACCGAATGCTCTGTTTTGCATGTGCATGCGGTAGGCAATCCAGCAAGAAGATGCAGCTCAGCTTTGAGATGATTAAACAGATGAGAAATATTATCAGGCTTGAGGGATCCCATTTAACTGCAGATACATAGAAACCAACTGTAAAAAGGCTTTATTTTTTTACTCATTACCCAGAATGCAGAAATGAACTCAACTCTTCCCAGACTGATTATGTTAAGAAAGAAGTGTATAAAAAGACTTGAAACACCAGCACAGTTTGCCAGAGGAACATAATTATTCCCAAAGCCAAAACTAGATTAAGATGTTATTCCTGCTTGATTGTGTGAGCCAGTTACTGCATCTTCAGAGGGCACCCAACATGCACTTCATATTCTTGCACACTTACAGTCATGAGCATGAGATACTGTTAAAGATGCACTTTTAAGTAAAGGCTCAAAAAATATAAAAGTCTACAGCTCTTTAAGAACTGGAGCTTTTAAAAAAACCACAAAGCAATCAGCTTTGGAAACTCTTCTGTCATACCCAGAGAATGCCATGAATCACATGCACATTAGCAGATGTCGTGTGCAAATCTCTACTGCAACACAAGGAGGACAGACCCCAAGCACTTTGGCATCAAAAAGGCAGCTACATTTTAAGCCTGCTGCTGACAGCCGTAACACTGTTAATTACAACTTGCAGCTTATAGTTGTGGGAGTGTTGCAGAAAATACCAGAGCAATAAAAAACAAAAAAACAAACCCAAAATATTCTGCACCTGTTTAAATGCATGAAAAATTTATTTGAAACTTTTGGCTGAAGTATTTGGGTCAACAGTTACACCCGAGGTATTAAAGCACCATTTTAACTCCAGGTGCACATTGCAACACCAGAAAATAAGTAAATTAAATTATTAAATAAGCCAGACAGGCAAGAGGCTTTGACATAAGTCAAACCTGTGGCAGAAGTTAAGCTTGGGGAAGCTTTAAAAGACTTTGTGCTTAGCCTTTAAATATAATGAAAGGCTGTCCATCACTTTACGGAGTTTGCTGTAAGCCATCTCAATGCAAGAGGAACAATATAGTCCTAATTTGCACTATCACATCTAACACATGCAGTGCACCTGTGTTACAAGAAAATTATGTGTCTCTACTGAAGCAAGCAATAGGCAGGTCTTATTGTAGATTTGGGGTTCTTCTTTCACCTAAAGGCTCCCTGAAGAATTATTACTACACAACCGCTATCAGCCGATCATTTCATCACACCAACATAACTGACACTGTGGCCATCATGAGATCTGAAGTCCAAAAAAACCCAACCCCATAGGACTAACAGCACTGAAGAGAGTGGAAAGAAAATCATCCAAATTTTGTTTCCCCTTATCACACTAAATTCATTTGTAAGACCGTTTAGCTTACTGTTATCTCAAGGAAATTACAGTGAGGTACTGCAGCTAGGCCTAAGCGGTTCATACTCTGTACATTTTCTAGCCTAGATATCACAATAACTGGTTAGTTTAAAAATTGGGTAGTTAATTTTCAAACAATTTGGGCAGGTTTACTTCCAGATAAGTTTTAAAAAGCATTTTTTAAAAGTCATCATTTTCACCAGAAGCTGCCAATAATGTATATTATTTTGAAAAAGTTGGATATGCTGCAAACACCCTTCCTATCCACCTTAACAGAAAGCTGTTGATCCAAACTTTAATTCACAATATCGTTACTGGGAGTTTTACTAAATGCTGTAACGTTTCCTATATGTTTCAGTGTAGATAAAAACTTAGCTTCCTAGGTCACCTTAAAGATAAAATCCAAGCTGCTAAGTTTTCAAGCAGTATTTGTGTCTTAACAACACCGTTCTGCACACCCATTCCACTGTGAAGGAATATTTCCATCTTTGAGAAGAATAGCATGTTTAGCATGTTTTATTCCTGGGCACATCTGTTTCCTACTCCTAAAGTACACACTTCATCTGCACTAAAAGTGTTATCAACTAAATTTATGAAACACTTAGGCACACTAAGTATCTATGTAAATCTCCACTCAGCCCTTTAACAGAAAAGGGGAGGGAAAGAATAAAAACAGTGAAGGATCTGAGTGGCAAAGTAACTGAAAAACTCAAATGTCATAGTCTTATGTAAAATAAGAACTGACACTTTCTCATTTGTAAATGATATTAAAAGGTGGCAAGATGAATTTTAAAAAAAAGTTTTATTATACAAAAGATAATCCAAACCCAGAAGAGCTCTTCTACAGTTCTAGAAGTTTTGTTCTCCGACTTGTACTTCCATACGCTTTTCCAAAAAGCCAAGATAAAAAGGCTGATTAGTCCCACTTTCTTCTTACCACGAGTGTTGAAAAAAAACCCCAAAACGTAGCTGCATCAAAATCTGTTATTTATTCTTTGTATTCCAGGAATTGCTGAAGTCTTTTCTTATGTTCTGTAGACACCTGCACTGCACTAAAAACAACAAATGCAGAACATAAGAATTTACATGAAATGTAACACACTACAAAAATAAAGCCTCATGTCAAAATTAAGTATACCTTGAAATCAACAATTACTCTGAAGCTAAATTGTAGAAAACCCAGCTGTATAAAAAAAATCTAGGTTCCAATAAAAAGACAAAAAAGTATATTAACTCTTAAAACTGTCAATTCTTCACTTCAACAGTGTCCACTACTAGACACTTGTCCCAGAAACCGAGCCTAATTCCTTACCTTTAAGCACACACAAGCAATTATTTAACTTGCAAGAATGATTTAGGCAAGAAAGAATCTCTTAAAATGATTTCTCCTATACATCTAGCACTTCCAAACTGAGTGAGATTCACCCCCACAGGGAGAGATGGGCAGATCCTGCAAGAAGTTTCAGTCCCACATGTTCAGAGGCCAAGTATGAAAGTCTGCCTGCTGTGACAGCAGCTGAGAGCGAGCCATCAGACAACCAAGAAGCAAGGGAATTTCATTATTTGGACTCTTCATAGGATTCTCAGGATTCCCTCCCTACACAACAGACAATTGTCTCTAGTTGATTTGCTTTCTTTTCAATAGCTGAGATTTATTAAACAAGTGGTATTCACAGACTGTTTCTAAAGAGTTCATGAAAAGTCACTAAGGAAAATTGCCCAGAAATCTATGAATAATAAGTTTCTAAAGGGGACTATATATCTACACAAGAATTTTTTAAGGTTCCACAAATCAAAAAATATTAAAATACCATGCTAGATTAATGACCCAAAGGTAGTTTTGCACAAAATTCCCTTTTCACAGGACCTACAATAAGATTAAAACTAAACATAGGAAGCAAGCAAGCACGAAAATGTTCTTACTTTAAGTGTTCTCCGAAGACAGTAGTTATCCGGTATAGTGCTGTTTTCAGAGATGCTCTAAGTGCAAATCGTAGTGTTTTGTAGGATGTGTCCACCAGACTTCCTGAAATCCTGGGGGGTTTGCTAGAAACATGAGGCAGTTTGAAATGTCTGTCTACAACCTGATTGAGAAAAAACATAAATGAACTTGTTTCATCTATTCAATTATTTCATCATGTAACTAGCAACGTGTTTATGTCAAATAAAGCACAAAGAAAGTGCAAGTTCAGAAACTCCACTGAAACACACAAAAATGTATAGGAGACTGAGCTTGGCCTTGCATTTCCTGG
Organism: Balearica regulorum gibbericeps; assembly: GCF_011004875.1. Taxonomy (NCBI): domain Eukaryota; kingdom Metazoa; phylum Chordata; class Aves; order Gruiformes; family Gruidae; genus Balearica; species Balearica regulorum. The sequence continues at coordinate 6,331,951 of NC_046191.1, read as the reverse complement.
CCATCAACATAAACACAGAACCAAGTTCTGTAACTATGCCTAAAATACAGTATTATAATTACTGCATCCCTGAAATAAAGCCTTTTTAACTGAGCACCCAGTACCATTTTTTTTTAAATTACATATTCCATTAAAAATACACTTTCTACCTCTACATTTTAAAAAACTAACAAGGTTTTTATTCAGCTGTTTCATAATGCACACAATGGCAACTAGCTGTTTTGTTTCATTTAACCGCAGAGGAGAAGCCATGTACACTGGTAACTACTTGAATGTTATGACTGGTCAGCAAGGTCAAAATATAACATTAACAAAACTCCTTCTCTTCTCCTCGAATTGTTCTGCTGTAAGGAAATGTTAGTGGTTTTTACCTCCTGAAGAGTCAGTAAAGTATTCAGGATAGCTGGCAGTGTAGTTTGGACAACTCCAAATTGGTCTTCAGTAAAGGAGGCTGCTACCAAATGAGATAGACCTTTAAATAAAAAAAACAGAAGTTTGCTATAATTACTGAATTCTCAAATTCTGAAGCATTAACAAAGGTCATGGTTTTGCCTGAAGATTCTACTAGTGTGGTGGAATTCTTCAGGACTTACTGCAGCTGGATAACAGTTACCTCAGCTTTGGCTTGCTTCAGGACTAAACCAGTCACTAGTTTAACTAGTGTGAGGTTGATAAGGCAAGAGGGATTATATATAAAACAAACTTTAAAAAAAAGTATTGGTTCACTCTTTCCACTGCTCTGATCAGAGCTGTACCTGACGTCAACCAAGAGACAGGACCGATTTCACAATTCTTCTAGCTGTACACAAACATTTCCAGATCACTTCACTTTCTTTGTTCAGCTTGTATGAAGAGAACTCTAATACTTTGAGGGGAACCTTGACTCAGCTTTAAATCCCTTCTCAGTTTACTTGTTTCTGTACTTTAAAAAAAAATACAGCCTAGCCCTCTGCCCTTAGTTAAAACACAAGTGGTATCTTCTGCTTTTATGCAAACTGTACGTGTGATTCCCATCACCTGACTCTGTACGTCCTGACTCATCGCCATCAATCTGACACAGCCTGGCATATCTGCCCATAAAACCTAAGAAAAAGATCAACTTTTGCACAGTCAAATCTAATAAAAGATTATATCAATACCAGTGTTTGCTCATGAATTTGAAACAAACAAGAAAATCCTGTAGTGCAAGCACATACTGTCACTGTTCTTTTAATTCTCTACAGACCATCTTTTTCCATTTATTTGTTAAGTTACTACGTGAGTGCCTCCCTCCCTCAAGTCTCTGTGATTAACAGAGAAATACTCAGAGCCTTTAGTCAGAAAAACTGTTGTAAAAAGACATCATAAATCTGTTACTGAAAAAAAAAATAAGTGTCTAAGTGCTACATGGTTTCACATGGGAGAGAAGTAACAAAAATCAAGTTTAGGAATCTCTACCAAACAAAGAGATTTCATATGGGATCTCAAAACTAACAAGTGAATTAAACCTTTATTCACGTTGGTATCTGAAACGCAGTCAGGCTTTTGTCAAAATAAATTCAAAGATATTTTTTTTTTTTCCATTATATTTATAAAGCACAGAGCCCCAGAAACCTGGAATCGGATCCTTTTAGTTGTAGTTCTGTGAGCCAACACCTGGAAATAGAAACCGCTTACCTAACACCTGGGAATAGAAACTGCTTACCTTCCAAAGCCCAGATGTGCATTTGGGCATCAGAGAAGACAGCCTGGATGGAGGCTTCTGGGTGCTGAGGAGAAATCAAAGCATTCTGAGTGCACTTTATAAATCATATCACCAAAATTGCAGGTTTCAATGAAGGTATTACACATCTGATGGGGTCATGTCCCTCACCTCAGAAAAGACCTGCAAGGCTGACAGATCTCAGGGAATACCCAGAAAAAAAGTCTCATCTTTTAAGAAACTAAAATTCTTTTTGGACGGGAGCTGCCCACAAAGCCATAGCTGTGACACTGCTGTACATGTAAGCATAAACCATTATCACATACACAGAAGAGATCTGCATATAAAAATATGATCTCTACTTGCAGGAAATATTTAAATCCCTGAAAAACAAAGAGCTAAATTAGAGGGGGCTGCTCCTGTAAAACATAACTGAGTTGTTATTCAATTATGCTAAGAGAAATACCCAATTGTTTTTCTGTGTAAACACTATGCAAGTTTAGTTTAAGCATTAAAGTTCACCTGGAAAGTAGTAATATTAGCACCCGTATTTCATAAGAAGAAATTCCCAACATTCTAGCTACCGCTTCTCCCACAAAGGAAAACTATAAATAATTTATTTGGTATGTTGACCTAACAAAAAGCAGTTAACTGAATTTTAAAATTAACTAGAAGCCATGCCATCTTACAATTAGTATACCGAGATAATTGCATTGTACTGAGATAAGTGCACTAGTGTTTTACTAGCACATGATGCTTTAAGCAAAATGCAATTTATAACCAGATGAGTTTAAACAAGTATTATTATTCTTTTTTATGCAGGTACAGGATAATCCTGCTATGAAAGTCACAGTAAGTACAAAGTTGTACTTATGGAAAACCTTAGATTAAAAGAAAGATTTTAGAACAGTCACTATATGCAAAAGGTGCAGAGTGCCACGCAGAACCCTCATACGCTCATGCATTTCTAGGCCATGCTGCTCAGTCACAAAATGTAAGATCAAGATTACCTTGCTGAAGAAATACATTATGAGCACTCGCTTTGACAAAAAGTTTTTTATCTGAAAAGAAACAAAAGATTAAAAATATAATCTGTACTGATCTGAAGGTATGCACAGTTGGCTGTCCCCAAACCCTACCATCTTCTCAGAGTATAAAGGGATTGGGGGGTGGGGAAAGGATTTTTATTATGTAAGCTAATTGGAGAAGGAAGCATTCATTAACAAAACTGGAAAGTTCTTTCAGAAGAGAGAACACCTAAGCTGCACTGGCTGTAACCTATCTGTGCTGCAACTTTTACTCTACCTGTTCTTGCTTGTTCTGAAGCCATGTGTAAATAAAGCTTGGCTGTACTGCCTCACTGCCAACTCTTGCAGCAGACAGCACTGGGAAGGATTCGTGGTGGGAACCATTCATTTGCAGATCTGCAAGAGAAATACAATATCTTCAGAAAAACTGGTTGCTGTCACTTTAATCCTCAAGATACAGATCTCTGTTGACATGCTTACTGCACTTATGACTACAAGGCTAAGGACAGTGCCATGGAAAAATCTCTACCTGAACCTGATGTCCACAGCTTTGGTCCCCTTCTCAAAACATGAGGACTCTGGACTGATCCATGCCAAGGAGAGTTTACATCCAGAATTCCCATCTTGCAATTTAAAGCAGGCGAGCTGAAAGGCGAACCAACATCAGATGCAGGCGATGTCTTTAAAGGCATTAGGGATGATTTAACCAGTGAAGACATGGAGGCTCTGGGAACAATATTAGACCTCTGTGACTGGAAAGACATGTCTTCTGTCACAGCAGCTCCTAATAACAAAGAACACACTGCATGAAGACAAACAGGCTGGCACATATGAAATAAAAGATGGATTTGTTATCTGATTGCTATTTCAACCACCTCTCCATCATTAGAGCTTTTATTAAAGGACACGGTTTCTACTGTGATTTTGCAAACAAGTAAATGAAGAGCACGAGGTGTTTTAAAAGTTCATCAGCTTCAGAACAGCAAGTGATGAGAAGGATCCCTGTGGATTTATTTATTCTTCTCCTTTTGCTAGCTAGCATTATTACACTCTGATATATATCTGATATATAGCTACAAAAAGCATGCTTTCAGGATTAAGTACTAGAAAAAAGGCTACCTATAGAAGAACGGCAACTCTTTCTGATTCTGCTTGGTATGTAAGAAGAGACACATCAGTCACAAAATCCAAGGAAGGGCAGCACTCGAAGAAATTCACCTCTGACATACCAACAGTCCCCTGCTGTTGCCAGGCACTTGTATCCTGGATGCCGACTGCTAAGGATTGAATTACCTGGCAGCCCTTGTGCTAACACAGCTCTGCTGCCAGGAATGATGCCCAAGTCTGGCATGTAAAACACCCGAAATGTTTGCAGGCTGCACACAGCTCAAGAGTCAGGTTGGCTTTTCTTATTATACAGCGATATTAGTGAATCACACAAACATATTCAAAGTTCCCACAACAGCAAAACAGAAACTAGTTTTACCATCTTAAACTAATCGTAAGACCAGCTATGCAAATTGCAAAGCACCTCTTGGCAAGACTTAAGTTCTCCCTGTACTAGGTTGAACCACTTACAGAAACGGTAATAATTAGACTTTTTTCATTCATGCAATGGTGGAAAAAATACTCTATCGAACATAACATCACGCAGAGTAAACAAACTGAGTAAACGTGACGTTTCCAAGTTTTCTAGTTATTTTGGATTATTTCAACAAGAACACGTAACATGAAGTCGGGGGAGAGACTTTGTTTGCATTTATTTGCAGAAAACCCTGTGACTCATTTTCCTCATACAGCTTAATTGAGATGAATGTACCTATGCAATCTATTGGTTCTTTCATGCTTTACAAACTATTCTCAGTGTTTCCTCAAATACCTGGAGTCTGTGGAGATACTTTCAGCTCTCCTGCTGGCTGCTTTGCTCTCCCATTTGCTGCTGCAGCTTCCTGCTGTGTGATCAGCCTCTGGGTCAGATCACTCAGCAGACTCAAACACTCCCTTGATATTGCAGTCCAGTTGTGTGGGTGCCCACCTAGCAGGATGCAAACAAAAAGGAAATGCAGTAGGTATGTTTAACCCAGATGCTCATCCTTGTATCTGTTCTGACAGAACAGAACTTCAAAGTTATAGTACCACTCCATTTCTAAGATGACACATTTTCACTGTGACAGTTTATTTGTACTGAGGGAAAGATGAAAAACATGGAGAGATTCGATCCTCCTGTCAATGGGTAACTCTAGAGACTTTAATGAAACCTGCTAAGCAACATAGGCAGTTCGGCCTGTCAGATCTGAAATCACTAAACAACTGAAGTGAACAAAGTAATATCAATGGTGATGACAAACAGTTTTGAAGTAGTACAAACACTAGAATTCCTGATAAGGTGTAACAAGAAGTTCCTGAAGGCTTCTGAACACTTTTAATTGACCTTCTCTGCCACATCTTTGCACATAGCAAGAGGCTTGTGTACTAATTGAAATTATAGCCATCGCTTGCTTTCACAACTCTAGTGGTGACTCACTATTTGTGCTTCCTTTCACCTCACACCTCAGCATTAGGCTTTCATACACATCTGTTAGATTATTCAGTTCGGACTATTTGACTGGTGGTGTCAAGAGGACCCTGCTTTCAATAGCCTAAGACCTGTGTTTCTCATGGCTGTCATTTAAATCAAACAACAGGCACGTGAATTTGTTGAGTTCAGTAGGTGAAACAATATGAATATAGATAATTAAGCATCATTTTGGAAAAGGAACCATAGGGATGAGGCCTCCTGGCTTATGCAGCATACCTCACAACATTAAATAACTTCTAAACGCTTTTGACTAACACTTTTAAAAAAAGAAAAGCAACATGAAATAGTTTTTATAATTACCTGGCTGACTAAGGCTAAAGACTTCCTGTCGTCGAACAGGGGAATATTGGGAAAGTAACGTCAAGTCTTGTAAGGCTAAAAACTACAAAGAAAGGAAAATGGTTTAGTGCATACAAACTCCAACAGATTTCCTTTAGAAAACCATAGTTATCCATACAAAAGCAATCCCTAACAAAGAATGTGTTCACACAGACTAAACCCAGACATGTAACATCAAAAGAAACGAGGCAAATGACTGCACACATCCCTAGAACCACCCCGGATGGTGCTGCTGAGGTAATAAGAGCTTCACAGAACTTTACTGATAAGTCATTTCTTTGGAGTTAAAGAAGATCTAACACCATTTTTTTATCTTAACCACTCAGACAGAAAGAACCTAAGATGCAAGACACTTGTCCTGGTTTCGGCTGGGATAGTAAATTTTCTTCCTAGTAGCTGGTACAGTGCTGTGTTTTGGATTTAGTATGAGAATAACGTTGATAGCACACTGATGTATGTAGTTGTTGCTAGGTAGCTGTAGTGCCTACACTAAGTCGAGGACTTTTCAGTTTCCCATGCCCTGCCAGGTGCACAAGAAGCTGGGAGAGCACAGCCAGGACAGCTGACCCAGACTGGCCAAAGGGATATTCCATACCATAGCGTGTCATGTTCCGGACAGAACTGGGAAGCTAGCTGGGAGGTGGGATCGCTGCTCAGAAGCAGACTGAGCATCAGGTTGTTTTTTTCCCTGCATGTGGTGAGCAATTGCATTTGTGCATCACTTGTCTTATATATATTATTTATTATTATTATTATCTTCCTTTGTTACCCTATTAAACTGTCTTCATCTCAACACGAGCTATTTTTTCACTCTCCTTCCCATCCCCTTGAGGGGGAAGAGGGGTGAGCAAGCGGCTGCGTGGTGCACAGTCACTGGCTGGGGTTAAACCATGACAACACTTTAGTAAGGGCTGAGATTATAAATTTGACTTCCTCTATCTTTAATTGTGCTCGACTCTTCCCTACCCATCTTTTGATAGTGCAGCAAAGTTTAAAAGAGGATTCAAATGGATTGTAGCCTATCATATTTCCAGTCTTATCAGAGATCTGTAAAATCAGTAAATGTAGATTTTGCACATGCAGGAGGAAATTCTTATCTTTATTTACATATTACTTCTTATATGAGGTCTCCAATTTCTAAGTATTATAATCAGTAAATTCCACTAATGATTACCATAGTCAGACTAAAATTATTCTCCTTTACTCACAGATTTTAAGTAGCTTTTTAGTATTGTCTTTTTAAAAAAGAAACCAAACTTCCAAGATAAATATGGAAATAATTTTTTAGTATCAAGAGAGCGCACACACAGAAGAACTCAAATATAAGTAACAGGGGCAAAGTGTTAAGAGCCTACAAAGGTTTGAGAAAATACCTGCTTATCTGACAAGACTCAAAGTTGAAAGAGTTAAAAAAACCCCTGAGTATCACTAACGTGTTGTTTTAGATCAGAACACACTAATGTACTTATGTTGCAGGCAAATAGATCTTACCTCTAACTAAACAAGTCTGTCTTCAGCTGAAAGCACCGGTGCAGTGAGCACCAGCAGATGTCACTACCAAACAAATTTTCACCACTCCTCGTAACTGCCTCCTCCAGTGTTTGGAGGCAGCTTTTTAAGGAACCAGCACCTCAGTTAAAGCATGCAACTGGATCTTCTAGGTACCCGTTATTTTGAGAAACACCTTCTCAGCACACACCTAGCTGGGAAAATGATGAGAATTCAATTACCTTTATAATAAGGGGAGGGTTGCTGTTCAAGATTTTAGGCAGGCACTGGTCTGTCTCCTCAGCAAAAGTTGGCTGGATCGGAAAATGATGTGTCTAGATATAAACATCAGAAGTTGTGTTATACAGAGCAAAACACAAGAAAACCTTATGAAAGGCCACACCCAAGCTGTTACTTGTCAGATGAATGATAACTACAAAAGCTCATACCCCACTACTTCAACTTACTGCAAACCAGCCTGAAATTTCTAACATAGATACAAAAAGACTTTACTCCTTACGTTTAAAATTGAGAAATCTTAAAAAATCCAGCTATCTTTATCTTCAAATACCTTCCATATACCCATATAATTCGTAGCCAGGGGCATCGTATCATTATGAAAAGAAATTCCTCTAATCGCACACCCGGGAAAAACTAGAGCCACCATATTCAGAAACAAGACTGAAATCTAAACTGTACTGTCAATCTTTAACAGCGTAACCACTCTGGTGAAGAACCGAGGGTTCTTTTACCAAATAATAAAAGACCTTATCAGTGAAACAGTGCAAAAGAAGAATTAAATTACTGAACTCTTATTTTTATCATCATAATATTCATATTCTGTGTTTTAACAGAACTTCTGTTCTTGTGGCTACAACATTTAAAATGTAAGCAGCAGTGCTTAAATTGTATCAAACATTGCATCTTTTTAATGTTTATTTAACATGGACCAGTTTGGACAGATTACCTGTCAGTTTTGTGTTACTGCATTCATTTTACATAGCCTTATTCTCCTTCTGTTTCCAACTGCAAAATTGAAGTTTGAGGCTGCAATTGCTTTCAAAGCATTAAGTGACTTCATGTGGACTAAGTTTACAATTTCTTTCCTGACTTCTCAGTTAACACTATGCAAATATTTACAAAGAGCTTTGGAAGGGTTTTTTTTAGCTCATAAAAAAAAATAATCATGAGGATAAACACATCTTTTGTTCAACAGACAAAAGGGCAAGGTCCATTTTAGACGTTCACAGCTGGATGTTTCTTTTGTCTTCCACAGCTTTATAAGCAATGCAATAATTACAGACACTGACCCTCAGCATTCACTGGTGCTTCAACCATGAGCCTCTGAAATAGGTTGTTCACACCTCAGAGCTGTTGTTGGAGCTGACTACAGATTCTGACGCGTCATTACATCACTTGTGCTTGACTCATTGTTAATCTTTTCTCCATGCAGTCACAACAACTAGACCTTTTTAATTAAAGCTCTCGCTCCAACAAGCACTGTATGCCATGTCATTCCATAAGAGTGCTTTGCACCGATACATTGATCCAGGATTTAAACCTCACTCTTTTTTTCTCCTACTGATCTGCAGTCTAATAATCTTAAAAAAAAAAAAAAAAGAAAACAACCAACCATCAAGTTAAGTGAACAATTTTCTCCTCTGTATTCTTACAATGAAATACCTGGATTTGTCAACAAAGACCAAGTTTTCTCCAATTCTTTGTTGGCAAGACTTTTTTTTTTTCTCTCTTCAATCATGGTCTCACATTTATTCTAATCAGATTCATTACATATTTAAGTGGTCTTTTTTTAGCCATATTAATTTGTAACTTTATGATTGAATGGAGAAGCAAAAGTGTCTTAATTCCCAAGACTACTTGAAGTCTATTTTAACACTGCAGCCTGAATTAGATTAGCACATCCCTGCTTTGGAGAACCGTGTACTTTGACGGTTTGCCTAAATTTAAGATTTCTAGAGCTTAGCTCACAGAAAATTAACAGCATTTTGTTCTCTTCCATATTGTAAAATTGGATTGAGAGCTATACAGTTTCTAGATATTATCTTCCCATGTAACCTGTAGCTGTTTGCCCAAGTTCTCAGCCAGTCTCGTGCTCAAATACAAAATCATTGCACGGAAACACATGCACAGACCAAGCTAGTAAGCTTTGCCAGACACGTATGAGCCCTGCGCTGGCTCCTCTGTCTTTATACCTCAAGAGAACAAAGAACACGGTGCAGACTCCACGAAGCACAAAGTGGTTCTTTGTTAGGGTGGCCCCAACAGCATCTGCATGGATTTAGCATCAAGCATGAACAGGAGAAGGGGACATGGAAACAGAAGTAGAGGAGTAAGAAGAGGAGGTGGCAATAACAAAGCATTGATTTTGTAAGCAGCACAGGGATGTCTTGCCATAAGCAGAGAAAGGGAAAGTCAATTAACACCCAGGCCTCTCTCAACTGTTCAGTTATCAGATATCATCTCTCCTGCATGCTTTGAAAATTCAAGAATTCATAATATGTTATTTCCTAGTAAATCTGCTTTTGAAAAGAAAGTATTATCTGTGAAACACTGATGTTATACCTTTAGCACTGTCAGTAAGTACTAACCTCTGTAGCGTAGATTTTGAAGAGTAACCATGCAATGTACCAGGTAATCAGAAGAAACACGCCACATAACCAGGCATGGTAAAACAAGGAGATATCCAATAAGCCAGTTAGAGTGTCAAGATGATGCACTTTACTGCAGATAAAACAACCAAGAAGATGTAAGTATTTTTATTATGAAAGATACCTATAGTAAGCTGCTACAGTAGCAACAATTGCAAGAATAAAGTTGGGTTTTTTTCAAAAACAGTTTCTTAAAGATGTTTGGGATGCCAGTTCTTTAATTTTTCAGTAACTGTGATAAAATTAAATTAAGAAAAAATTAAGGAAATTAAGGAAAAGAAATATGAAGTAAGTACAATCATTACAGTTTTAGCCAATTAAGGTATTAAGACTCCAGCTTCCCTATTTTAAAACAAATGGTAGCCATATAAAAATAAAGATATGCCCCGCCCAACACCCCACAGAAAAGCAGATAAAACACATATATGCAATTTGGAGAGATAAGCCTTTCTAATAACTTTAGAGACTTACAGAGATGAAGGAAACAGAGAGGATTTCTTAATTACTATCTACAAGAAGGTTCCTATAAGGGGACGTTGGTTCCTTTTGGATCCATTTCAGAAGCACCCAACGCTCTCCCCGTTCTGTGCAGGGAGGGCAGGGAACTGAATCCTACGACCACAAAGAGCCAGTTGCTAAGCTGGACTTCAGCAAAGGGAGTTGTCAGCAATATTCTCCCGCATTGTACTACCCACCTGTCTATATGAAGATCCATCGTGGTACTTATCCATACCTTTGGGATGTAACCTAGGGGATCGAAAAAGAAACAACTGAAACAAATACAACACTGCTAAACACATACACGACAGGCCAAAAAGAAGACAAAAGTAGAATGCACGTATAGCAACAAGAGACTGGTCTTGTAACACACGTGCACCAGGAAACAATCTGCCTTTGGGGGTTTTGTTTTGTTTTTAAGAAATAGAAACAAGAGAATGAAAAAAGGCTTCAGGCCAGCAACTATACACTATATGTAGACTTTATCTTTTATTGCAAGCTTCTCAGCATTGAGTTATTTGTGTTTCCTCACTAACAAAAGAGGGTTAATAGTAACTGAATATTAATTTTCACTACAGCTCAGGCAGCAGCAGAGTGCTTTTAAAGATTTAATGGAAACCGATATAGAACCACCATACTTCTAATTTATCCCCTGATGTAAATAAAGTGGAAATAATTCTAGCATACTTTGACATTAAATAATGAGGATAACTACAACCATAACATAAAAATTTCCTGATTTTTTAGAAAGTCCAGTGCAATCACCTTCATCAGCACAGATTTTTTTACCATGGTTTTAAAGACTAAACTTCATTTTCATACGGGAGGCAGCCATACTGCCTTTGTCTCCCCAGCTTCCTCCAAATAACATAAAGGGCACTTGAGAATAAAGCCAAAGGGCTAATTTTTACTTAAAAAATAGTGAAAATATAGCAACATGACATATAGCGAAGTCATGCCTGCTGCTGGTATGTCAGGCTCAGCTCTATGATGTTCTATTTCCAATACCAGGCAATGGAAGGAGCAGTCCAAGGCACGGAGATGTTTATCCATGTTAAAAAATATTTGGGAATAAAGAAAAAAGGGAATATAAATTACAGACTAAACCAATTTCTGTTTTAATTGCACTGTGTTTTCAGATTTATTCTCTTTTTTGCCACAAATCAGGACAAATAAGTAAATGGTGGCCCAAAGCATCAGGTTTTACAATGTGCACTTGTAAAACAGCAGCTGATTAGAATTTGGTAGTTCCTCTTACATGCAAGTTATTTCACAGCTGCCTACAACAAGACTTCCTGCACAGAAGAGATCGCCAGAGACAGCAGTCTGTGTTTTGGTACAGTGATCAAACACTGACTTCAGGTGAGAAAACTCTTGTTCTCCACTCCCTTCTCCTTAGAATACCATCACCATCTTCAAATGTGATCAGACAATAAATCCTTACAGAAGGTGTTAATCTCTTTGGAGAAGAGACATTTCTCATACGCTAAACGACCTTCTGTGAGGCTGAAACAATTGCCATCATACAAATATCGCTGTGCAAACCCTGTGCTTTTCCTTACTGTTTTAGAGATGTCAGATCCCTTGACATGTTTAAACAAGTGTATGTGCCTTGAGCAAGTTACCCGGAAGGCTGAAAAATAGTATAACAGGCTCGATTGATTAAAGATAAAGTTTTCAAAATACAGGAATTAAAAAAAAGAAAAAGAGAGAATTTCAGGAACCCTTACCAAAAAAGTAATATGTGACACAGAAGTTTCTAACGAAATACAGCGATTCCACACAACTGTGTTTAACCAGGAGAGGCAAAGATCTTCTGAAACGTAAGTACTTGTATTGCTAAAAACAAGCAAAAAATTAGTTTAGTATTCTGCATTTAGAACAAATTGATAAAATGGTAAAATAAAAAATTTTAAAAAGAAAAAAAAAAGACAAGGTACTTGAAAATCTAAAGTCTAGATGAATTAAAAAAAATTATTTTAAGGCAATTCCAGGTGTTACACCTACTATTTATTTTCCTGGTCTCTTTCTTTCTGCCATTTTGTAATCATCTCTAGTTCTCATCCCTTTTCCTACTTGTAGCAGTATGAAAATGGGGGATGGGATAAATTGACTCTATACACAGGGGAACAAACTAGAAGAATAATGGAAAAATAAACAAAAAAAACCCAAAGAAGGCATATTCATTCTACTAGATTTCATTTAAAAGTGTTCCATTAAAATATAGGGAAAATTCAGACAAGTATGAGTTACAGTCAGTAATCCTCCAAGCGGTGAAACCAGTGTAATACTGAGACCTTTCTCCATACAAATTATGTGTCTTCCCAAAAGACCAAAGCGACCTACCTGACACTATATCCAAATGAAACCAAAGTGAATTATTTTTTACTTGGCTAAGTTGCATTTCAAAAAATAAAGAATTAACAATATTCAAATAACAGAATTTTCAAAACTACTGTAACTACAGCATTGCCAAAATGATGCTTGGTTTGCTGATAAACTGAATGGTCACGACTTAAATGTTTTCCACTAATACAACTTTCCTTAAAGACACTTTTTGCCAAATTGGTTGGACTTTGTAAATCCGGGAATCATGCAGAGCTAATGGTTTTTGTAAGATGATGTTTCACAAGCCACTCCTCACCAATTCATGTTGGTACAGCTTTCTGTAGAACTGCTAGAGCCTCTCCAAAGGCATTAATGGAATTTCAGTTTCCACAGCACCACGCACATGAACAAGCTTTGAGTATGGAGCATTAAGCAAGATTCAAAAGGCTATTTAGATTTTAAATTATCGGGTGCGCAGTTTCAATTGGTAATAGGCTTTTTTTCCTGTCAGGATTTTCAGCTTTTAGGCGCCCCTTGTTGTCAGTTCCTGAAGTTAAGATTCAGTTTGTGTTTATTGTTTCTTTCCTGTCCTTCACTTTCTGCAATGGTCCCGCTCAGCCAGCTTTTAACACGTATCAGAGGGGCCTAAATGTTACAGTCACAGCATCCCAGATTTCTGTGTTCATTTGAAAGGGGCTGAGCAGGAAGGAGGAAGATGAACACTACCAGCATTTACAGCTAAGTGTACGCTTCATCTATTAGAGAAAGGATGCCAAAAGACAGCTGCTACTCCCATTTACAAAAACCATAAACAATCAAGGCTTTTTCTGTTTACTTAAGACATGTCTTTCTGCAAAGAAAGATCTTACCTGTATGATTGGAAATGGCAAATAATTCATATTGTTAATAAGATACAAAAGACTATAACTATATCCCATGAAAGCTCCAGAAAGTAGAAAAAAGAGGTGATATTCATTTAGGCACATCTGAGGAACAGCATCATCGACGCTAAAATAGAAAACTTAGAATTAATTCTGAGCTCAAAACAAATAAAGACATTCTAGCCTTAGGAAGTTTGACTCAGAAGTGTGATTTTACTTTTCTGATCAGTACACATGATGATATCTCAGTAAGTCTTTTCTCAAGTAGGAGTCCCACCACCTATTTTTGTAATTTATGCATGAGGATGCTTCTGATATTTATGAAGTACGTCACATTAACCAGAAGCCCGAGACTTAGTTCAAGTGACAATCAATTTGTCATCATTCAACTTTCCATTGAGAATCCCGGCAATTTAGTTCTTCTGGCCCAGTTATTTCTCTGCGCATTGTAACATTTACAAAGGAAGCTATTTCCTATCCTTTAATAAAAGATATCAACGTATAATTGCTTGGTTTTGATAGCACTCACATTTTAGTTTTTTGTTTGAAAGAAGCCATCGGTAAATACATTCTACAATAGAATAGAATCATTGCATAATTTATTTTTAACGCAGACAAATAATTACCTTTCCGAAGGAGTGCAGGGCACAGCAAGAAACTGGAACTTCCCTTTTGTCATAACTGCAGCGCACCAAGCAACCACCATTCCCATTACAGCATGAACAATCGAATGGATAACTTGCTGAGGGTGAATAATTTTTCCTATCAGTGCTAGTCGAGAGCATGGTATTGATGGCACAACTGTAAATAAAACCCAGAAGTGAATTTTCATTTCTTACTAATAAAACCCTTCATTAAAGAAACAAAAAACCAAAACCATTGTCATCAAAGAACTTTTCACAGTTGGAATCAGTCACGAAATATTAAGAAATCAACGAAGCGGCTCAGCTAAGAGGGTCTCAGCCAGGAGGTAAGCAGGAATCTGGGACAATTTACTTTAAAAAAAGCTTTGTGTCTTGTCTATATTAATTTAAAATTAAATCTATTAATGTTACATATATCAAATGTGAATGTAAATCTCTTTAAATGGTCATCCTGCTTAATTGAGGTACCACAGACAGTTCAGTAATTTCCATAACCCACCTGCATAAAATTCAACGTTGAAGATGCTTATTATTAGTATCACCACAGACATAAGGAGGATACAAAAGATGACGTAGGAAGTATATAAATCATTGAAGGAATCTAAAATAAAAAAAAATTAATTGCTTCTCAGAAGATCGCAGTAACACAACAGTGACACATTAAGTAAGGGGAAAAAAATGTCTTTCTGCAAAGAAAGATCTTACCTGTATGATTGGAAATGGCAAATAATTCATATTGTTAATAAGATACAAAAGACTATAACTATATCCCATGAAAGCTCCAGAAAGTAGAAAAAAGAGGTGATATTCATTTAGGCACCTAAGCCGTTAGCAATAATCCACTAAGTGTATAAAGGGGAGTAATGTTCAAGAGACTCTATAATCTCATACCAGATCTGCCCAGCTGCACAACATTTGTGCATAAAAGCGTATTTAAATTTAACAGAAACGATTTTACACCCTTATAACTGGTTCTCATAAGTGAACACTCAGAATTTCATTTTAAAAAAAAGTCTTTCAAAGCAAATTAAACTATGGCTCAACTAACACTGCTTTCCTTCACTTGCTAAAAGCCGCAGTCCTACAGCCACACTTAAAAGGTAGGAAATTCCTTACAGAGTAAATTGCTTTTGAAAATACAAAAGCCCAAAAGAACCAATCAATGGGGGAAACAAATCAAGTCTCCCTGCCCAGAGCAGCTAAATGATCACAGGTATCAAGCTTCCATCTAAACAGCTCTCAAATTTCCACACGTGCACTCAGGGAAAGTTACTCTCACCATGCAGAGCGGCTATTTCAGGAATTTCTCTTGCAATTCATGCCCCAAAGTTAGAGGAAACTTAAGCTCCTAACGCAAACAGCAGCTGCACAAAGCGAAAGGGGAAGTGTGTCCAAGTACTCAGAATAGAGAACTAAGTCACTTCACCTAGTTCTTTCTCTGAAGGATGTACTTACACCAGCTTGTGACAGTCATTTCTACGTAGGAAAGGTTACGACTATTGCGGGTCTAAGTAACACAGCAACTTAGATGTCAAAGCCTAAAGGCCGTTCAGAAACACGCAAAGCGGAAACTTAACACAAGGCCAACGTCGGTTCCCATTGCCCGAGCCTAAACCAACAGACGGGGAAAAAAACCCGCAAATACAAACACGACTGTAAAAATACAAACACGACTGTAAAAATACAAACCCGCCAAAGGGCACCTTGCCAAGTACCGCAGCGGCCACGATTTTATTTTACAAACGGACTCAGAATACTGATACCGCGTCACTTTACGCGACAAAGCACTTAAGCAACGATCACCCGACGCTCTGCTCGCACAGCCACCCGCCTTCTTCCCTTCCAGGCCATTCCCCGCCCCGGCCGCGGGTCACAGCACGGAGCACACCGCATCGCACGGTTCCCGCCCCCACCGCCGCCCCGGAGCGGGGAGGGGGAGAGGCCAGAGCACCTACTGGAGATCCAGCGCACCGGGTGGAAGGGGTCGAGGCCGCTGAGGACGACGAAGGCCGCGGTGCAGAGAGGCAGCAGCAGCACGGACCAGGCGACGGCGGCCGCCACTCTCCAGCCCAGCACCTGAGGGAAGCACAGCGTGAGGGGCCGCGGTGTGGACGGGGACCGGGGGCGGCCGACCTACCCCTCAGGCCCCACACTCACCTGGCGGAGCAGCGCCCGCTGCCGCCCCGGCCCCGGCCCCGCCTCCATGGCTGCGGCCCGGCCGCCCGCGCCCGCTGTTCAAAGTCTCCGCCGTTCAACGGCCACCCCCGCCGGCCGCACGCCACTTCCGCCGCACGCCGGGAGGCCTGACGGTCAGCAGCCAATGGGAGACGGGCAGACCCCCTTTCCCCGCCCCCTGAGCGGAAGTGACGTCAGGGTCAACCTAGGACTACAGGTCCCGGGGTGCAGCGGCCATGGCGGCTGAGGGAGGCCCCGTCACAGCCGCGCACTGAGGCCGGCCCTGCCTCGTCCCGGGGAGAACACGGGCCCCCCCCCGGCCCCTGCGCGATGGCGGGCTTCCAGCAGGGCCCGCCCTGGCCTGGGGGACTACGGGAAACGTTACAGAGCCCCGCCGGGAGAGAGAGCACGGCTGAGGGGGAAGAACGCGGCTGGGGGCGGGAAAGCAGCAGGGATGGCGTGAACCGCCTTCACGGTGTCGTTTGCTACTGAAAGCCCTCGGTGGCTGCAGACGCACACGGCAAACCCCCGTCTCGCCTGCGCCCCACCTTCCCCCCGCTTACCAAAGCCTCTCGCCAGCTTTGGAGGAGGAGTAGCGGATGTTTTGTGCACGCAATCTCAAATCACCTTCCGAACGCTTTATTCAGAGGCAAAATAGTGTGGTGAGTGTAGATAGAATTAAAAAAAAAAAAAAAAGAAAAACTACTGTAAGGGATTAGCAACAGTTCACTCTCCTTGTGGAACCAGTCTCCAGTGAGCACGGAGATGTCCGTAGGTCCGTGGGACAGCACTGTCCTTTCTTCCACAAAAACCAGCCCCTCCTCTTACAGTTTCCATGTTCTTCAGTGAAAAAATAATTTAAAATAAAATTACTGTACAGATGGAGAAACGGCCATTGTAATCTGAAAGAGACAAATAATGCCTATGAATACAACTCCTCCCAGGCACCAGAGGACACAACAGGGCACATATTTATGTTTAACTACTGAAATTCATTACTATCGTTTGGAATCCTAATAGGCACCTGGGATGAGAAACTGGTTTTGCAGGAGGAAAGCTTCTAAAATTGATCTGTGTGATTAGATTGTGTCGCAGCTGGTAATTTTTTATGATCATTTTTGCTAGGCATATTTGGCCTTTTTTTTTTTTTTTTTTTAAATCTAATACAGCGTCTAGTCAGTAAATACTCTGATCTCCACACACATGCTTGCGGCTGGTATACCCGCAGAGGCCTCTGCATGTCTGTTAGCCTTTTCCTGGACCTGCTCCACATCTCATCTCTCCAACAGAATTCAAATGTCATGTGCCGCTGGCAGCACTCCCAGCTACCAGGAAGCAAAAACCTCAAAGCATCCCACGCAAGGAACGCAATCCCTACGGATTGCTGAGGCTCTGAGTCAGCCCTGCTCTCAGAGTACACGGATGTCCCCGTACACGGAGTTGCTGCTCTGAAACGCTGTCACAAACATCAAGGGGAAAGAAAAAAAAAATCCAATTTACTTTTAATGTTACATGGAAAGGAAAATAGGAGTATAATAGTTTATTGCTTAAGTTTTACTTCTGCAGTACAAATTCTAACAAACACTTTTGGGCTTTTGTAAGGGACTGGGGGGGGGGGAAACTCAACTTTGAAATTACCTACGGGACTGAGTAGATTATTTAAATGTTTAAATTATTTACTCTTTGCCAAGAGTAAACCTCAAAGAAAAGAAAGATAACGTGTCTTTGTTCCTCAGAGTCTTTCACGTTTTTATGGCTATACTTAAAACTAACAACTGGAAGAAAAGTTAATAAATGGTATTTTTATATAGGTGCCATTTGGCAAAACCGGTCTGTTAAATCCTTTTCCACTCAACCGTAGCGATGGGGAAAAGTTTCAAGATGTCTGTGATGATTACAGAAGAAAGTTTACATTGGATTCTTACCTTATTTACCAGCTCTCTATTATTACTGTTGTTCCATTGTGATCAGGGTTAATAGATGCAGGAAAATCCAGTTCAGGGGCATCAAAAAAGTATGCCTACATTATTACAGGGGAAAAAAAGACTGTTTAGAGAGAAACAAACAGTTCCGCCTCATTCCAGCTCTTTCTTCCCACACCCACTGTTCACAAGGTACAAACAACACCGAAATGGCAAATTTGGGTCTTTTCTGATTTTATCAGATTAGAAACAGTCAATTAAAATGGCGCTCCAACTGTACTTTTAAATGTAACAGCTAGCAGCTAAGGCCTTTGAAAAGACCTGTACTGGAAGGGATCGGATTGCAGATATTTATTTGACTGTTTGCTGGTTTAACCGATGAAGCTCCAGGCAGTCTCCAGTGACAGGAGCCCCACGGAAGTCAGCTGCAAGTCTCCTGCTAACACAAGAGTTGTGTTCTGCCTTTGCCTCCCCACACGCTGAGCTGCGAGGAACCAAATCTGTCTACTCTGGAAGCTGGGTGGGGGGGAACAGAACTGAAGCCTGGATGATATCATTCTACCTGCTGCAACAATGACACAAAAAATAATTAAGTTCTCATCACTCTCTATTTCACTAGCGTTAGGGTCTTCTGTTTTCATAATGCTGATATTAGTAAAATATTTATTAGTTCTAGCAGGTTTATGTTTTCATACATAAAACTCAAAAGCACATAATACATATTGAACATTTAATCATTTTCAGGGACTAACTAAGCATAGTACTCACTGGACTAAGCTGCGACTGGATACAATAAAGATTAACGCTTTGCTGATACTACGATGAATTCCAGATAAATTTAAGACCATTCTGTGAGTGATTTTGTGCTGAGGACGTATTCATTACAGAGTTTGTTACTGGCACTGTCAAAGGCAGACCAGCATCAATTTTTGCTATGTTTGAAGTAATTGGAACTTTGGAGGTTTTTCAGAAGTACTATTTATTTCTTTATTTAAAAAAAAAAAAAAAAAAAAAAAAAGATTTTCCAGCAAGCAGCCAACTCCTGCTTCCCTGCACCATAACCTGTCACCAGTCCCAGGAAAAAACAAATTTGGGAAAAGCAGGGGCAGCGTCATACCAAACAGCCGACAGCCAGCAGGGCATGAAGCAGAACAATGGTCCCCACGGTCGCCAGCGCAATCCTCCGGTTGTCATCTCGGACAGCGGGCCAAAAGGTCATCACCAAAACAGACCCCGAAAGGCACAGGGAGAACATCATCAGGACCCAGCGTACCATGTTTTGCGGAATGATCCATAAAATCTGTAAAAAGGAGGAAAATGATTGTTGAAGAGACCATGTGAAACAAGGATTCATTTATTTAACGCATTGTTCTGTGACATTTCATTACTCCTAGTTAATTTGCACACAAATTAACTCGTGCCTTATCTGATATGTCTCTGTTATTTGAGGAAAGAATTAACAGCAACAGCAGACACGACAAAAGTGCGTCCCCCGAGTTACGGCGCTCCCTCCAAGGCCTGCCCCTTGCCAGAGCGGCCCAGGATGGTCCCTGCTAGGGGAGCTTGTGCTCAGAGCCTGCCCATCAGCACTGTCACCCTGCACCCCAACCTCTGTGCCCCGGACACCCCACCCCGATTCCTGAAGTTGCCTCGGGCTGCCTGCAAGGCTCAGCAGCAGCACCCTTGCTTGGATTTGCTGCCTCTAGGGAAATAACCTGTCCTGGGCTTTTCCAGGACCCAAATCTTTACCTTAGACAAACTTAAACAAAAAGTTTATTCTAGCCAAGCAAAGGGAACAGATGATTTGCCCAATCCCCAAGATTTTGTCTAATATGAACAATATTATAAGAAATAGCAGATTTTCTAAACCAGGACCTTTTTGTGCGGCACGTAATAGAAGTGCACTCTTTAGGCCATACGTACCGCTGTGGGAATGTAAATGAAGAGGGAGTAGCCATACACACACACGATCTCCAGGAAGGAGTAGGACACAATGTTCATAACTTTACTGTTCCTCCACACCAGGAATCCCCAGAGAGCAAGGGGAACAAGCCAAGCGTACGCATAAATCGTTGTTGCTGCTATGGACACTGGAAATATGACAAAAGATTTCCCATTTTACTTAGAATACCAGCCAGAACCAAACATGTAGAAGCATTTAACCTGAAAACTGGAAAGCTACCTTTGAAGTTACTTTCACAACATAAAGTATGAATTATTAATAATCTGAGATCTTTGCATTTACATCCAGTTTACACCCACTACTTTCCCAACACTTCAAGTTAGTTTAAAAGTGGACTGCAGAAAGTATTCTCTTGACATTTTCAATTTCTTTATTACACCCGTGTACAAAATGATCTTGGTTTCAGCGTGAAAGGAAGAGCCATGGAGGAAAGAAAAACTCTTTTAAAAATAAAAATTCAGCTACTAAAGGCTACTGAAAAATGAGAATAGAATGTGGACATGCTAAAAAATTGAAAGAGAACACAAACACAAATGTCAAATCTGAAATTATTCAAGTGACTGGATTCCCAAATGGCAGCATTCTTCCTAGTGGGTTTGGAAACACAAAAGCTCACTCCGCCTCCACAGTGGGATGGAGGAGAGAATCGAAAAGAAAAAGGTAAAACTTGTGGGCTGAGATACAGGCAGTTTAATAGAACAGAAAAGGAAGATAATAATAATGATAAACGAATACACAAACAAGTGATGCACAGCACAACTGCTCACCACCCAGAGCTGATGCTCAGCTAGTGCCCGAACTGTGACGCCTCCTGGCCCACCCCCAGTTATATACGGAACATGACATCACATGGTATAGAATATCCCTTTGGGCAGTTTGGGTCAGCTGTCCTGACTCTGTCCCCTCCTGGCTTCTTAGGCACTCCCCGCCTTCTCATTGGCAGACCAGTAAGAGAAGCTGAAGAGTCCTTGACTGCTTGGCAACAACTAAAACATCAGTGTGTCAAAGTTATTCTCATCCTAAACCCAAAACACAGCACTAACCAGCTGCTAGGAAGAAAATTAACTCTATCCCAGCCGGAACCAGGACAGCTCCTCACTCCGAGTTCTCTGGGGGCACGTACCAATTGAGCATCTTTTGCTTATTTGTGAGTTTGCCAGAAGGTAACAACTTCCAGCCCTCAGTAGGTGGTGTGAGCAATACTCTAATTCAGTCATTTTCTGTCTGAGGCCAGGCAGCCATGGATCTAGAAAGGCACCTACAAAAGCATGACAGTAGCCACTGCTGGGCTTTCACTCTCTGTACAAGGGGGCATTCAGTAAGGCTAGAAAAAAATAACTGCTCTAATTACTCCTGCCTGCTCTACTAAAACCCTGTAACTACTTTATGCTCTGGAGCAGTAGGGTTCTGCCACTTACAGCCCACTTTAAGGACTTGTTTCACTTCCCTAAAAATTTAAAGCAATCAGTCAAAAGACTCTGCTAAATCAAAGCGGTGACCTGTTTTCACATTACTTCACTAGCACATTAAAAAAAAATCAAAACAAAACACCAAAAACTCAGGACTGTATCGACTACTTACAAACCTTTTCTGAACTCGGGCACATAGTGGTATGTTGGCTTGCCCAGATGGATGAAGAAATTAGAGAGATTGCCACTAACAGCAATGGTAAAGACGAGCGTGGCACATATCCAAAAGGGACCTTAAAAGGAAACAAAGAAGTTCAATAACAACTCCTCTGCCTTCTTGTTTTTTAAGGTTAGCAAGTAAAAGGGAATACACACTCAAAACATTAGCACAGAAGAGGACTTCTCACACCTCGTACCTACCATAAAGGTCAGGATTGCTGCGGATATACAGCCTTACAAAGTTCTTCCCTGGTACTGGGAAAACTGAACCTTTGATTCTGTCCAGGACCTGTGAAAATGTACAGATTTGTCTGACTGAAGATGCAAAACAGAAAAAAATCTCAATATCTGGATAAAGCATAGCTCAGACAATAGCTCTCCTCTGGAGTGGAGTATTAACCTGGTAAGTGTCCACATCGAAGAACGTCTGGTAGTACTCAAATGTCCAGAAAGGGGCACTTTTCTTCTGTCCTGCAAGCAGCTGTAGGGGGAGGGAAAGGCAATATGAAAAACATTACAAGCATGCAATTTATTACATTGCTAGTTCATTTACACAATAGTTAAATGATTTCTGTACCTGGATAGAAAACCAACTTAATGGGGTGGCGCTTACTATTTAATTATTTAACATTTTCCCTTTCCCTCCCTAATATTTGTTAGCAGCAGCTAGTTTTATCTCCCTGCAAGCAGAACAGTGGCCTAGGGTTCTAAAGAGCAGCCACACACCACCTTCCTCCACATCATTTATAACACACACCTTTATCAGCATCACAAGCTCCCTCACCGTTGCCTATGGCTGCATTAGTTGAGCCTTCAGACAAGCCCTGGCCACTTCAGAGTTTCCTGCTCTCCAGCCAGAGTCATCAACCCCACAGCAGAACCAACAGAAACAAACACCATGCTGGGTTTTCAGCTGCTGCTGCGCTTATCTCCTGGCATATTTGCTTAGTTTAAATCACCACCATTTCAGTACAATTTCCTAGGCTGCAAACCACAACAGCTGAAGAGCCAACGCACGTTTACTTCTGCCAACTCTGCTATCGAGAAAGTAACCTGCGACAGAGAAGAAGCAGAGTTTTAAGTCACCCAGCATGAATCCCTGGCGTCCTGCAGAAATATCTGTGTTGTCAGCACCATTTGTATACGTGCCGATGGAGGCACTGTAGGTGTAAGAGCATTACCTCTGTTTTATCAGAGTCATCAGTCCCCAGTAATTCATCATCCTCTTCTCTCCCTGGCTCTTGCAGACGGCCGTGCTGATTCTTGGGGATTTCAGCTGGCTCGTCGATGCTTATTGTGGTAGCGTCAGGATTTGCTGCAAGCAAATTAGCTGCATCGTCAAATTCTGCAAATAAGTACATTACAAGGCAGGTGATGATCAAGCTACCAACATTTTTGTTCTCACGGCTCAAAAAACTATGTTAAGACTCCTACACAGCCCAAGAAAGGATATACCACTAGCTTAGGCATGTCAAACGTCATCTACATTTCTTAAAGCCCAAACTGACAGGGATCAAGCTGAATATTTACTTAGTTAATAAAGCGTGAGGCTGTCTTTCCTGCTAATTGGCTGCATTATGATAAACTAGCACCACTGAAGCCTGCCTTTCCTTCCTGCAATCAGCCCCAATTCAAGGACCACCAGGTCTCTGCAAGGGCAGGGGGAAGCTGCCTCCCTGATGGTAACTTCTCCAAAAGTTACCTTTTTCAGACCTGAATTTATTTATCAAAAATTAAAGAGATCTGAAACTACCGTCCATTGCATATTACAGAATGCTCTGCCCGTTTTCAACGTTAACTTCCCATCACAAAGGATTTCAGTGAACACAGGTGATGCTTTTTAGCTCATCAACAGCACGACCTTATCTCAGAAAACCAGAGATATTCCTGACACCACTGGCAAAACTCCAAGGAAGCTTTCATTCAGAGGAACCCAAAGCAAAGCTCAGAAATGCTTCCAAGCCTCCAACAGTTTGACCACCCCATCAGCTGGGCCCCAAACCTCACGTTTACCTTGAAATTTGAGGTCATCCACAGTCGCCATGCATCCGCTTGGGTGAGGAACAGGTCCCCCAGGCCTCGACCCTCCTGAAAGACAGGCGGCAGCGCTGAGCCCACCACTGACCCCGCGCTCAGCCTGTCCCCTTCCCCCCCGTGCCAGTCCCAGCCGCCGCACCGGTGCAGGACCGGGGAAGCCCCCGCACCTCCGGGGCTCCGCAGCCCAACCGCTCCCGGCAGCGGCCGCTCCGCTCCCTTAAAGGGACAGGCAGGCGCTGCGCGGCGACAGCCAATCAGCAGCTCCGCTGCTCTCCCCTCCTCCCCCGCCTCTCTGGTTCAAAGGAAACATACCGGCCACACCCCTTACGCCGACCAATCAGAGGCCACGCGGCGCTTCCTCTTCCGTCTCCACCTGCCTCCTTAAAGAGCCCGCGACGAGGCCCCAGGGCCGCCCTGTCCCGGCGGCCTGAGCCCGTCTGGAACGGGGCAACGCCTGCTACACGTTACGTACATACACACACATAGATTATACATGTCATTATATTTTTATACACTCTATTATAAATGTATATTACATATTTTGATAATTTCTGTTTTTATATATTGTCTGTATGGGGGGTATATATATTTTTGGGGTACCCTTCCAGCCCCCGACTGACAAATAACGCTGTTGGCAGGGCACCAGAGCGATAGGAACAGGCTGCTCTTCACACAGCACACACAAAATGCGAGCGGCTGCATCACCCCGAGGCGCCGAGCGTCAGCAGCGATGGGCCTGCGCGAGAACGTGCAAGCTCGGTGCCCTGCACGTGCGGGGTCCGAACGCCCAGCTGCTGGCGGGATCAGACCCCCGGTACTGCTAACGTCACTCGCACTTTTAGCCTGCGGTTCAGGGAAAACATCCTGATTCGGCTCCTCGCAGTAGTAAAATACACAACGTATTTGTGAGGAAGCCCTAAAAATCTACCTGTCGCTGTAAAGACTGCCTCTGGTGTAAGGGAGATGGCATGGCTGACAGGCTCCTCGCTCACGCAGACACTGAAGTCCGCAGAGAGGTGACAGCGCGCAAGGCAAGGCGGAAATTTGGCCAAACGTGAGCGTTTTTCCTCCCCCTCCCCCTCTACCTTTGCCCCTGCCGTCGCAGTGCCTTCCCCTTCGGAAGCAGTGAGACCTCCTCCATCACGATGTTTGGGATCAGGGTATTCCTACAAAAATTCCTGATTCTTCTGCATGTCACTATGAGTGTTGTCGTTGGCAAAACACTGATGATACTGTTTCCTGATGCCATGAGAAGATACATCCTAAAACAGGGCGAAAAGAGCAGAATGAACGAGAATCCAAAGTTCAGCTACGAAAATTGGGGTCCGACTTTTTTCAGCTT
Source organism: Balearica regulorum gibbericeps (assembly GCF_011004875.1). NCBI lineage: Eukaryota > Metazoa > Chordata > Aves > Gruiformes > Gruidae > Balearica > Balearica regulorum. The sequence goes on along the minus strand of NC_046191.1, from coordinate 6,306,750 downwards.
CAAGTATTTGCTCTTTGTACTGAAGGTGAAGTGGAAGAGGCTGGAGGATGAAGCCTATGAGGGACATCCCGCTCCCAACACACCGGTGGTGACTTTCAACGGGGAAGTTCGTCACCTCTTTGATTTCATGCAAGGTCAGTAAATCAGTCGCGTAGGTGGGCTTGGTTTGCTAAGATGATAAATGAGGAGAAGAGGCTGCCGAGGGAACAGGGACAGGCAGCTGGCAGGAGAGCGCACCACAAAGCAGACCAGACTAACACACGTTCTCTCCAGCTGTCTGCCTCTTGATTTTCAAAAACGACCTGTATTTATAATCCTGGCTACAATATTCCTTATGAACCTCCTGGAAAAGCCAGCTCTGCCTGGAAATACCTCTTCACTGAAAGCCAAGATAATAATTTATTTTAGGGAGAGAAGACCCAGAATCAGAACCACGTGCTGCGATTCCCAAGTGTTGGCTGTCGATCCCTCTACGTGCAGAAAGTCCCACACCAGCTCCCTTAGCCAGCCCAAAGCCTAGAAAGCACACGGTGGGCTTTTTTCCAGCTTCAAAATGGCTAGAAATAAAGCAGAAGAAAAAGAAGTTGCTTTGTACTTTGTCCGCTGCCTCCCACTGAGATCTCTGTAGAACGTGGAATTAATGATTAAGCTGCAGTCTCTATCCCCATGGGAGGGATTATAGACTACTTTAACTCTGCTTTTCTAATTTTACATATTTAGATATATATTTCTATAGAAAATAGAATGCCCATCTGAACAAGAGATACACAATATCTACAGGAAGGTACCCTCTCCATTAGATTCTTTAGGATATGGATCTATGCTAGCAGCAGTTTCTGAAGTTAAGCCCGGCCACAAGGAAGATCCTGAACAAATTTCAGGTAATTTAGCATAACCATAGACTAAACGAGGTGCTTAAAAATCCTGCAAGTTCTCTTAAATCAAGGCCTTGCAAACAGATGCTAACACCTGTGGGCACATACTGTGTTAATTTGTAAGCCAGTGCCTTGTGTAACATTAGTTTAATAAATAATAATACATAACCAGAGTTCTGTTTGGACAGGAAATTGCAGAAATACATTGAAGGCATGAAAGCCTGTGATGCGGAACTGAAAAGTCTGGAGCTTCCACTGAGCTCAGCTAGAACAGACACCTCCAAAAAACGTCAGATCCAATAGATTCACTAAACAGCATTAAGACACCTCTGAACCGCTGTCCTTTGAAAAACCTCGCAAATGATCATGTTTAGTCAGAGCCAGGCTAGGGAGGAGAAAGCATCTTTATGCCTGGTTTGCACAGATGCAGATGTTCTGCTGCCAATTTTCACGTCCTAAGAAGAAAATTATGGGGTGACTGACTGACTGTTGCCCAGGAAACTCTGTGACAGAGGCTCAATGCACTAATTGATTTTATTAATTTAATTTAATTCTGCATAAATTCTGTCCTTCCTCCTACCACTGATTTAACCACAAACTGTCCCGGTTTTTTTCTCCAGATAACCGACCTTTAATCCTGAATTTTGGAAGTTGCACCTGACCTTCATTTATGTTAAAATTTGGTGAGTTCAACAAGCTCATCAAAGATTTCAGCTCAATAGCGGATTTCCTTATCATCTACATTGAAGAAGCTCACGCAGTAGGTATGGTACAATTCCCTTCAGGACGAAAAGTATGTTAGTAAAGGTGGGAACTGCAAATGGGAAGGAAATCTTCCTCAGATCAAAAGTGGCAACACCAAATCTAGGTACCAGTTTGTGTCCCTAATTCTCAGAGATTTTACTCACAAGTGACTTTACACCGAGGTGGTACTGCTGAAGATACTCATCTCTGTGAAGCAAAGCACATAGTTACATCTTTACAAAACTTCCTCTCGGTGTTAGTACAGCTCCTTTGGGGGGGGGGGGTGGGGAAGGTATTTCATAGAACAAAGGTTAAGTGTGTGCAATACCAGCATGTTATGTGGTTTTTTTAAAAAATAATTCATTTTTAATATGTCTGAAGAACAGGATGCAGACTCTAATTTGGAAAATGTAGCAAACAAACTAAACACACTCTTTTATCTACACTGGACTCTAAGTAACACATTGGCACTGATTTTACCCCAGGGTTAAGGGGGGGGTGTGTGCTCTAAAATGTAACATTTACAGTTTTTGTAACATTTAAAAGTTTTTTAACAACACATCACTTTCAATAGTTGAGAAACGGTAACAACTTCAGTCAGTTATCAAAACCTTTTACTGGTTTCTACTTTACTGGGAAGAGTTGGGTGCAAATGTGTGTTTGCATATTTCTGAAAAAGGAAGGTGAGCCCTGGCTCAAATGTTTCACTTCTCACAGATCTGAAAGCTTGTTTTATAGGCTTAATGAGTAGCATCAAGCAGAATGAACAGTACTATTGTTGCGACCGTGCTAAATGAATGGGCATCAGCTGATAGCACTGCTTACCTTTTTAAAATCCCCTCTCTACCAACAATTTTGACAAACCTTACTCAAATTGCCACCCCCCACCTGATATCTTTCTAGGGTTGACTTATGTGGGAAAATTACAGCTAAAATACATCAAATATTTCTGAATCCTGGGCAAGGAGAAAATCATTTGGTGTTAGGAGTAAACTGCAGTATTCTTGTAACAGAGTTTTGGGATATGATGCACAGTACATCTCCACCCTTACACCCATTCAAAACGTTCCTTGCTAAATCCCTTTCTCATTTGTTTTAGATGGATGGGCTTTTAAAAACAATATTGTTATTAAAAATCACCGAAGCCTTGAAGATCGAAAAATTGCAGCACAGTTTCTTCAGAAAAATAATCCTTTATGTCCAGTGGTTTTAGACACAATGGAAAACCTGAGCAGTTCAAAATACGCTGCATTGCCAGAACGACTGTATCTACTTCAAGGAGGGAAGGTCATGTACAAGGTAAAAAATATCAACAATAATAATGAGCACAATACATTGAGATTTTTAAATTTCAAACTAATTTGAGAATGCTTTACATTTAACAGTATTTCATTCTGGCTGAGCGCTAAGAATTTCACAATTCACTGTAACTGTGGAGAGAAGATGACTTGTAGCAAAACCAGTCTGGGCCTTTATAATGTACATATTTGATGTACAGCTCAGTCTTGCTCAAATATTTATCTTTTGGCTCATTAGGAAACCTACGTACATTTAAGCTGTGAGGTCCAGGAACACTTGCCAGCTCCGGGATCCAGACATTGGCCCTGTCCCAGTTACACAGCAGGGTGTAACCTGTGCATACACCATCTCCCACGTGATGTGGCTGCCATGCAAAGGAAACCCAAGCACACCTGCCCAGTTCTGGTGCAACTGCTGTGTTCTAAAGGACTTCTGCTTTGTCTGCTTGAGTATCACTGTGTAGTTTTATTGCCTTTGCAGGGAGGAGTGGGGCCTTGGAATTACCATCCCCAGGAAATACGTGCCATCCTGGAAAAACTGAAATAGAAAAAGAGAAGAGGACTTCAGAGTAAAGACTACCTGGATAAAAAAGCTCAAGGAATGAAGTTTTCATAGACATAACTGTAAGAAGGAAAAAAAAAAAAAAAGAATTAATGTACGTGCATCTAAAGAGCATCTGTAATGTGGTTCATTATGTTTGTCCACAGGTTTTCAAGTCTGATCACTACAACACCTACTACTGCATTGTAGTATCTTACTACGCTTATACCACATGCGGTAATGAATAGTAGTTGGGTCCATTGAGCTGTCAGGACTGGATACCAACTTTTCCAATTTTAAGGGATATCATACAGGATAAACTTCAGGGGTGGTGACACCTGCAAAAGTCAACTGGCATGAAAAACACCTGATTTCACATTATTAAGATTCTCTTTCTCTTGTATGCATAAAATTTCCCTAAATGTTCACTTTCGCTGAATTCAGAAGGCTTCTGAATAAGACAATCTCTATCAACATTTGTTTCTATTGATATTTGTTTTGACAGTCATAGCATAAAGCACAGACTGCTGTGACCTGATTGTAGAAAATATTTATAGAAACAAGAGATTGATTATTATTATTAAAAATCTACCACAGCACTTCATATGACTTCAGATTATTTCCCTCCCCACCCTGCTCCTCTCCCCTCCAGGTTATTTTTAAGCATTAGTAGACTTTTCTATTCATCCTATTAATCTTGCACAGTTTGAATTGATGAGAATGTTACCAGTTTAAGATCTTTTGAAGGACTCGTTTGACAGTAGGAAGTAATACCTCTCATTTAAGTATTTCACACTTTTCTATTTAACTCAGACTGCAAGAGAAACATTTTACAGGAAATCGAGTTTTAATTCATATATTAAGAAAGCCCGATAAAACATACTAGTTTAAATGGACTCAGTTATGTTCAAGTGTTCTAGGGTAACAGTCTAGGTTACAAAACTAGAAAGCTGTTACTACAATTAACAGGAGTACTACATTACATACATTAAACCGGTGGGGAATACATACTACATCCATACCTTCAAAAAACACTTCAATACAAGATTTTAATAATAAATATTCTCTGTGCTACAGATATCAAAATATAACTTCTTAAAAAAAAAAAAGAGGTACAAATTTAAGGTGGACTTAAGCGTTCTCTGCTGTGCCCTCTGCCATCACCCGGTGCACTGATACAAAATGATCAAAGGCAGATTTGATGATAAAACGCAAATAAGTGGCTTGGAAATCAGGAAGCTGTAGAAGGAAAAAAAAATGTTATTGTATTCTCTATAGTAACATAACTATCAGACTTTTGCAGATGTTTGTTAGCCAGAAGGATCTAGATATTTCTGTGTCTGTTTTGAATTACACATAAATCAAGCTCTTTGAGTACATTTAGCCAGCTTCAGAGCATCTTTAGAGGACAGCAATTCAAAAAAGTCTCATCCCTCCTGAATACTGCTGCCTTAAAGGCAACAACTGAGGGAGGAAAGATTGCCACACTTCTGGAAAGAGCTCTTTCACATAGTTAGGAGCAGTTAGGACATGCAATTTCATACCATGATCTACAAATTCCTATATCTAACATCAATTTAACAGTAATTGTAAATAAAGACATAGTTTGGTTTTTCACAGTTTCTCCCTGGTTAGTCTAGACATCTCATGTCGTGAACCACGACTGATGTACACTGTAAATACTCACTGGAAATTCTTCCATTTGAAGTTGTCCTTCTGTGTGTTGCAAATCTAGAAAATACATTTTAAGACAAATAATGAATAATGAAGTTTTCACTGGACTTCAGAATGCAAGAGAATTTAAGGACCATGAACTTACGCTGCATATAGAAATTGTTGGGGTTTTTTTAACAAGGTGATTTAAGAGAACAAATACTTCTTGCAATATCCCAGTGTATATATATCCCACTGATTACACTGTTTTATAAAATGTCGCCCCAGAGGAATTAAAAAAAAAAAACAACAAACCAACCAAACAATGAAGGAAATGGCACTCTATTATACTATGTAAGTCTGTTTTTAATTTTGGGAACATAAAAGTAGTGCTTTTAGCCCTTATACAACATTTTACATCTCCAAACTGCTACACAGTCCATCAGTGTTCATAAACTTAATTTAAATGTGTCTATTACATTAACATCTAATAAAATAATCATCAAGTCACACTCGACTACTCAGCAAATAGACATGAGGTTAAAGTGACTCACTGAAAAAAATATAGTGTATCAATAATGATAAAAAGGATGGTTTTATCTGTATGGCTAAGCACAACCCAACTAAAATGTAAACTCAATTTTATAATCATAATTTTACAGACTATATACACTTAGTCAAAGGCATAAAATTAAGATTTAACTTTAGAATAAAGAGTATTGCTTCCCAGTGTATGTTTTTCATTATCCATCTAAAAATGCATTTTTCAAGTTGGGAAATTGGTGCTATATGGCACTCAGCTACATGAACAGAAACCTGGCTATTTTTTAAAAACGTCCATGTTTTCATTCAATGTTCAAAGAAACCAATGGGGAACCCAAAGAATTTCATATTAGGTACGCAAAAAGTAACAGTTCCCTCCAGAAGAGCATCACTAAAATTATTCAGGCAGCAGGATACATGTTAGTGTTCTCTCTTGTTTTGCTAGAAAAAAAAAAACCCCAACATTTTCAAGCTTCATTGGCAAGTTTATTTTTGATGACTTATCTCAGTAGTAACAATAAAAGTCAATCGGAATCCTTCCTAGTTTGCCTAACACAAGCTTTGTTATTCTAAAACCTAGGAATAGTAAGTGAATCAGTAAACCCAAAGATCAGCATGACTCCCACAAAATCCCCACTGCTTCAGATTCAGAATCTTACCTTTTTCAATGCACTGTTCAAAATCTACTGGGTCTTTAGATATGCTTCTTTCAATCCTTAGGGTCCGCACTAAAATATATATACAGTTAAAATATCAGTACAAATTCTGATTCTTTATTGACAGTGGTATTTATTGCATCACTTTTAATCTACAAAGCACTTTAAAATTATTAACTAATCCATTCTTCCTCTAATTTATGGGGTAGGACTATAATACAACCACCATCTTCATGTTCCAGGTTGGACAAACAATGACAAGTTTTTGTGTCTTTTGTGCAGCCTCTGTTAATGGCCAACCTCCTTTCTCCATGCTCTGACCTTGTAACAGCCCTTTCTGGTTTAGAACTCACATTTTCCTTCACATTATTTTAAAAAGTAAGACTATGAGAGTTCTGCCCAATTAAATTATAAAAATACTCTTTTAATGATTTATTTTGAATAAGTATTGTAGTCCTGTCCATTAAATTAGATCAGCCACCACTGTGTGACAGAACAGTTAATTACAAGCTCAATACAAGGTATTATAAGAATAAAGTGCAGGTGGGGTAGATTTTCCATCTTTTTCTGATTTATTTATGAAAAACTTTCGACATGGAGGACAACTGCTTTGTTAAGTTAAATTAGGCTTTATGAATTAAATTAAGCTTTAGGAGTCTGTTAGAAGTGACTACTTCTAGAATGTGACACTATTGTAAGAATTTACATACAGGCACACACACGTATTTTAACATAGTATGTGTAACATACTGTAATACATGAAGCCTTACCCAAGTAGCACTGGATTGTGACTTTGCTGATTTTTACACATTTAGGAAAACCAATAATGAATTCCTGTGGGAACATGCCCGTCGTTGTCCAAAACGTTTCAGAACTTCTGTGGAGAAAAAAGGACAAGACCCTCCACCTGTGCCTTTCCATCTGTAACCCTCTTGAAATAAGTTTAACACCAAAAAAAACCCCAAACCAAACCCACCACCAAAAAACCAGCACCCAACCAAAAAAAAAAAAAAAAAAAAAAAAAGAGAAAAAGCTGCAAAGCCACTTTTATTTGGGGCAATTTAAGCAAGCCCCTCCTGTACGACAACGGGGAAGCTCTGTGGAAGTATTAATACTTTAACGTTCAGGCTCTGTAGCCGAGCAGCACCACAGGTCTTGCAAATGGTGGGGGTCCCAGAACAAAAGGTTAAATTATGTGGCAAGATGAGCGGGAAGGCAAACGACAGAGCCTGGCGGAGAGGGGCTGCGATAACGGGAGTGATCTCTTGAGGGGACCGGCCGCCCAGAGGAGCCGCTTCCCGCCGGGGCCCGCGCCCCCCTCACGGCCCCTCAGCACCCCGCGCCCTCCTCACCCGTCCGCCACGTTCTCGGCGGGGTGCTGCTCGTCGCTGGAGGTGGCCAGGACGACGGCAGCCCCCGCTGAGTTCAGGCACCAGTCGGCGGCTCTCATCCCCGTGCGGCGGCCGGCAGCGGAGCGGCGGGGAAGGGAAGGCCGGGCCCGCCGCTACCAGGCAACCCGCCAAGCCGTCCCTGCGCACCGCCCGCCCGCGCCCGCCGTTCCGCCCGCGGGAGCTGCGCGGTGCTTCGCGGGGTCCTGCGGGACCTGCCACCTCAGGCTAAGCGCCTCACAGGCGCGGGGCAGCGACAGCCCCTCACGGCCCCGGCGCCCCTTTTCCTGTCTCCCCGCCGGTGCCGTGGCCCACCGGGAGTCTCACGCCCCGGGCCCCTGCGCGGAGGGGTGACGGTGAGGCTGCCGCCACCGGGGCAGAAGGTTTGGGAGCGGGGAGCTCGCCCCGCAAAAGGCCAAGGAAGGCTGGACGAGAACCCACCACTCCCCAGCCCCCTTCCCTTCAGCCACCGCTCCCGGCATGCCCCGCGCCGCTCCGGCCCGGCCTCGGTCCCCGCCCCCGGCGCGGCTCCGCCCGCCGCCCGCGGGCGCTGCGGGATGGGCGGCGGGAGCGCCGAGCCGCGGCCCGGCTGACGGCGCGTCGGGGCGGCCCCTCCCGGGGCAGGTAGGTGGGGGCCGGGTCGGCGGCCCCGGCGGGGAGCGGGGCGCGGGGTCGCTCGCCTGCCTGCCCCACGCTTCCCAGCTGGGCCGGGGCGGACCGGGGGCCGGAGGGACCGGGGACCCTTACCCTTGCGCCCCTCGGGGCTGCGCTCAGCCCCGGCGCGCTCACCCCTGGGCAGGGTTCGATCCATTCACAGCCGCCCCCCCCCCCCCCCCCCGCCCCGGCCAGGGCGTGAGCCCCCTTCCCACCCCCTCAGGGCTGGACGCGATCCCCTGGGCCCCCTCTCCTGGGCAGCGCCCGATCCCTTCAGCACCCCCTTCACCCCTCAGGCAGGGCCCGATCCCCTTCCCGCCGCGCAGGACCTGAGCCCCCAACCCCTCAGGGCAGGAGCTGCCAGGACCCCGTCCCTCCTCTGCCCCCCCGCCATTCCGGGGTTTGTGCCCTCCTGCCCCTCGCCAGGACCCTTGCTCACAAACCAGAGCCTCCCAGCACCGGCTGGGCTAGGCTGGGGAAGGGGCACCCGGAGCCTGCCCTCTCTCCCAGGGAGGGAGATTCTCCAGCACGCTCCATTGCCCTGCTGCAGTCAGCCATTTGCCCTCCTCCTCCTCCCCTGCCTGCAGCAGAGCCAGGCCAAGCCGTGGGGGCTGCTTCCCACACAGCCCCCAGACCCTTCCTGCTGCCCAAGCCTGTGTAGGGCTGGGGTCCAGCCCCAGGCCACTGCGAGCACCAGGCACAGGGCAGCAGGGCCCTGCCAGAGCAAAGGCCCTTCACCTTTCTGCCAGCCCTGGGTTCGGTTCCCACTTGAGTGGTGTTTGTGGTTTGATGGCAGACAGCGCACACCCCTGTTCCGCACAGCCTGGCCTTCCTTGCACTGCAGGGTTACGTGACCACGCTCAGGGCATTGAAGAGAACTGCCAAGGTTTGGGGTCTTTCCGGAGTATTTTTTTCCTCTGTGGCTATTCTTAACCTGTCTATGGTTTGTTTTTGCAGAACTGGACGAGGGGAATGTCTTACTGTCTCCACTCAGAAAGCCATTTGGATACTGGGCCAATATATGTGCGTGAAAACGGGAAGCTGCATGTGGTAAATCAGGGTGCAGGCAGCATACAGAATGTCACTCCCAAAACAAGACCTTTTAGGCTGTTTTCCAGAGGATTTTCAGTGGAGCTTTGTATGAACAGGGAGGACGATAGGGCAAGGAGGCAGAGGACTGATCATTTCATCTTCACGTACACCAAGGAGGGAAACCTCCGGTATTCGGCCAAGTCTCTCTTCAGCCTAGTGTTGGGTTACATTTCTGACAATGTTGATCACATTGACTCGTTGATTGGTTTCCCAGAGCAGATTGCTGAAAAGCTCTTTTCAGCTGCAGAAGCAAGACAAAAGTTCACAGAACCAGTAACGGGACTGAGAGCTCTACAGAAGTTTACTGAAGCATATGGCAATTTGGTGCTGTGTTCATTATGCTTGCGGAATAGGTAAGTGTGCTCAGTAACAAGTATTGTCATCAGCTCCTGCTTTTTGCTAGCACACTTAAAGTTGCCCTTAAATTATTTTCTCTCAAAAAATAATTAAAAAAAAAAATCTCTTGGGCCTTACGACACCACCTAATTTTAATGAAATAACCTGAGCCTTATCTCACTCTGCTGCTTGGTTCCTTTTGTTCCGTTCCTTTCCTACAAGTGCAGCTGCTGGTTTCATTCTAAGGTACAAATGATAGTACAGGTAACAGACTACATTCATGTTACCTAATGGGATTTTTTGTGAAGGATTAAACCTGCAACTATTTTTAACAAGAATAATCAGCACTTCCATAGCAATCTGTGTGTTTAATGCCTTCTCAGGTATTTCATGGGGTGTTTTTGTCATTGCTGTTCATAAGCATTTCAACATACCTAGCTGACTGTACAGATAAAGTATACTCTTCAAACTGTATGGGTTTATTTACTATAAGCTTGCTATCAGGTTTCATCTTGGGGGATCAGAAGAAGATACAGTCTTGTAGGTAAGTTACATGCTTTGAAGTCGGGCAGGTTTTACCTTAGTTTATTGTGGTTCCCATCCCCATATTGAATGTGCTTTAATGAGGTTCCGATCATCTTCTCAATGTCCATGTTGTCTTTCACTAAAAGAGAGTCTTACCAAGCTTAAAACTGGATATGTTTTTAAAGCCTTGCTCCTACTGAAGTCTTTCCCAGTAATATAACCCGTCTATCTTCCATCTGTACACTTGAAAAAGGGATGCTTTATCCAGTTGAAAATCAAAGTACAGACATAGTCATCTGAAATGCCAAGGGTGTTTTGAGCACAGTAGGAATGTTTGAGCAGAGGTCAATTATCTGTTGTTTTATCCTTTAAACCTACTCCCTTTTTATCTCTAGTACAGATACTTTTTATGAGATTAATTCAGAAACAAAGTTACCTCTGGCATCTTTTGCCATTACAGAAAGCTGAGTTAAGTATCAAGTCTTTGAAATCCAGGAAGTAAGATATTACGGCATTTTCTGATTAATCTTATTTCTAAAAGAGTCCCCTCTTCTCTTCACACACCCCCTGAGCTAGTAGTATCTCTCAAGAGTTGGCTTGCGCTCTGACTATACGTACTGCCTTCCGCATAGCTGAATTGTGTGGCAAAGGGATTTTGTGGGGTAGTTTGGTAGGTGTACTTGCAGTGGGAGGATATTACGGTCACCTCATTGGCATGGCCAGAGGTGTTCCTTGAGGGATCAGATCAATAAACACCCCACATTTTAACACTGAAGATGCTGACCTCGGGGTTTGTCTTGCCATGGGAACTATAAGGTAAATTCAGGAGAAATTAGTGAATTTGGGGCTTGTCTTGCCACGGGGACAATAAGAGGTAAATGCAGGGGCAATTGGTGAGGTAGTGACTGCTACGTGCTTATTACTGTATATTCATGCATGCCATTCTTTAGTGGTTTGTTGGTTTGTTCCCATCGCTAAACCTCCTACTGAATAGTTCCAGCACAGATGTTTGCATGGCTGTGGAGTGAATCAGATCAGGGAACCAACACAGCTAAAAAAATAACCACTGAGTAACTACTGCCTGGGGTGTGGTCACAGCTCTAGTTGGAGTCCTGCAGGACTTTTATCTCTAGCGAAGCATTTTTTATTTATGTATATAAAAAGTAAAATTTTGCCATTTGACAAGCTATCCTGCTACATTTGAAGTAGATTTTAAATCTGGATGAATGTGGGTTTGTCTACACACTTCCCAGATACTGAGGAAGAACAGTTTGTAAAGTTGGTTTATTGTAAACTAAAATATTTATTCTGCATTCTTCTGAAATAATAAAATAATAATCTGTAAAGAAGTCCATAATTGCAATGTTTGCAAGTTGAAATATTAGTTGTTAGTCCAATATTTTGAATCAAAGCAAAACCATTATATTTGTTCAAGGAGAAGACTCAGAACTCAGATGTGTTGTGTGCAGACTGCACATAAAAAGGTAGTTAGGACAGCTGGCTAATTTCTGTCAAAATACACGCACTAAATACTTAGAAGAAACAACTGCATTATGCTTGTGACACTTGAGGATATAGGACCCTTCTTATGTGCCTGAACACTGATAGCTTTTTTTTTTTTTTTTTTTTTTTTTTTGCAGATACCTGGTTATCTCTGAAAAGCTAGAAGAAATTAAGTCTTTCCGGGAGCTGACATGTTTGGATCTCTCCTGTTGTAAACTTGGAGATGAACATGAACTGCTGGAACACCTCACCAAAGAGGCTCTGTCTAGGTACTGATTTTTTGACACATAGCTAAACCTGAGACTTTCTTTTCCTATCGCTAAGTGGTTCAAAGAATCAGGCTGTGACTTTAAAGGCAAGTTTCACAGGCAGCAATGTGTAAGTTTGAAGATTTTGGTTCATAAAACCCCTTCTTGAGGTACACATAATACAGAATTTATTGTAAACAAAGCACATCATCCAAAGCACATACTGAATTGTAAAAGGTCCTACAAACGTGCAAGATAATTTACTGTCTCATGTTTTTAAATCAACTTTTTATAATTTCCATTGGCCCTGTAAAAACTGCATCTTAAGCATTTGAAACCATTTTACATTTTTATTTCCTTTTTTAAGAGGGGACTTTATCAGCTAAATTTTTAACCAAACCAGTGTTCCATATGAAGATTTCTGCAAGCAGCAGGTTGAATACTTAGTTAATCAAAATTTCAAAAAATACATTTTGTAATTTTGTTTGATACTAGAGATTGAAAAATAGAAAATTTTGGAAATCGATAGGCAGGGAGACTGTTCATTAGTGGATATTATGTTACTATAAAATTTAGTGCATTTTGCATCAAGGTTTTGTCTTGAAGTGCTCTAGAGAATGTTTTAGCGTTACGTTTTTCCCTGAGTTTTGTTCATCTATGTTATAACACCTCATTGCTTACTTAAAATCATTGCCGTATCTCTTACCAAATCTGCCCCCTCTCATTTTGCCAAGCGTTTTTCTTTTTTTAGTTTGAGTGGATTTCAGATTGGCAGCCTTGGTTTGAATAACATCGGTGTATAAAGAACCTTATTGTCTCTGTTAGCAAATGCTCGTGCTCTAGGATTGGTTTGTCACTGGAGCTCTGGGAATAGCTGTTCAAGTGCGTGCTCTGTTGAGTTAGCAGAAGCAATATATTTATTAGTCTTACTAACCCAGGCTTCTTTCTTGCTACTTTTTACTAGCGTTAACAAAGTAGACTAAAGGGTTGGCACAGGAAGACCCGGCCTTCCGACACAGAGTTTTAGGACATTGTGCAAAACTGCCTAATGACTATAAGCTGTGTGTTTGTATCTCTCTGCCCAGCGTAAAACGGCTTCTCCTGAAAGACAATGCTTTATCAGATGCAGGCCTTCGCAGAATGACAGCACCAGTACGAGTATTGAAAAAGGGACTTGAGAATCTGCTGGTATTAGACTTGTCTTGTAAGTACTTCATGGTTTAATATTAGAAACAACCTATATCCTTTCTGATAAAGAATTTATCCTCCTTAATATTGAAGGAATACGATTAATTTGATGATTCCCATGAGCCAATTACTTAGCCCCAAATTGTACTAGAAGGCACAGGTCATACCTGTAGTCTCAGCCACTTGCTACTCACATAAATATTTTTAGTAGTTTGAGATTTGGTATTGTAAATACTTGTATTTTGATCACTAGAGGAGAAAAAGTCAGTTTTGACTCAGTTTCAGAACATGAAGCATACTACAAAAAAAAAAACAAAAAAAAGGCCAAACCACCTTGGTTCCAGTATTAACTTTTGGAACAAATAGTTTCTTGGTACTGTGATCATCTTTCTCCACATCTTGCAACTTAAGTTTACTTGACCTTACAGGTAACCCTAAAATCACAGATGTGGGAATTGGATACCTTCTTTCTTTCAAGAAATTGAATTGTTTGGACATTTCTGGGACAGGTCTCCAGGTAAAAAAAAAAATAAAAAATCTAAGTTTACTGGGCAAGTGTAATCAAATGTTCTTCCCCTCTGACTTCTTTATTTCCCTTTTCACTAGGATGTTAATGCTGTCATTAAGCGGATCCAAATACAGATAGGCCTCGTTCACTCAAAAGTGCCTCTGAAAGAATTTGATCATAGTAACTGCAAAACAGAGGGATGGGCAGAACAGGTAGGGGGGTTTAAGTCTGTTTTACTCTCTAGAAATTGTCCTTATGGAACATTAAATCACTGATTAGGAAAGAATAAGGGATAGAGTTGTTTCCAGTGATATTTCTGTAAATTTTACAAGAAAAATTTTAACTCCAAATGTTATTTCAGACAGTTTTGCAGTGGGAGCAGGCAGTTATGGAGGCCATCAAGCCACAAGACAACTTGAGATCCAGAACAGCAGCTCTGCACTTCTGTACGTAACTGCATAGAGACCACATAGTTTATTTGTGTTCTTTTCTACAAGGAATATTTTCATACTTTTTTTTTTTTAAGTACAAATAGCATCTCAGGTGTGCAATTTCAGCCATTTGTGTAACTGCATTACAATGTGTTTGAGTTTTTTTCATTTATTAGACTGCTGGATAAGTCTTACAGTACACCATGGCAGCATGCTCAGGGCAACGTGTAATTGAGTTTTCTCCGTAAAATCCTGAGTCCAAAATATAAATGTTATTTTTCCCTCTGCACATTTCAGCAAAGCAGTCAGTATTCCAGGTTGGCTTGGCCAAAACAATTAGTAACACAAGTATGCATTTTACAGCATAATTCTGGTTTTTCCCCAAAATCTAAACTTGATTATATTTTTTTTCCTGTAGATGGCAAGACACACAGAATAGAGGAAGTAGTCAAATGCAAGCTGGTGGAGGCAGAAGCAAAAGCGTCTGGAAACTTGCAGTTTTATAAGGAAAAAGTTCAAAATTGCCATTTAGCTTTGAAAAAGGAGGTTGCAGGCAGCCATGAATTAAAGAACCATAAAAAAAGAGCTTTGGCTGAACAAGAGAAAGAAAGGACTTCCAAACAGAAGCATCTGTGCCTCACTGTGGAGGACTGGGATTTGTTAAATACCTACTGAGCCAGAAAGAAGTGGGTCTTTTGTTTGTTGTTCTCTTGCTGATGACAGAATTTAGACACATTGAGAGGGAGTAACAAAGGAGACCAGTAATGTTAAATTTGGTTGCTGTGATATGCTTGCGGGTTAACCTATGCTTGGGGAGGGATGGAGTCAAGGAGAGGGTTGATGATACTACTGTATATTTTCAATACATAATAATTTTTTCAAATAAAATTTTTGTTGTCATCCTTAACTAATTCTTCTGAACGTAGATATTCACAAAAAGAGCTGGTCCTATCCTTCTTCCTGTCTTGCCTCCTGAGGGGCAGAAGACTAATCACTGCAGCTCATCCAAAATGAAGCTGCACTGTGCTTGTCGAGTGCCCTGGGACATTAATAGTGGTGGTAGAACACAGACCTCAGCCTGTAAGCACTGGGCTGTGCTGACAGAGCTCTGACAAGGGCGGGAAGCAAAGAGGATAAGCAGAGGCCCCTGGGGAGGGAGGCAGAGAGACACTAACCCCTCGGTAACAGTTATTGCCAAAATCCAAAGTAGAACAGAACTCCCCTGTCTCTCTCATTTTTAGCCCAGGAAATGAAAGCTGAAACTGGGTTACTGTAGAGATTAGGCTCTGCAGTTGTAATATATTCTCCCTTATAAGCAAATTCACTGCATTTGAGAGCATTCTGTGGTTTAAAACCCATTCTCAGTGTGTGCGTGCCTGCAATATACTAACTGTACTTCCCCATCTAAAAACATTCAGGGAAGTTTATAATTTGAATATGAATTATACACATTTGCTGTAAAAGCCCTAGGTACCCTTCATTCTGTGTTGGTTTCTCTGAAGCCAGGAGTGCAGCTGTAATGCTGCAGGTCTGTTTATCACTGAATTCCTGCCCTGAGCACTTCTGTCAAAACTGGCTGAGGCCGCAGCGCCCATGAGTTGGGCACTGTGACCATCATTCTGCTCATACGCCTATAAGGCCAAGAATTTACTAGAGGTTTCCTCTACTAGTGCTTATTTAGAAGATATCTGCCTTTTACACTGTTGTTTACCGTAATTCAGTGACAAGAAAAGCAACACTTCCTCGGAAATCATGAAGAGGCCAAGAGAAGGAACTTCATCTCAAAAATGCATAAAGAGCTAAACCCCCTTCTCTCTTTTGATCTTTTATTGCTGAATTTTCCTCAGAAAGAAAACCCTGCACACAAACAAACCAAGCATACTTGCATTCAAGTCCTACATTTTTTTTCCCCAGAAACTCAAGGCTATTAATAGCTTCCACTGACAACTACATCAGCCTTCTGCCGAGACAAATAATGGAACGAGTGGTGACTTAGCAAAACAGCGTCTCAACAGGAAGATGACTGTAGCACTCAAGTACAATCCTCCCTCCTGCAGCTGGCTTCTGGTTCAACAGCCACCATGCATTTCTTTTGCTAGCCCTTCCACCACCACCATGGAGATCTGCTAATCTGATCACGGAGAGGTGCACATCTCAGAGAACCGTGTACTCCATTTCACATCGGTAAAGCAGCTGGGAGCTGGTGCCTTGAGCTGGAAAATAGGCACATCGTGATTTGACATGAACGGTCTCTGCCCAGGTCACAGGCTTGTTGGTAAAATAATACAGTACAGCTTTCCTTTTCAAAAGGGGTGATTTAGAGCACCGCGTTTCTTACGCTCTCCACCCCTGGTAGAATTATTCCTTTTCTTTAGGTTTCTTGCTGACCAGCAGACTTCCTCTTTTAAACACATCACTGTGTAAATTTTATCCTAGGAAGATTTAGACCCGCTTACCACTATGTCCTCACCCCACTAATCTCTGTTAATTGCTCTCCGTAAGGCACACAGCCTCTGCTGACCTGGAACAAGGCAGTAAGCAAGAAAATTACAGGAGGAGACTCACCCTGAAATAGATAGGCTCAGCCAAGTGCCTGCTTGAACTGCCCGCTGTGTCCCTGGCTGCTTCCAGGCTGGGTCTGAGTCTTGCTGCTTCCCATGTCTCTCTTGGCTAGTCCCTTCACAGGTGTAAATCCAGAGCAGGATGAGCCCCCAGTTCCTCTCTCCTCCTAACCTGAGGCCGTTAATCACAGCTCTGGCCTCCCAGGAGCACTCACTGTGAACTGACAAAGGGACATCAGCCGGAGAGCGACCCTGGGGCTCTGCCCTGCAGGTACCGGCTGGGTCAGCTCCTCTGACACCGATGAACCTCTACTGGCTATCTTAGATGCAGAGATCATATTGCTGACCCCATTTCTTTGTGGTTCAGCTCAATTACAAAGCTGAGAGATGGCAGAAAGGGAGAAGGGGTGTGTATTTGGTTTCCTCTTTGCAGCCAGGGATATCCTCCACGCACCCTAAGCCTGCCTCCATTTCCTCACCCTCCTGCTGAAGGAGAGAGAAAGCGACACAAGAATCTTTCCCGCCGTAAGCCAGGCATTTGCCTTCTTTATCATGTCTCGCAATAAAGTAAGAATTCCCAGATCCCAACATTGTCCCCAGCCAGCCAAGGCAAGCCACCACTCGACCTCTGCTGCAGCGGAGGAGCAGCCTTCCACACAGCAAGCACAAACATCCGACTCCCCGTGCTCACACCTCGCACGTCCTGACCCTTTTCTCTTCGCCCTCTGGAACATCTTAAAACTTGGCAGAGGTGAGCCGTGGCAATGACCGACAAATATTGGACTGGGAGAATACAGCAGTTGCCATACGGGTCAGCCTAACCAGCATCCTCTTCCCAACCACAGCCAACATCAGAGGCTCCAGAAAGTCATGGCTAGCCCACTACCTTTGGTACAAAACAAAATTTTTTTTTTTTTTTATAAACCATATTGGCTAGGCCCTGTGCTGAGCATGAAGGTTTCTATGTTTTTTTTATAGCAACTGATAGTTTAATCATTACCAATTACAGTCATTCTGTTATCCATATATGGTTCCCATCATAAGGGATGAGATTCTTCTTCCCCTTCTCTCCCCCCTTTCTTTGACCACTGCCCCATAGAAGCGTGCAGCAGTTGTAGCCCACCTGCCCCCTCCCAATGCAGAGAGGTTTTTGCACACCCTCCCACTTCGAAGCCAAGGAACAGACAAACAGTCCGTGGCCGAACTCAAACTGAATTGGAAAGGAGCTCTTCTTCCCCAGGAAGGAGAGGCTGACCCAATAGCGCTGCCTCTGAATCACCCCTCCTTGGGCTCCTCTTCAGTGCTGCAAGACTTCCTCACTGTGCAAAGACTTCCTCACTGAGCGCCCTGGAACATACTTTGGGGTAACAAGAGGAACAACAGTGACTACAATAAGCCAGGCTTTATTTACCAGCCCCAACTCAGCCTTGTTGAAGCCTTAGATGTCCGTGACTTTCCAGTAAAAACGTACATCTCGATTTCAGGCTTTGAGGCTGGAAGCTTGCAACTGAGAAACGTTTAGGTAAGAAACTCTTAACTGCTCTTCCGAGCTGCAGCACTGAATGCACTGCAGTGAACTTTTACAGGCACAAAGCAAGCCATCCATCCTAGCCAGGCGTGGAGAAGGACGGGTTATTAAATATGGCTTTAAAAGTTTCCTGTAGTACCGGTTCCATTACACAGAGTTTTACCATCTCATTCCAGGTGAAGTATGAGTCAGAATACAGTAAAGCTATTTTTAAAAGATCTGTCAGACCTACAACTGTATTCCGGGGACAAATTAGAAGAAATATTCACCGTTGATACAAGTCATGGTGACATGCAGAGTCGCAGATCACAGGACGGAGAGGAAATGATTGAACGGGGTTGTATTCTTAAAGATCTATGACCTGGGATGGTGGTGGGAAGGAGATCGCCTGAAGTTTATTTTGGGCCTAGAAAAGTAAGTGCACTCACTGTAAATGTGGAGTTCTCAGACACAATGTTTTAGACACAGGTGAGATTTTCAAAGCAGCAGAGAAAGACTCCATCTTTCTGAAATTTCAGTGGCACATCTGTACCTACATCCTGAGGACTGCTTTGAAGGTTTGGCTGCCTGATCCTGCTTTGCTGGCAGAGGAATGAAATAAGCAACAAACGGATCCCGTGTCATCCCACACCACCCCAGGAGCAGCACTTGGTTTTCTGCTGCTCTCTGCTCTGAAGCTGCGACTGGTTTTTTTTCCTCTCTTTGCCAACTTCAGTGCAAACACACCCCGGCCCCACGGCTGTTCTCAACCTGCTGAGCTCCTGCTCCAAAACTGTACAGCCCAGAGAGAAGTACATTTTATATACATGCTGGTTCCCTGCCCTGGCTTTTAGGAACAGCTACACAGTCACAAGGGCACGGTAATTTATCCCCACAAACCCTTGAGCCTCTCCACGGCAGTTTTCCTTGCCATTACACTCTCCACGTTGGCCTTCGTGTTTGAGAAGGGCATGGGAGGTGGCCTGTGCAGCAGGTCCCCACGGTGCCATCCTCAGCACAGCGTTCCCAAGGAAGCATCCTGGGAACATCAATGCAGATCCTTCAAAGCCACCGCTGGAACCATCTGCAGACATGCTTTGAACACAAACACAAGCTTCTCCTCTTGCCCCTGAGGGTCAGGAGCGTGAAGACACATTGGAGGGAAACGCTAACCCAAGGGCTGGAAAGACCTCGCTCAGCTCCTGCTCTTTAGGGTAGTCCTCAACATACCTTCATCTGGCTGCCTGTGAAGGCACCAGCATGTCCACGCAGGAGAAACCCCTCGCCCAGGGTTGGCCAGACACAGTATCTGTGTTGGCAGCAGCTGCTCAACAGTCGCCAGCAGCCTGCACACAGCCCATCCAGTCAATGCTGCAAGGCAGCGCTCGGCTCATGTAGAAAGGACTCACCCTCACATGACAGGAGAACCCTGGAAGGTGTCCCACAGCCAGCCTCTGGCCTGCAATACGCACTTCATCCCTGTTCGGTGTCGCTGTGTGACAGTCAGTGTGCTGCTGCTGAGGATTTGCTTGGGTTGGAGCTTCCCAAGTGGGTGGCAGAGCAGGAGGACACCAAGGCTTAAAGGTGACAACGCAGGAAGCACCGTGCTGTCTCCAGCGCTGCCAAGACTTCACGGTCTGCAGATATACTCATCGGACCAGCTGAGGCAGTGCTGGACGCCGTCCCGGCACAGCCTCCTGGGGACGCAGGAGCAGTACTGGTAGAACACAGGGCTGCAGCTCCACCACTCCGACCCGCACGGAGGACAGTCCGCCACTGGGAGGGATGGAAAACAGAGAATAGAAATGCCTCTGCTGCACTGACCCCTTCCTTCTTTTTCACGCAGGTAGCTACCCTTTTGTCCCCTGGCAGCTACTGAAAAGCCACTGGTGATGACCCTGTATCTGTGAACCCACCAAAGAGGACACTCGCTTGGTGCTACTTGTGGGAGACAACCACGGAGCGTGATATTGCAATGACCTTCATGGCAGACATGCCATCCTGGGAAGAACAATGAGTTGTAATTTTATTTTTTTTTTTTAGCAAGCTACTCTAGAGAAAGCTGATGATACAGGCAGGTCTTGTCTGAGGTTCAAAACCAGGGAGGTGACTTAGAAACAAACCTGCTGCCCATTTTAGTGAGAGAAGGATCTAGATGGCTTTGAAGCTGCTGAGGCATGCTCAGCCCTCCTGGCTCAGACATGTACCCTTCTCCTGACCAACAACCAAAGGTCGGTTTGAACGATCACTGCTGCCTACAACTACACATCATGATGGAACTGCTCCACACTCAGCAAGCCACAGAGGAGCAGCAACTTTTGGAGCTGGGAGAAAAACATGGAGCCTTTCCTCTCTTGATTGCCACCAGAAGCCTTAGCAGCTGATGGGATGGAGCCTGCATGGTTCATATTCACATCCTATCCCAGCTATTTTGTGTTTTAGTGGTGGATGCCAGCCTCTAGACATTTCCAGCAGCATCAGTGAGTGCCACACCTGTGCAACCTCTTTCAATCAATCAGCAGAAGAGATCTTTTGCCCAACAGTAGCCAGAAGAGAGACTTACAGCTCCCCATCTCATCAGAGCAGTCTCCGCAGTCGTTCAGCCCGTTACACCTCCGATCAGCATAGACCCAGTACGCGGGGTTACTGCAGCGGAAAACCAGGTATCCCGGAAGGCTGCGGGGCAAGTCACCTGCAAGGGTGGAACACACAGGGGACAGATGTGCTGGCTAAAATGGGGATGGTGGCTGCCAAAGGCTGCTGTTATGGAGTGGGGGGGGGTCAGTCGGTCCTTCCCTGTGCGGTGTCAGGGCATGAATGATGCCGCAGACGGGGAAGCTGCGGTTGGAGAGGGAAAGGGATGCTTGTGGCCAAGCTAGAAGCCGAGTCTGGGCGCCCCAGGCTTCTGCTTTAATGAGTTTTTTCCTAGGGTAACTGGACAATAAATTAACCATGTAGGCATACAGCTTAATCAATGGAGGAAAACTGCATTGCAGTTTAAAAAACCCTAGGAAGATCAGAGGAGCTCAGAGTCCTTGATTTCTGGCATTCCCGCTGGGTTTTGGGCAGTGCCACCTCTTCAGCATCTGCCCTACAAAGGCTCTACCAGGCTTATCTGCTCACATACACGGCCAGAAGCACGGAGCAGGATTAGAGGGACACTGGCTGCTCTGTCTCATGACAGGAAGACCAGCGCGGGGAGGATGGTCACAACAAAACCACTCACCACAGAGTTTCTCCTGCTCGTCCTCTCCATTCCTGCAGTCGCTGATTCTGTCACAGACCTGGCTGGCAGGGACGCACGTCACGCTGTCGTCACACAAGAAACCTGTCCTGTTTTTGGAAGCTGTACAGAAGCGGTTCACTGAAGGGAAAGCAAGAAAGACTTTATTTTCCAACATTTTCATTGTATGAGGAATAGATCAAGGGGAAGAGAAGGGGATTTCTGAAATTCATTTGTTGTTCTGGAAATAACCAGGGGCCAGGATTAATTTCTTGTAGGTTCATGGCAGAGTCTGAAAACTATACTACTGGTCTGAAGCATGACCGTGCAACCAGAGTTACCACAGCCCTGTGGAGCAGGACACTGGAGCCGAGGAACGGCTGGTGGTGACTCAGTCTGTGCAAGGCTGGCACAGCCCCGCACCACGCTGCTGGTCCCTTTCCTTCCTCCCGGTCTGCGCCGGGAAACACGACTTCACGCGTGGTGATGCACACAAAGGCTTTTCTCAAGCAACATCATTTTCTGCCTCCCTTACCAAAAAAAATAATGACTCCTGGGATACCAACCTGGCGCACGTAACAGGAGTCCCAGCGCCACGGCCAAGCCCACGGCGGCAGCGAGGACGAGCAGCACCGCGGCGGAGATGCAGGCGCGTCTCCACGTGCAGCCCGCACGGGCGCTGCGTGGCTGGCAGCAGTCTGCTGGGAGGTGAGAGAGGTGAGGGGCCGGGGAAGGGTCCGGTGGGTCTGAGCGGGGTCGGGGTGTTTCAGAGGGGAACGGCACAGAGCCACGGGGTGTTTCAGGGGGGTCTGCATGCAGGACTGGTGTGGGCTGATCGTTGAGTTTTAGTAGCTAAATGACAATGACAACACCCCCTCGCAGGCAATTTTGCTGCTTGCAGTGTGGAAGAGCCCGTGCTGCCATTACAGAGCACTGGGAGCGACCCCTGAGGTCTCTGCCAACCCTGAAGTGCTGCGTCTCCGTTGGAGCTTACCCAACGCTCTCGGATGCAGAAGGGTGGCGGATGCCAAGCCCCTGCCCGGCCCCGTGGGACAGCAATACCCTTTTCACAGCCCGAGCAGCCAAAGCACAGGGCAGGTCAGTGTAAGGCTGGGAAAGGTGCCCTCCCCTCCCAGAGCCCACAGCAAAACTCCTCAAGAGGTAAAATGAAATTTTACAGCATTTTGGGCTTTCTGCCCCAACGAGGACTTTAATGCTCCCACAAAATAAGGCTGAATTATCAGCTCAAAATAGTGAGAATTGGCTGAAGATCATCCCTTTCCCTCCCTAAAGACATCTCCAGGGTACAAAGGGCAGCAACCTTCCAGGGAGTCCAACTTTCAGAAAGTCACATACATAAATCAAGCAAAATCCGGAAGCTAAAGGCCAAACCCACAGTCATTGCACCACAGAGCAGCGCACGTAAGAGCAACGCCGTTCAGCTGCCCCCTGCAATCTGCGGCACCAGAGCTTTGTTTCTAAACCAACGTTGTATTTTCTTACATCCCTTTGTATCGCCAGACCAATAGAATAAAAATTAATGTGGTCAGAGAAACACATAACCGATCATGTATAATTGGATTTTGGTATTTCTAAACTTTCATTGAAAATTTAGAATTTGTCTTAGCTCTGCTTCATATTTACTTAGTAGTTGTGTTATAGAAACGGAAGTGAAGACGCGGCCTTTGCTCAATGGCAAAGGGATCCTGGCTGCAGTAACACCCCCTCTGTCATGCTTGAGCAGGAATCAAACACAGAACATTTCAGCTTAAAAGAAGAGTGATGAATTACAGCATGTCTGTGTCTACAAGACACTTTTGACCAGAAAGCACAACAGCTGCAAACAGCCACGAGTCTAAAATAATGGCAGTGACGAAATGTTGCAACTCGATCTACAGGTTTGCTATTGATTCTGTTTGATCTCACCTTAACACGGCCAAAATTTGCTGAAGTTGGGCCATTAGCAAGTTCATTATGAGCCTTTCTGTGACAGACAAGAATTGCCTATCATGCTCCTAAACCATAAGACTGCCAATTCCAGGCCAACAAAGAGCAGTTTAAGTTTATTAAATTTATAGTCTGGATGTTTCACTAGACAGAAGGGGGAAGAAAAAAAAAAAAAATCAATCTCAACAGATCATAAATACTTGTTGTATTTTACATTACATAGATAGTTTCAATTGATTTATATTTAATAATAAGAATATTAAGCTGTGCATTTTATTCGTTACCTCTTTCTTCAGAGAAGGACTTTGTTGAATCAAAAGTAGCTACATCACCATTTCTCTAGAAGGAAAGGAATAAAAGACTTTACAGAAGCAGCATGCAGTAACCACACAAGGTATGCCTTTCTAGTTCTCATACCATCTTACCCAGGAATATATAATGCATTCCTTTATTTTCACATACAAGCAAAAATTGCCTCGGTGGCAACGTGGCCCAGGTTTAATTCACAAAGTGATCAATCAGATTGCTTTTTAAATCTCAGTTACCCATTTGTAAAACAAACATTAATGCAAGTGCAGTGCTTTATATCAATACTTTTGTATCAAATTAGGTTAAGTAGAAATGACTTGAAATCTCACAGAAACCAGTGATAACGAGGTCAGACAAACAGCGTGATCAAGAACATATGTACTTTAGGAAACAGCTGAACATAAGATTTTTCCCCAAAGAGAAGGACTGTACCTGGGGGTGAGTTTTGTTCATGCTTCCCAGAGCGACAGCCCTCACAGCAGCTCAAAGGACCGCGGGGAGTTTTCTGCAGCTAACAGGAGCTCTGTTACCAGGATACAAAAACCAACAGAGGCAGGAGAGCAAGGAGCATGCTGCCGCCTGGGCACGCAAGCAGGAGGGGATGGGGAAGGCAGCACCGAGCCCATGCTCCAGCTCCGGTTGGAAACAGGGTTTCTGGTTTGCTTCTCATTCCTCCTGGCTCCATCTTGGTTCCACAACAGGCAAATCATAAAGGACACGGAGATTTTGGATGCCGAGAACTGATGCCCGCTGCCACTCCTGATGCCAGTTCAGAAGATGAAGGCTCACGCCTAGCTGATACTCACTGCAGCTACCCTGCTGCCGGTCAGGGAGAACACCCCTTCACGACGAAAGCTTGAGGGAAGAGTGTCTCATCATCTTCGTGCAAGTCTCCTTTCTCCCCACCTCCTTCCCAAGACAGAGCTGACACACTGCTTACCAGGGCTTCGGAGGAGAAGCTGGCAGCTATATTGCCTACAAGCTGGCTTCAAATTGATTGAAAGCATGAAATAATGCCCAATACGGAGGAAGGATTACAGCTACCTCCCTTTCCATCCCCACACATACAGCTATTTCTTGATTCCATGGAGTTTATACACGCTTCTTGACAAGGGCATCTGCCAGCCCTGCGCTCACCTGTTCACAGACCACCCAGAATTAAATACAGCCTTGTAGGAGCTCCTCCTTCGGCATGGCAACACCACCACTTGTCCAAAGCAGAAGCTTCTCACAGCAATATGTCACTGTTAAACTTGGTGCTAGAAAGCTCTCCTGTTCCAAGGGGGATTTTGGGTAAAAACACCAAACACCAAGTAGCAAACGGTCTGCAAGCCTGGGCTGCAGACACCTGCTACAATGTGGAAGAACAACAGCTGAAGGGTTAAAACCTGCCTATCTTAAATTCTGGATCTGTTTGTCTTTAAAAAGGAAGTTTTAGTTTCTAATCAGGCTTGATTCAGAAGGACTATTTTGAGCATTCAGAAAGCTCATTAGGTGACAGTGAGTTTGCCGAGAGTCCCATGTAAAAGCCAGGTCAGGCAGGCTAGCTCTGCATACCCCGCAGAACAATCTATGATGGAAGTGTTTAAAACGCGGAGTAAACCCACTCTTAGAGACACATGTTTGTAAGACCTGACATCTATCACCGTCTATTTCCTACACCAAGATTATCAAGCTCAGCCGTAGCCAACCAGGCAGTTGGATTTCAGAGCAGCTACTCCACATCAAAGACTTCAGAAAAATGAGTACGTGAGAATGAGGTAACAAACGCAAGCAAGCATTTCTGAAGTGTAAAAAAAAAAAAACCCCACAAACAAACAAACAACTTTGCCAAAAAGAAGCTGAAGAGGGAACACAGATCAAGATATCCAGTATATTAGGAGACTGTTGTTAATTCTAGCACCTAAAAACCCCCATGCCCCCCCCAAATGTACCACGGCTATTTCTGCCAGCAATGAATCGCACACACTTGAGAGGGTTGCCTCATTTGTGTCAAGATAATTCCATTTAAAATCTGCTACGAGTTCAACTGAACACACGCCTAAAGAGAATATGAAATGCTTTCTTCCTGCAACTTCAATAATTTAAGGCCCTTCATTTAAACAGTGGTCTTAGGCAGAGATCAAACCCAAACTGCAGCCTCTGAAGATGTTAGGAAGTCAAACATTTAACAAAAAAGGAGTAGGACAAGGCATTTTGCAAAGTCAAATGCCAAGAGAGCTTAAATAGTCCGTTTAGATTAGAAATCTCGAGAAACAGGTCAATTACTGCAGCCTAGCTAGTACCTCATTTTACTGAGGGAAGATACTTTGACAAGAGCTTACGAGTACAACACTTAAATTCTTGAGACTCCAGTTCACTCTGGGAACAGCAGTGCTGACAGATGCCACAGGCACAGAGTTTCCTGTGACCTAACAGCACATTACTGAATCACTGACTTCACTGCACAGATCACTTAGCTGAAAATGTCATTAAACAGAAAAAAAAAAAAAAAAGATGCAAAAACCCCCTAAAACTTGCAGTTTTTTCCCTTTGTTGTAGGCAGATACAATGCCAAATGAAAGCAGAAGTTGTTTAACTCAAATCTTGGAATGTAAGCAATAAAGTCAAACGTTTTGGATGAGAAAGTTTTATGAAATCAAGTCATCAACATAACAGAAGTTGTACTGTACACATTTGAAACAGGCGAATAGCCATGTTCTCGTGAAGCTGTAACACTCCCTCTGCAACTACATAAAATAGTAAAGGAAAACATTTTAACAGAATTGAAAACATTTCCATGTTAGTAATTCAGTTAGGAAAACTGGGATTGCTAAAGTCTCTTCTGGAAAGGCAATCCCCAACAACACAGTGCTAAGACGACAGGCAATAATCAGTGAAGTAAAGCCCATATTTACAAATAAATTTAAACATCCATTGCACAAATCTTACTCGATACCGCTCGGAGTGGAACACTGCACTGAAACGGGGCTGTACGCTGAGGGTCACGTGACGCGAGCAGAAACGCACGTCTCAACTGAATCACCACTGCAGACAGAGGGATTTCCCGCTGCTATCGTGCGAATGGTGTTCTGAAAACATCACGCCACCAATTTTCACAAGTCATGCTCGAGGCCTTTGCGATAATGCCACCTAGACACAAAGGTACCCATCAGTGGCTGCTGGCACCCAAATTTCTGGGCTACGATGTTGTCCCACTGAAGCATTTAGCACGAAGAGGTACCACTAATTTAAGACTTCAGATTGAAATTTCTGCACGTTGATACCAGTCTGCTTAAAACAAACATCTTAATGCTCTTAAACCTCATTGACAGAAAACCTGCTTGAGCGCTTCTAGGGTTTTCAGCCGAAGGTACAGACCACTTAATGCACATTCCTGCTTAATTGTCCCTGCAAGGCTCCATCATGTCCTTACACAACCATCAGCCTTACAGCGGAACTAGGAATGGCTGTTGAACCAGTTCTAACAGTGAGGGAACGTTATACTGTATCCTCCAGAAACACCACAGTTCTCATCAGAATCCAAAACCCGAAGAGGTGTTGGGTTTTGTTTTGGTTTTTTGTTTTTAAATCTTCAAGGGAGTTCTGTATAAGCCACAAAATATGATGATGAGTTAAAGATCATGCATCCTAGCCAGTTTCAAACACTTAGAGATCGTAAAATAAACCACACACCCTCCAACTTGTCAATGTCATGGGAACCAGCATATAGTAATCCCCTCAAATAAGAAAGCTGCAAAAACCAAAAAAACTATTAGAAATACGAGGGGCGTCGTTTGTTGTGGTTGCATTAGTGAATCGCGTAGCAAAAATCAAGTCACACTGCCCGAGAGGAATGGTACAGACAGGCTTTCGTACTGAATGTATGGTCAATAACTAAGCATAGCAAAAAGCTATATAGTCAGTATTTTCTATACGGTCAATTTTATTTGTCTGTTCTCATTTCTCAGGAATCAACTTGTTTCTGTAAATGAAGTTACAAGACTAGAATAGTTAATCAAGAACAGAAAGTAGAATTTCTTCAGAAAACACAGGTGCTAACTTTACAAGCAATTTAAGACTTGAAAGCTAAGGTTTGACAAAATAATGGACTGTGTTACGTTCTATGTGTGAAAGGATATGTCCACAAGCTTTAACAAGGTTTCCATCTTTCGCAAACTGAGTTCTAGCCTACAGTACTTCACAAATGTTTTCCACCTTGCATATTGCCACACTGTAGAAAAAATATATTTCTATTTTTGGAGACAGAGTTGTTTGTGCATGAACATTAACAAGTACAAAAATTCAGCAGATAATTTTATAATATTTTCTCTTAACTACAACAGAAAGTGCAACACTAAAAAGGCATCTCCTGCCTACTCAGAATTTCTTATACCTTTACAAAGCTAACTCTGAATGTACACATTACATCCTAGAACACACAAATAAGTTTGAAAGTGTCATGGCAGAAGTATGGAAAGCATGCTTACAACTTTTGTAAGCAAAAAGACACATAGCAAACACCAGTGAGAAGTGATTATGTCTGGAAACAAACATAAATTCAAGATGTCTGAATCTTCACTACTAGTTGAAAATCCCATGACATTTGTTGATTCTGTAACTTTATTTGCATTTAAAGACTGGCTGCTAAGCTTCTTATCTGAAGAACCACCACAAACAATCAGGAGTTGCTAGCTCTGTTAGAATTAGTCTATTGGATCCAATGGAGACATTTAAATTGCTGATTGAGCCAGATTGACTTTTGTAGGAAGAGGTCCTGCTTCTTCATGTTCCTCAGTCTTGCATCTAACCACAACGAGTGCAGAAGATGGGTATCTGTTCAGCTTTTGTTCATTCATGTATTCCAAATCTCCATAGATGCTCAGCTTCTGAAATATTTAAACAATTCACTTTAAGACAAAGACTCTCCATACTGTGAATAAATTGCATTTCATTATGCAACCACATTCCTGGTCCTGATGGCCGCAGCCCTTTAACACAAGTTAAATCAGGCTTTCTGTAACGTCTGAAATTCATGGCTGGAACTAGATTTGAGTCCAAAAGAAGTGTATTAAATCTGCCAGAACAATAGTAGATACAGTGCTCGTGTAACAGCTCCGTCAGCGTGCAAATACTGTGAGCATTGTTTGTTTAGAAGTGCGGGGACTCTCTGGGCACTAGAGATGCTAGTTCAACCCATTCCCCTCTGATCAGACTCTGTGCTCACCTGGTCACTTCCAATCCTCCTGGATTAAACCCATACCGGGTTCCACATGCACCATCCAAGCCTCAGGATAGCTTTATTCCCAGAGAAATTAGAAGCTGCCTCCATATGTTAAGAGTAAGCTGGAGGTTGTCAAGAGGAGAGCGCTATAAGCCAAAAGACATCATACCTGGGCTGCCTGGGTAAGGCTCAGAGCACCAATCAGCCACAGGAATAAGCAAGAGTTGTTCAGCTATAAAATCATCATTTAAATAAAATTACCACATCTCTTTCTAGTTGAATCTCCTCCCAAATGTTTCTTAGTTTCTAGACAGCTGTAACATAAAAGTAATATAATGAATAAATTAAAAATATGGTAAGTTATCAAATAGCATTACCTCAGATGGAACATATTGCTCTACAGCCGTAGCTACAGTTGCACAACAAATCCAGAGCAGCACCAGCACTGACAGGACGAGCGTAGTGGTTAAAATCCAGCTGGAATTTCTGAAATGAAAAGAATGTTACCAGATTTCAGATACTGAACACAAGACAATTGACCATCTAAACAGTTTGGCTCAATTTTGACTGCATTTCCTGCTGATTCATTGTCTCTAGCTCTTCCAGCTACATAGCCCACTTCAGACTCCTGGGTACTCTATTGACTATTTAGTATCTGACGTGAAATACACAAAAGACTTTCTGGATTCTGTTTATTGGGCCCTAAGCATCCTTCCATTTAGAGTTTTAAAAACAGATTTTTCTGTTACACATTTGGGGTGCAATTCACTGATCCTTCCTGTGTAAACTTTTAAGGAGAAAGTAATCAGAATAAGGGAAAGAAGAATCAAATGCTGATCTTCAGCAGAGCTTTAATAAAGATATACCGGGTATTTTCAGCCTGGAAATGAGACATAACAGCATCCTTCATATCAGACAATCCCAAAACAAAACAAGTGCTTTGCCCTGAAACACATCCAGAGCTAAAGAACAGCAAAACACAGTATTGATCAAACAGTTCACAGAACACACTCAAAACACAGTGTAGGAGATGATCAATATGATGTTCACTTGAAACGGAAAGGAGCATCCAAGTTGGCAGAATAGCCTGCAAATAACATGGGGCCAGCACAGAAAAGTAACAACAACAAACAGTCAGATACACAATTTTAACTGCAAAGCATCCTGAACCTAACAGACTTGTAGCACTTTGAGATCTTGCAACAATGTCCCCATACACACAGAGGAAAGGCCATTATTCTCCTTAGTGGGTAAAGACATTCTACAATGTACATACATGGAAAGACACTTGAAAAAGCTGTCATTTTCTCGCTCTTCAAGAAGTCCTCGGTATGTCTGCGAACTTCCTGGACGTAGGTCCGCTGAAATACAACAGCAGAAACAGCGGTCAGCAAAGCAATACAAGAGAAGACCCAAATGCCACACAGTTTGTCTATGCAGACAGCACAAAAGAAAGATTTTTAAATGGCCCTAGCTTGCATGTTTCCATTTCCAGCAGAGTTTGGTTTCTACCACAGACTTTGCTAAGTGTACATAGTGCAGTCTACACAGCAAACAATTATATTTCAGCTTTCTAAAAATTTGCTTTCGTATGCCACCTGCAACTTCATTTTTATTTTCTTTCATGACAGGCAACATTTGCATTTGCTCTTCCAAAGCACAAAGAACAACTTACAGGCTGTTTTACTCAGCGACAAGGATCCTCTTGTATCTCCAGTTTCCTGATCAAGCTGTGGAACATACTGTACTTCTGGCTTTGACTAAAACAAAATAAGGAGTTAGGGGATCTTGCTAGCAGGCTTCCACTGATCTTGATCATTTACATTTTCAAACCTAATATAGAATTTAACCTTAAGACATGCACCATTCACATAAGTTTGATTTTAATTTTTTTCCCCCCTGCACTGGCCCTAAAGGTAGTGAAGTACTATAAAAAAACCCCATTTCTGATAGTGCTCCACAGTCTTTTCTGTGACTGGAAGGAGCAGAGATAAACATTTAGCAGCCAGAACATCTTAATCTCAACAAAAAAAGTAAGCACCTGGAATATGACGATTTTGCCATCATCTGCTTGAAGGTAGAAAGTCCACGAGGATGTTATGAAGCTCTGAGCTGAATCCATCATGTCACTCCAGAATGATCTCACCAGTGTGAGAGGAAAGAGGAGATGAATTCTTGGCATCAGGGACATTAACTGCAAGCATAATGTTAACTGGTTTTCCATTTGTTTTTATATGAAAAAGACAGAAGTCATGCTCTTGCTCACCCCTTGTCCCATCTAGATTTCAGTCCTTAGGAAGATTTATCTTCCGTTTGAAGAAATTTAAAAAAAAAGAGAAGAGACACGCTGAACAGAAAACAAGTAGGTGGTATTTGAAAAAACATGTCATCTACTTACTTGCTCTTGCCTTAACTCAGCAAATGGCAGTTGGTTCTGGCATCCAAGATGGCAAGCATATTGTTCATCAGATTGGGAGTATGCCTCAGTACAGGCTGCAAGGAAGAAGTTCCCCAAATGAGAAGATAAATTCTGCATTTGAGTTAAGAAAACATTTTCAGTATAAATTGGATCAGAAAAAAAGCAGCAGTTAAAGGACTGAGAATCCCATTTGCAGGGAAAGAGATGGCAATCACTCCAAAGGTAGTGCTCTGAGGTCTAATGAAGGTTAAGGAATCAGAGCTTAGACAGATGAGGTAGTCTAAATCTGAATGCAATCAGAGCAATTGATCAGAAATGTTACCCTGGACAAACTCAGAGATGCAAGTTTTCACTGATCCTCCCACTACCACTTTAGTTTTTCCTCTACATATCAAGTAAAACCTGAATTTTTACCTCAGAGAACAGAGATAGAATCCTAAAAAGAATAGAGGGAGGATCAGTCCATTAAATCCCTTCAAGGTAACAATAGAAGTCATGGTATCACCAGAAAACCAAAGGAGTGTTTTCCTGCTAGTGCGAGGAATACAGAAACTGCATTGGAAGTATTATAGAATATTATTTTTTAAAAAATGAAAAATGAAGTCCACTCTTTGTTTTACAGATAGCTTCTATTAATCATTCACTAGAGATCAAAAAGACCAAGAAACGTACACTATTCAGAGAGAATAATTTAGATTATTCTGCCCATTGAGAAATCAGGCAGAAAATACATGGGCATAGCTCTTCCCCAAAACTCTAAAGCTTGAGTGGACAACGTTGCAGTACTACCTGAACTAAAGAATCAAACCAAGTAGCAACATGGAGGATGGTAGCTCTCCCAGTTTTCCTGCACGAACAAATGGATCATCATAAAGGCTAAGATGCTGGCAGGACGCATGGCATGAGCAGCTAAATGTTTGAGTATTCAGCTCATAGCACCTGAACAGCAATTCCATGGTAAAACTGCCACCAAACTAGTGTTTGTAGGCACAAATAAGGATCAGAAGACAGAACTGAGCAGATCAGCCAAGATGTATCTTGCCAAGCACAGCATACTTAGTCAGGGCACCAATCAGTGTAACAGATTACAGAACATAAGCCAGCAAAAGACAAGAGCCTCAGGAAGGAGAGTTAAACCAGAAAGTAAGCAACTGTTCAATTACCTCTACATGTGGTCTATTGCTACATTACCCCTTTTTATGGCACTCTTTCATGTGTGGTTTGACAACTAGATTGACATGCTGTATCACAGCTATACACTGTGTATGACAGACTAGAGCATTAGCCCGTTTCTAGAGTATTTAATGCAGTTTTGTGTCACATTAGCACCTTTGCATGTCAGGCTTTCTACTTATGTACCTCCCACTAGCTCCCTGAGCTAGCCACCAGCCCTCTTGTTTTTATGAGCTACTGAGAGGATAAAAGCCTCCTTTGAGTACTGGCTTGGTGCTTAATTGTATTGGAAATACAGACAGAGAGCTCCTACCTTTCCTGCTTTAGGTGGTTACATCCCACTTACTCTCTGAATAAAACTGTTAATCAGCTGCCTCAATATTCTTGAATGAAAGTTCTATACAATTCCAAAAAAAATTGGCCTATAGTACACATATTTCATCTTCACTGTGAAAATTTTGCTCTAACACAGATAACCTGAGAGAATTAGTCACAAGTATTTACTGGCTTATTTCAAACAAAACACGTACCTCATTCCCAAGAGCTTAGCTGTAGGTAAATCTCAGGATGTAGCCTAGACCACAAGTTACAAGGCAGACAGCACATTAAGATCTGTGTTCTTA
Source organism: Balearica regulorum gibbericeps (assembly GCF_011004875.1). Taxonomy (NCBI): domain Eukaryota; kingdom Metazoa; phylum Chordata; class Aves; order Gruiformes; family Gruidae; genus Balearica; species Balearica regulorum. The sequence goes on along the minus strand of NC_046191.1, from coordinate 6,273,602 downwards.
CTCTATCTGAACAACTCACTTCTATAAACAAGTTTGTCAGGAATGGTAAATGGGACTGATTACCACACAGAATTATTACAGGAAAAGTGTTAATTTGACTAGATTTTCCCCTCAGCCATTTTGTGTTTTCTATGACAAACCGTTTATAGTAAAATGAAGTATTTATAATTTATTTACAGAGACTGATGATGCTTAAGAAATCCAGGAAAAGAGCAACACTAAGAATCAGGTAAGGAGAACCCTACAGACAGCAGACAACCCTTCTGTAAGGTTTTTTTTTTTTTTTACATCCTCTACATAACCTTTAAGAAGTTGTTAAACAAAACCAGAAAGCAACTGAAGTAATCCCACCAGTTTAACAACACCCTTTCAGACATTCATGCTCTTTCCTCTGTTATGTCTCCACATTATGGGATGTTGAAAGAGTACTGAAGTCTTACCAGAGTCGCATTCCAGTTTGGTTCGATTCAAATCAATGCCATCGTCCACAAACTGACAAATGGAAAACAGTCTGCAACCTCGCTGGCACGCGTACAGTTCCTCTTCCTGGGAAGGCACAAGAAAAGACTTGCATCCCTCTATTCAAGAATAAATTGTCAGAAAACAAACAAGTTTATTTTTTTTGGAAGTGCTATAAAAAGCCACCCACCAGAGCACCATCCTCCTCCTCTCCACTAGACCTAGAAGCCAGCTAAATGTAACACTCTGGATGATCTGAAATAAAAACAAGCTACAGCTCTTTAACACTGTAATATAGCTACTGATTTATTTCAAGCAGATCTTTTTAATGCGTGGTAGGGCAGACCTGGAACAGCAAATTCTATTTCGTAATTCCAGTCCTACGACTCACAAGCAAAGTTGCACTGCATTCTTTTTTTACAGTGTTGGTTTTAAAAATAAGAGACACAGCTGTAAAAGATCTACAGACATTTAACCCTACAAAGAGTAGTCTTCCATCTCAGAACTTAAACTGTAGAACCCAATAGGAGAGGACAAAAATCCCCAAACTTATTTTGACAGCGTATTACAATAGATCTACCTGACTCTAATCAGAACTACAACAGAACTGTCAAAATAAGAGATTTTCTTCTGATGTACTATACCAGTACCATAGTTAACTGCTTACTTGCCAAATCATTTATTTAATATATTGAACTGAAGGGGGAAAATGCTTCCTCACTGCAACTGTTAACATTATGCAAATATAAAAAACTTACACCTAGTATTTCTTCTATCCACAATACCAAAGGGGTGGATGTGCGTTTTCTACATACAGCACTCTCCACGTTGCAAAACTAAAGAGAGCCTCTATCACGTGAGTGTTCCTACTTATGATCACACCCTATCACGAATCAGATCCATCAGAACTACTAACTACATAACCACTCAGATGACTGCAGCCAGTTGCTACGCAGGTGGAAAACCATCTCTGAATTAATTTAACAAAACTCAAACATACCACACCTTACTGTGTAACCTATTGTAAATTAACTGGCCATTGTTTGTTTCTGAGAGCACAAGTTCACATGCTTTAAAGGCACAAAAGTAGAAAACTGTGAATGTAAATTAAAACTTAACTCTAACAACACTGACAAGATGGCTAAGATCTTTGCAGACAACCTTCTGTAATTTGGTATCTATACAGAATTAGCTTTAGCAGAGAGATTTATATGACAGTCTTCCATGAAAGGCTTATTGAAGCTTGTCTTATTTTCCAATGACAACTAAAACATTTCCCTGCAATTCAACTGGTAGTTTTGTGACAAACGGAAGTAAGACTAAATATAAAGGAAGAGATGGCTGTATTATTTGACAGCTCCAACACACAACAAAGAATTAAAAAGTACAGTAAAAAAATCAAAGAAATATCAGCTTTCCCTGAACTTGAAAGAGTCCTATAAGAGAAAAAAGAGCATTACACCAAAACTACATGGAAATATATAAGGATCATGTTTATCCCTAATTTCTCAGGTTTAGTTCTTTCTCCTCACTATCATCACATGTAGACACCAAAACATACAATATGTACAGATCTAAGTTTACTTGTATTCCACACAACTCTCTGTTACCTCTCTCTGTGGGGATACCGATATCAGGTACAGAGTCACAAAATTGGATTGAAGTTCCACATGAAAGCAGACAAAGCCCTATTACCTAACACTGTCACCACTTCCATTTCTCTGCTGCCCTCGTGTGAAATCTCAAATGGGGTGAGAGGTCCTGTCATTTAGAGTTCAACCTGCTACATAGCTGCAGCTGATAATGAAATATTCTGAAATAATATAGTGATAATAAAATATATTAATATATAGTCAAAAAAGAACTGGGAAAGATGAGATTTTTGGTACTAGATTTTCCAAAGTCAAGCCAATAGTTTAAAGCTGTACAAAGCTTGAACCAAAAGCAAACTCTGGAGTATGAAATTTGATTCCCATTAGACACTGTTACAGTACTTTATCGGGAAATAAAAAAAAAATCCATGCAAACAAATCAAAACACAGGTTGAAGGTTCTGACAAGCTACTCACTTATCATTGTTTATGCTTCATCCCTCAACACGCAAGTGCCACACTGGCACCCTGACTCAGGATCTTTGGCCTGTCATGGACACTGCTCTGTTTTAGTGCCCAAAAATATGGAACAGCTTAAGTCAAATTACAGCTGCCTCTTTAGGAACTGGAAGAAAAAAAAAGCAACACCCCCCCCCCCCCCCCCCCAAATCCACAAAAGTACCCCGCGCTAACAAAGCTATACTTTGAAAGCAGCATTTCTTTGGCAAGCTACAGCCTAACCATCTATTTTCAAACTGAAATACCTATCTTTAGTGAAGCCACGGCCTTCCCTACTTTGAGGGGACGAAAGCCCAAGCCAGACGAGATATGCCACGGAAGAGGAAGGGCAGGCCGCTGACTGCACCCGAGCATGAGCTTCCCTCATATTTATGTTTACTTAAACACGTCCAACACTGTTTGGGAAAACAAGCACGGGGACATGCCTCGAAAAGAGCTCCTGCCCGAGAAAATCCCGGCTATGTCCTGTCACTCTGGAGCACAAGAAGGAAGAAGAAAGGAGATGGGGGCTGCAAAGGGAAGAGGGGCAAGCGACAGGCCAGGGAACGGCCGCGCCCGGGAGGTCGGGGCCGTGCTGCCCGGCAGCCCCGCAACACGGCTCCCGGGGGAGGGAGAAGGGGAGCGGGGCCGAGCCCGGGAAGGTACCCGCCCCGCCGAGCGCGGCCGCGGGGAGCCCTGAGGCAGAGCCCGCCCGTACCTTGGGGTAGGTGTGCAGGGAGTAGGTCAGCTGGCAGGCGCGGTGACACGACGCCGTGTTGCCCAGCACGGAATCAAAGGCTTCGGACGACGCGGCAGGCAACGGCCCGGCCGCCCGAGCGGTGCTGCTGCCGCCGCCCGCCAGGAACGCCAGGGCGAGAGGGACGCAGAGGAGACCACCCCGCCGCGCCGCCATCTTCCTCCTCCCGCAGGCCCCCTCTGACGGATCAGGCGCCGGGGGACTCTCGCGAGATTAATCCCCTCGCCTCCTCCGCGCGGTGCCTGCTGGGAGATGTAGTCCGTGCGGCGGGGCAGCTCCAGCCATCCCATCGGGCCTCGCCTCCGCCGGGAACTACCCGGCGGAAAGGGCAGGGCAGCGGCCTCCGGGAGGGCGGCGGAGCGGGAGGATGGACCGGTTCGTGGTGCGCAGGGCCCGCTGCCCGGAGAGTCCCCGCCGGGCCGGGCCGGCCCCCCGCGCCTACCGGCAGGCCACCCTCGAGTCCCTCAAGGCAGGTCACAGCCGGGAGCCGGCACTGGGCAGGGTGGGGTGGGGTGTAGGGTATGGCTCGCCCCGGCCTCCCGGGCCTGAGGGGAGGTGTTCTCCCCACGGCACCGGGTGCTATTGCGGGGCCCGCTACCTTCGAGGGCACAAGGCGAGACCTTCCCCCGGCCTTGCGCTGGGGCGGGACCGCGCTGTTCCCCAGAGGCTGTGTGCGAGGGTGGCGGGAGCACCCCGGGAGGAGCCAGCCGGGCCCTGAGGCGCCTCGGGCAGAACAAGGGGTGTCAGGCCTTTGCCATCCCGCCTCTGCACATTGCTGAGCAGCGTGGGGTGACAGCGGGAGGAACGTTTTGTAGATTAAACCCTGATCGTAACAGACATCAGTTCGGGAAGATCCCGAAGGTGTTAATCCCGGCGTGCCTTCCCAGCAGTCGCTCTGTGCCCATGTAGGGATTCACCTGTGGTTCCAGTTCTTCACTGAAATCTTTGCAGCGTTGAGGTGGCATCCTCACTGAGAGCGGGATGGGTGCGTTCGGAAACGGTTAGAAAGGTGCAGAGGGGTCTGCTGCATTGAAAGAGGTTTCCTAAACTGAGATGGGTTATAACATGGGTCCTTCCTGCCCGTTTGGTGTGGTGTAGGGTCAGGTTGGGCGCACAGTTCAAGTTCAGGCAGCTGGCACCACCTCTCTCCAGCAAAGAGAGCCCTTGTGGTGGTCCTGCGTGAGACCTGCATAGGAACTGAGCTCCTCTTTGCCACCTGTTTGTGGAAACAGAGCAGGAAAACATTTGCTGCACCAAAGAGCTTGTTAACGTAAAGCCAAAAACAAAAGACTGGCACATGAAGTACCCCAGCTGTCCAGCCATTACTTAATCTTTACAAGATGCCTCACATCCAAAATATGAGACTCGCACTTTTTGCAGCCTGTTCTGTCAACATCGGTGGCAAAACCAGTTTCGGTGAAAAACATTGTGCAAACAGCCAGTGTACTTTATTTTGTCTTCATGCTCCCTAATGCTTTGTTTCTCTCTCTGCTGTCATTACTTTAAAGCCAATCTAAGCAGGATTCAGATTCTGCTAAGCTGCTAAAGATAATTAGCTGCCTCCTTCTTATCCCTTTTTTTATTAAGAGACATTTATACAATGGACTCCTTAAGTTCAAAACACCTCTTCTAGCAGACATTTGCTGTTACGTGCCTAAGTTTGGCAGACCAAGGTTAAGCATCTCACTTTGTCTTCTAGTTATTTCTGTCTTGATTTGCAGTAGGGTGCTGATCTCAAGCAAGTACTCATTATTCTAAGCCTTCATGTATTCTGTGCTCTGATTCATGCCATAATCAATAATTCATGTGTTGATAACAGCCCCATTAGCTGAGATGAAGCCAGTGTCCTTATTTATAATAAGAACATTCCGCTTTCCTAATGGCTTTTCTCTTTTCCAGAGAGTGGTGGTTGTGGAAGACATAAAACGATGGAAGTGTATGCTTGAACTTCCTGGGCAACCAAAAGAGAATTTGATTGAAGCTTTGGAGGAGCTGAAGAAGAAGATACCTTCCAAAGAAGTGTTACTTTCAACAAAAATAGGTACATCTTGTCTGATCTAGACTGTGAATATTAGGCTGTCTTGTGTCTGCTTGGCTTGTCATCACAAAAGAGACTAGCTTGCAAGCTTTTTAAGAAACGAGTGTAGCTGCCAATAAAAAATTGTTGATATCCAGCCTGCAGTTTTCAGAGCTTGTACTGAAAAAGTCAGCTATCCTCTAATTGCTCCCAGGTTGCTTGCTTATTACCAAATACTGCATCATCCCTTCTGTGGTCAAATTTTTGAAAAGTTCTTCTTGGTCACCTGGGTGTCTTATTCCTTCTCTTGCTGTCAGGGACATGGCAGAGTGCTCTCTTGACATCCGAGACATGGCTCATCTATTTGACCTGGCTGAATCTTCTGAACACGTGAAAATTTCTCCTCAGATTGGCCCAGAACTGCTCATTGCATCCTCACACTGAGAAATCCCCAGCGGAAGAGCAGCTCCATGCAATGCCACAGCCTTATGTTTGGCTCTTTTACATAGGACTTGGGGGAGGGATGATGTGACACCACATGGTCCCTGCCTTTCCTGTCTGCAGAGAGCATCCTGGTGTGAAAGATGGTCGTGTTGGCCTTTGTTTGCCATTAGAGCAGCTGGATCTCTATTCAAAGAGCCTTAGAAAAGGAGATGCGATCTGCCCCTTTCCCTGTACCTCTGTGATGTCATTTCGTTTGCCATGTTCAGCTTATTCAGGCTTTTCCTGAGATTCTTTTTCCCTGAGTGCCTGGGCTGGAAGAGCCACGGAAGCCTAACAGTGACATCTCCTGGCCAACAGCGCTACTGGTCAGAAAGAAATACCCCGCTGGAAGAAGGTCCCTTTTGTCTCCTCTCAGAGGAAACCCTTTCTGCAGGCCCTGTCGATTGGAAAGATTCTGCTTGGAGTCACCATGATGTTTGCATGTTAAAATGCTACAGCCATCACCAGCAACATCTGCTTCCTTAAAGGGGTTTTCAGTGTAACAACAACATTCTGTGTAGGCCAGTATTAGAAGCTTTCACCAGATCTAGTATCTTTTTAGAAAATTAATGTAGCCCTGTATTACATAAGTGTCTGTCCACACCTTGGTGATTTGGAAAGGTAATTTTCACATGCATAGATCAATTACTTGTTAATTGCTCAGGCAAAAATCGCTGCAGAAGTCAAGGTGTGAGAACTTCAGGCATCATTCCTAATAATTTTATGTTTGTGTCAACGCTCTGGTTGTTTTACTGACATTACCTGAATTAAAAATGCATGTGGCTGTTTTAGCACCAATATGATTTGACCCGTGTCTGTTATATTTTGTCCACCCACCAAAGCTGAAGGAGCTGTCGCTGTTTTCCAGGTCACACAGTGAATAAGATGCGCAAACATTCAGATCACGATGTGGCCAGCCTCGCCAAAGATATTTACACGGAGTGGCGAACTTTCATCAAAAACCATTCAAACAAGCCCTCAATAGAGGTCAGGAGCGATCCCAAGAGCGAGGCTTTCAGAAAGAACGCACGGAAGCTGCTTTGTGAAGCCCTGGATCTAGAGGTAGCATTCAGATCTATTTGTCTTCGGCTCAAAGAGTTACTTCTTGTAGGAAAAAGTTAAACAAACCTTTTTCAGCTATTGTAAAACTGGTCCTGCCGGCAGAGTGGGGACAAGACCAGATGATCTGTTCCTATTTTCAGTGATTCACTGCGTGTCACTATTTATAAGTAGCTTTGTTTTCAAGGTAGGTAATTTTTTTTTTGGTTGTTAACCAAGTAAATGTGCTAATTGTAAGTCAGGTGTATTTGCTCTCATTTACATAACTAGTCAACAGAATAGATGTGTATCTACTGCAGTTGAGTTGTACAAGAAAAGGAGGAAGTTAATAGAAATAAAGTTTTTCCTACTACATAACAGCTGTGAAAGCAACACTGGGACCTTTTAGGTGTTTCATATTTAAGTAATTAAACATTTGTAAATTTAAATCTATTGCAAAAACAGAGAGGCAAGGTTGACAGTATATAAAGTGGTGATAAATACCAGATCCCTCAGGTATCTTTAAGTAAATGAACAGGGCTTTGCTGAAAGGCTTAATGACTAGTTTGCTTGGTCTATGAAATGCCATAATAATTATCCTTTTTAATTTATTCATTAATTATCCTTTAAATGGCAAGTCAAGTGATAAGCACTCAGGAGTTTCAAAGCTATGTGCTTGCTAGCTGTGAGAACAACCTCTCCAAATTCCAGTCCGTCTGGACTGAGGCAGCACAAAAGGATGGTTTGCTGTGGGAATGCCTCAGAATGGAAAGGTGGGAGCTCGTCTTTGCCAGGCCACTGGATCGAGCTTAGTTCTTGGAAAGCACAGTGATAAGACTGGTAGTAAAGCCTGAACCTGTGGGACATACAGGCTATGGTACTACCCTAAAATAAGCAGTATTGGGTAAAGCAGAATCACCTCTGAACAGGACTCACCTGAAAGCACAGCAAGGAGAAACACCCTTCTAGCTTGCAGCTACCAGTGTATGTCCAAGCAGAACTTGCAGCAGCAGATGAACAGCATTTATAGGCAGGGAGCTACAGAGGTCCAGCAAATGGGGAGCAGGGGCACCTTTGAGAGGCTGACAAAAAGGAGAAGGGAAGTTGGGGCTGAATGGATCCAAGGGGCTTCTAGTGCTGCCCAGCAGAGCAGCAGTTTAGTGATGGGTAGCAAAGGACTTGGAGGAATACTACTTGGCATGCTGGAATCTCCTGTATGCAAAGCATGGGAGATGCCCCATCACAAAAGACAGAAGTGAAATTAAAACTGTTTCTTGGTGGGTGGGGAATTTTTTTTCTAAGCTGTGCTAAATTACAGGTTTTGGCACATGTTGAAGCAATAACTACATAATTAACATTTAGCAAATCCCTTTCTGCATTCTTAATTATACCTCCTTCTACACACAGAGAGCCCACATTTCCCTTTATAGCACCAGGCAGAGTTGCCAAGTTGTGGTGGGTTGACCCTGGCTGGAGGCCAGCTGCCCACCAGAGCTGCTCTATTACTCCCCTCCTCAGCTGGACAGAGGAGAGAAAATATAACAAAAAGCTTGTGAGTCAAGGTAAGGACAGGGAGAGATCACTCACCAATTACCATCTTGGGCAGAACAGGCTCAGCTTGGGACAAATAATTCAATTATTACCAATCAAATCAGAGTAGGATAATGAGAAATAAAACCAAATCTTAAAAACACCTTCTCCCCACCCCTCCATTCTTCCCAGTCTTAACTTTACTCCTGATTTTCCCTCCTTCCTCCCCTCTGAGCAGCACAGGGGGATGGGGAATGGGGGTTGTGGTCAGTTCATCACATGTCTCTGCTGCTCCTTCCTCCTCAGGGGGAGGACTCCTCACACTCTTCCCTTGCTCCAGCATGGGGTCGCTCTCATGGGAGACAGTCCTCCATGAACTTTTCCAACATGATTCCTTCCTGTGGGCTGCAGTTCTTCATGAACTGCTCTAGCATGGGTCCCTTCCACGGGGTGCAGTCCTTCAGGAGCAGACTGCTCCAGCGTGGGTCCCCCACGGGGTCACAAGTCCTGCCAGAAAACCTGCTCTCAGCCTGGGCTCCTCTGTCCACAGGTCCTGCCAGGAGCTTGCTCCAATGTGGGCTTTCCTTGGGGTCAGCCTCCTTCAGGTGTCTCCACCTGCTCTGGTGTGGGGTCCTCCACAGGCTGCAGGTGGAATCTCTACTCCACCATCATCCTCCATGGGCTGCAGGGGAATCTCTGCTCGAGCACCTGGAGCACCTCCTGCCCCTCCTTCTGCACTGACCTGGGTGTCTGCAGAGTTGTTTCTCTCACATATTCTCACTCCTTCTCCAGCTGCAGTTTCACAGTTGGTTTTTTTTCCCCTTCTTAACTCTGTTATCCCAGAGGCACTACCGCTGTTGCTGATGGGCTTGGCCTTGGCCAGCAGCGGGTCTGTCTTGGAGCCGACTGGCCTTGGCTCTATCAGACAGAGTGGAAGCTTCTAGCAGCTTCTCGCAGAAACCATCCCTGTAGCCCCTCCGCTACCAAAACCTTGCCACGCAAACCCAGTACACAAGTGTTTGACATATCTTAGAGTTGCTGTCTGAATTAAGTTTAAAATAGTATCCAAGGTACCTTACATCGGCAAGATCAAATGTGAGCTTTATGGAGATGGTCCAACATCGCTTATAATTGCAGTTGAGCTTGATACCCAGAGCTAGCTGCAGATTAGTTTCCTGTTGTGACGGCAAAGTACTGCCACCCAGCTGGAGATGCGGCTGTGTTCCCTGCTACTGACCACATTGCCTTGTTCCTTAATTGCTAGGGTGGAATTAAATTGCTCTTCCTGTTACAGTTGTGATGGGAAGTAGATTTCCTTGAATCTAAGCTGATTAATGAAGAAACACTGAAAAGCATCAAACTCTAATTTCAATGAGTCGGTCTCCTTATTAAATGTAAAGATCTAATTTTGTACTTTGTTGTTTTCAGATTGATCACCCACTGGCTGAAAATATTGAGCGAGAAGCTTTTCATCTCTCTTCCCGTCTCATTAGCACACCGTATCGCAGAACGGTGCGAGCTCTTGTCTTCTCATTAAAGCACAAACCTGAAATCCGAGCAGAAGTCAAGACTGGCACGCTCACTGTCCCTGCGTTTGTACAGAGCCATAAAAAGTGAGGTGTCGTGCTTGATCCTGAGTGAGAACTTCGTGCGCCTACATCTCTGTGGAACTGGGAGCCCTTTCTGTTGTGAGGGGAGTGCAGAAGTGCTGGCAGCGTGACTCACTTGGCACCTCTCTATGAGCAGGGCTGCTGAAGACAAGAACTAATGATGAAAGTGGTGCTGTAAATCCGACTCAGTGGAAATCCATGTGGGCTTGTTGCAAGAAAAGTTTCTTCCACGCTGCTGTATGATTTCATGCTACAAAGCCTTCTCTGACTTACCTGTTTCTTACTTCTGTCCCTTTGTCACGCCTCAGTTTAGCTCCATCCCTGATGTGGTTCTTCAGGTGTAATCAGCTGAATAACACAAAGGAGCAGCTCTGTGCTGTGCTGGTAGGAAATACTGGGAATTCAGGGTAATTGGTCCAGGGAGGAGATTGCTAGTGGATAACTGCAAACTGTAGTTACCCCTAAATCCCTGCTGCGGCTGGGCCCTGCTCTGTGGCAAGAGCTAGCTGTTTTGCCAAGCCAGGTGATTTGCCTTTGCTGCATTCCAGAGTTGGATGCAAAATGGGTTTCCATAACTTGCTATCCACCATTCCGTAGGCTCAGTCATCCTGTAATTGTGGGCATTTTCTAAAGCCCCGGGGTAAATCAAAGTGCCCTGGAGTATAGGTGCTGTCTAATGAGCTGCTCACTCAGACCTCCGTACCTCACTCATGGTTTAAACATGGTGCTTGTTCTTACTGTAACGTGAAAAAAACTTGAAATGAATTTTCTAAATAAAATTAGGTTATGAGCAAAATACTCCTTTTAAAGGCTTTTTTCCTCCAGGAGGAACATGGTTCAGAATGATTGTGTGAACAAATTTAAGCAACAAACTATTGTTTTAATTCTTTCCAGTTAAAAACTGGAAATTTTGCCTTTCATTTTGCTGATTTCTCTAGTGCCACAAATCATCTTGTTATCCATAAGCTATTATTAAGGCTGTGACAGGCACGATGTTTCTCTGCTGGTAGGTAATAAAGCATTCTCTGTTCTGCCTCTGTGTGTGTATGTACACAAGGGACTGGTCACAAACCTTTTTCTGAGTTATCAGGGTAGAAGCAAATATGGGGATGAGTGAAACCTGTCTGTTCATGGTCATGGGAGTTGAAGTCTAATATACCATGAAGAAGTATCTATCTTTTTATCAGTCTGGGCAGCACTATTTCTGAAGAGTAACTTAAGGACAAATAATGCAGTGGGAAAACTACGAATTAGTCTTCATCCTAAAACAGGACTGAGTGTCATTATGTGGACCTGCTAAATACTTTTTTCTTCTCGGGACGCTAAAAGCTAAAGAAACATTCAAAACTTACCTATGGTGTTGAACTCCCTACATTTCATTAGATAGTTGCAGGTTCTCTTAACACCCAAGTCCTGTTTTGTTTGCTTGGGCCAGTGCAAGACCATTTCTTTCTGTACAGATTGTGACGGTACCTTCAAACAGCCAGCTTTTCTGAAAACGGTGATGCTCTGGCGTACAGACATTTTATTTGCAGAAAGTTAAGGTTAGGTGTGTTGCAGACAGTATGAGACACAAATTGGCGAATATGTGAGTGGTGATTATATGGATAATACGTCAATAAAGACTTAACACTTGTTGACCAAACTGTAGTAAGAGATGTGAAAACCCTCAATTTATTTCTTAGGAGGATTCAGCTCCATTTCCCACTTAAATAACTTCAAACTGCACAGCTGTAATTGAGTTCACGTGTCCTGTACTGTCACAGAAAGAGTTCGGGATCAATGAACAACATTGCTTCCAGAGCTGCAATGCCAAGACCTGCAGTATTTATTTTCCTGGTGCTGGGCTGTTTCTTCTGTTTAGGTAATGCATGAGAAGCAAAAATCCTGAAAATGGATTGGCAAAAGCGATAGCAACCACTGTCAGCAGGCCTGTCTGAGATCTGTTCGCTGTAATCTTGCGGGCTGTCTGAACATCAGTTGGGGTTAGTGTGGGACAGCCAGCGCCTCCCCAACTCTGCAGACAGCATGGAACAACTTAGAGGTGCATGTGAGCTCTTCTGCGCCACAGTCCGTCCTATGCCATCAGGCTGAGATATAAGCAAGACTCTGCCAGGCCCGTCTCTTCCAGGTGACTTTTTCCATGTGCTCTCCTGGTCCCTGACACCTTCCTTTTCAGAGCAGCCTTCAGGGAAGAGAGACTGTTTGTTTGTTTGATCTGCTTTGGATACCTCCAGCTCTTTAAGGTACACATTGCAGAGAGGATTTTTTTCACCTGCGCAACTGCATTTATTTATGGCTTAGGTTACCTACTGGATCGGTTTGCTACTCCAGCTAAAGCCGAGCACAGCCCATTCTTCGTTCCCTCCCCTGGCCAGTGCAGCCAGCGGGGAGACTGGGAGCGTGTGACTCGTGGATGAAGCAGGTGGCCAGGCATGGCCGGTTCCCAGCGCTGTGATCTGTTCAGTTGCTGTAGTCTGTGTGACTTCTGGAAATCTCTTGAAATAAAGGGTCTGGAAGGGCACAAGCATGTGAATCATACAGAGTGCATTGCTCCCAAGGCTGGCCTGGCTCTGAAATACCTGATCTGCTATCTGTGAGTGCAAACCCACTCACAGGGGAGTCCTGCAGGACCCTCTCCGGCATCAATTCCCCTGCCACATGGGTTACACGTCAGGCTGGGGGGTGAAGGTACCACTCACACATCCTAAAGCTTGGCCTCACTGGTCCAGACATGCATTTCTCCTAAATTCTGCTCTTTCTCCTCCAGTTTTACTTGGCAGCTGCAGTGTGGTGCAGACCAGCCACAGGGTACCGGTAAGACACATTACAAAGGCAGGGACTCTCCACAAGCTCCTGTCTTCACGCTGGGGAAACCCTTTTAGATTAAAAGCGAGGATGAAAGGGCTGAGCAGTGGCTCCCTTGTGCAAGTTTCTCTGGCATGGTGCCTTTGAAATAGCTGGTTCCCTTTTTACAGGGGAAACATTAGATCAAGAAGCCACCCAATCTGGAGAAAAGGTTCTTCTTTTTTTCCTTTTCTTACCAGATTAAGCCCAGCCTACAGATTCCTTTCAGTGAAAGGGTATATAAAGACAATGGCCCTATAGAGACTTGCTGCACCCAGCGAAGAGAGGAGGGAAGCACCTTGTGGAGGTGAGGGACACCCCCTGCTCCCACTGCCTGTGCTGCTGGTGCTTAGGGAGTACAGGGTGGGCTCGGGGCGGCACCGGCAGGGATGGAGGGGGAATTCACCCCCACCAGAGCTGACTTCTGATCAGCAAGTTTGGGAAGGCACCAGGCAACAGCTTGCTGCATTCCCCATCAGCAGGCACAGCTCAGGAGAGCTTTGTCCTACCGCAAATTACTTGGGCGAAAAAAGACAGGAGTAGACAAGACCCTCCCTGTCCTTCAGAAAAGAAAGTGCGCAGCAGCTTACCATTTTTCATCTTTTAAGAGGCTCTTCAAAGGTTTCTCCGCAAAGAATCCAAACTTTTAGATCTCATTTTCTTCCCTGGCAGCTGTGTAATATGAAGGGTTTGCTGGGCTGACCCCCAGATTAAGAGATGCTAAGGCAAGGAGCAGCCACAGATGCCTTTTGGAGCCCAGATCATTTGAAGGAGGCTCTGGAGCAGAGGAAGGACAGAGGAAAACAGAAAGGAAGAGGCAGAGGGAGGGAAACACATCAGGGAGCTCCCCAACCCGGCTGGCTGCAAACTCTCACTCTTCCATGCAGGGCACAGCACCAGAAGCACTGAGTCTCCCTTGCTGCTTTAAATAGCTGTAGCATTTTTTTAATGCTAATGAGTGAGCCCTCCCGTAGCAGACATCATGTTGTGGAGAATCCCAGGAACACTGGAGAGCTCTCCTGCATTTATGTAAACACCCCTCTGCACAGGTGTAGATATTGCAGGATAAATTGCCCCCATTTAAGTGGATGAACTGGCATCTCACAGGAGGGGAAACTGAGGCATGAAGGAACACTGACATGCCACAGGATGCAAAAAGAAGGGAAGCCCATGCTAGGGTTACACTGTAATTAATGATGCTCTTAATTCTTCTGCTGGCAGTCCACTGAATGACATCCACAGTCTCTATCAATTAGACTAGATTATGGGATAATCCTTGCTAATTATATATTATTATCCAGCAAGCAGTTATCTCCCCATAAAGGGTGCTCCTATAATGGACAAATGCTGTTCCTCTAACACAGCCAGCCCCAATGGCAAAACGAAAAGCCAAAACCAGTTCGGCTGTGGCAAATATTTTGCCTAAGCTGAAATTTTCACATTGCAAATGCTGCACTCCCGTCCCAGACGGAGAGGGGAGGAGGGCTGTGACATGCAGGGCCAGCTGGAGAGGGGAGGCAGGGTTAAATCTGCACCCCCAAACCTGCCACAGAGGCATGACCATAAACTGCAAATCCAGCTGTAAACTCTCCCATCCATCATGGAGCAAATGCCCCATTCAGCCTCCGCATGCCAAACCCCCCACGAGCAGGGGAAGAGGACCTCACTGTCCCCGGGGCTGCGATGACCGGCAAGCAGAGTTTAAAATAAGCTGGGGAAAAAACTCCCGGTAAATGCCATCATTGTATTTTTAATTGTCCATATGCTTGATCCATCATGTTTCCCCAGATGGCAGGGCTGTTTGACTACTGTCTCCTCATCTGTGCCGCCACGGCTGGGGTCTCCGCCAGGTACCCGAATCCCCAAGGTGGAGACGCCCCTGCGGCGGGCTGGCATTGCCCACCTGAGCAGGCAGGGTCAGCCACTTCCCTGCGGAGAGGGGCTTTGGTTTGCCGGGGAGGGGGGCTTTGCCTGCGGCGAGGCCAAAGGGGTTGGAGGGTCTTGTTTCCCTTATGGCTGGTCTGCATCACGGGACTTCAGTCCGTGCAGGGACACTGTAGGGAGACTGGATGGCCGAGGGCTGGGCATGAGTCACTGGTGGGGAAGGAAGGAATCCCAGGAACAAGGTCTGAAAGCCACACAGCTCAAGAAAATAACTTCAGGCTTTCTACTGCTCCCCCATCCCAGCTCTCCAAAGCTCCTTTGTTGTTCTACACCCTCGGACACAAACAAAAGTGACCTGCCCAAACTGTGAGCTCAGCCAGAGCAGAAAAGTACCTGGAATCCTACTTGTGCTTTGGCTTTTATACGCTCCTAAATAGGAACAAATCGATGTTTTATCCAGATCTAGAAACAAATAACCTCCTGTCAGGGAGCTAAAACAAGTCCCCATTTTGCAGCCCAATCTGCCTCTGGTACAGGATAAATTAAGTCCTGGAAAGCCTGGAAACCATATCCTGGCCTGGCAGGAGGGTTTCCTGCTCCCCTTCTCCCCCCCAGGCATCGGCGGGTACTGAAATGCTATGGCTCACCCCCTCCCTGAAACAGGGCTTGGGGAGGCATTTGCTGAGGGGTTTTTCCCACCCACAAATAGAAGGGGAGGCTGCGGGGGTGGCTCTGTGCTGGGGAGCAGCGCTGGGGTGCAGAGCAGCACCCCCCCCGTGGGGTCGCTCGCCTTGTACCCACTGTGTATATTGTGCCCACTTGTACCCTGGGACATGCTGAGGGAGGGGGCTGCCGGCATCCTCACCGCCTCCTTGGGGCGCAGGGGAGCCCCAGAAGTGGAAGAGCGCAAAGACCACGTCACCGCCGGCTCCAACTCCTGCTGCTTCAGCCGGGAATAATTCTGCCCTTACCTGACGCATGAGATCTGGGTGGAGGCGGAGGGCTGGGCATCCGAGAGGCTGGTGGTGAACACAGGGTACATCGGTGAGACCGTCACTGTGCTGGGAGGGAAGAGGGGGAGCAGGCACCCCAACACAAATCCCTGTCCTCGGTTTTGCTCCTGCTGCTTGAGCGGCCAAGACAGACCCCCCCACCCCCCAGGGTGCGATGGCCAGCAGCCAGGGCACCTACCTGTCGGTGGACTGGCAGTACCCGCTGGGCATCACCCCCTCTTACTTCCCACTGCTGTTCCAGCTGTGGTACCGGGAGCTGGGCAGCAGCACAAGGGTGGTGGGTCCTTCGTCCTTCTCGGTGCGACACCCACCAGCCCATCTGTGCCAAGGTTCTGGGGAGCCATGACTGGCTCAGTGGCAAAAGTGTCTGGGACCCTTCTGGCCTGTGTTGGGTTTGTGTGGCAAGGTTTTGGTAGGGGGGGGGCTACAGGGGTGGCTTCTGTGAGAAGCTGCTAGAAGCTTCCCCTGTGTCTGATAGAGCCAATGCCAGCCGGCTACAAGACAGACCTGCCGCTGGCCAAGGCCAAGCCAATCAGCGCCTCTGTGATAACATATTTAAGAAGGAAAAAAAACAGCTAGAGAGTGAGCTTTTGCAGCCGGAGAGAGGAGTGAGAAGATGTAAGAACATCTGCAGACACCAAGGTCAGTGCAGAAGGAGGGGCAGGAGGTGCTCCAGGCGCCGGAGCAGAGATCCCCCTGCAGCCCGTGGTGAAGACCATGGTGAAGCAGGCTGTCCCCCTGCAGCCCATGGAGGGAGGATGAGGGGGTGTAGAGATTCCACCTGCAGCCTGTGGAGGACCCCACACCGGAGCAGGTGGAGACACCTGAAGGAGGCTGTGGCCCCGTGGGAAGACCACGCTGGAGCAAGCTCCTGGCAGGACCTGTGGATCCGTGGAGAGAGGAGCCCACGCCAGAGCAGGTTTGCTGGCAGGACTTGTGACCCCGTGGGGGACCCACGCTGGAGCAGTTCGTGAAGGACTGTAGCCCGTGGGAGAGACTCACGTTGGAGAAGGTCGTGAAGGACTGTCTCCCGTGAGAGGGACCCCACGCTGGAGCAGGGGAAAGATGAGAGGAGTCCTCCCCCTGAGGATGAAGAAGCGGCAGAAACACCGCGTGATGAACTGACCATAACCCCCACTCCCCGTCCCCCTGTGCTGCTTGGGGGGGCAGAGGTTGAACCCGGGAGTGAAGTTGAGCCCAGGAAGATGGGAGGGGTGGGGGGAGGTGTTTTAAGAGTTGATTTTATTTCTCATTCCTCTACTCTGTTTTGCTTAGTAATAAATGAGATGAATTCCCTCTCTAAGTTCGGTCTGTTTTGCTCGTGATGATAATTAGTGAGTGATCTCTCCCTGTCCTTATCTCGACCCACAAGCTTTTCATTGTGCCTCTTCTCCCCTGTCTAATGAAAGAGGGGAGTGATAGAGCGGCTCTGGTGGGCACCTGGCCCCCAGCCAGGGTCAACCCACCACATGGCCTTAAACACCGAACCCCTGAGAACTTCCCCGGGGAACAGCAGAGCTGCTCCTGGTACAAGCCCACAAAGCGCCCTTGCCGTCACCCCAGGGCCAGCCGCTATTAAATGAACCGTAAAGGCCCATTTGAGGAGAGGAGGACGCAGGTTTGAAGCTGGAGAACAGATCAGGGGCGCCCAGCCGGCCTCATTCCTGGCATTCCTGGGGAAAGGCAAAAACAAGGTAAAGAGCCAAAGCAGGATCGGAGCGGGACTTCTCGGCTAGGCGGTCCCCAGCCACGGCCTGGTGTGGGACTCGGGCTGGCCGGGCAGCGCTGCCGAGGGGCACGCTCATGCTGGGGCTGCCGGTGGTACCAACCTCGGTGTTCGCACCACCCCGCACGCATCCCACATGGGGAGCAAGGAGCTTGCAGGCAGCTCTCCGCTGGCTGGTGCCACGATCAGCCGCTCCCCAGGTCTTCACACCACTGCTTTTGGAGCATTTTGGGGATTTCGGGGAGGATGGAGGATACAGGGCACGCTCCCAGCCATGGGCTACATTTGGGAAGAAGGAAAAAGCCCCAAACTGTTCACCGAAGCAGCAGCGTTGGTGCCCACCAGCTCAGAGATGTGGGGCTCAGCTCCAGCACTGGCTCCCTGGGCGTCATGAGTGTGACAGTTCTCTGCACCCCAGTCCCAGACTGTGGGACTCGAGTATAAAAATCGAAAATACACAAATAACCCTCTGAGCAGAGGAATAGTGGGAGAGGGGAGAAATCACTGGAGGAGAGCTGGGAGAGTCATTTAAATACATTTCACCTGTATCTCAGCACGAGCCTGACGCAGGGGAGTGGACCAGATGCTGCATCTATGACAACGTGAGGCTGGACACCACCTACGTCCTGATGGTTTGCTGCAAGAGCGTGGAGGGGAATGGCTTTCTGGAGCGAATGGAGAGCCCCGGCGAGAGTGAGCTCAGGGATCGCCAGCACCCGCAGCGAGAACATGTGCCCCACGGCAGTGGGGCCGGCCCCGTTCCCGGCTCCCCTTCCCACCCCAGGCACCGCTAACATCACCACAGAAAGCTTTACTGAGTATTATATAGAATAAACCACCAAAGGGTAGTTGCCTGGTAAGGGGTGAACATCCAGCTGGTGCTCAGCAAGCTTTTCTTTCTCTTTCTGCAGCCACTAAGGTCACACACCGGCCATTTTATTTCCATTTTAAAAGAAAGACATGAGTCAGCAGAACCTCACTGCGCCCCTCGGGCCACATAAATCTCAAGCGAGCCGAGAATGCAACGTTTCTGCTCAAGAAAGCATTGGGACACCCTTTGTTTTTTCCAAGCATGGAAACCTGAGCTCTATAAAGCATTCCTGGAAGCAGAAAGACCCAAGCGCCTTGTCACATCTGAAGCACTGCTTTGGAAAGGGGCAGCCCCCCAAACAGCCAGCTCCTGCACAGTGACCCCCAGGGCTGGGTTTGCAGCCCCTGACCTGCAGCATCCGTCTGCCTGCAGGAGCAGAGCCAGACCTGCTGCGCTGAGCTCACGTGAAAAGTCAAGCACCCGCTCCTTAATTACAGCGCTGCAACGAGAAGGGCCCCCCGTCCCTCTCCCCACGCCATGGTGTGTGCAGCCAGGCAGCACGACGGTGCACGCACAAGCAGCTGGAGAGCCCCAAGCTCTACCCTGCACCATGGGGACAGACCCAGCGTCCCTGGGGGAGCTCCAGCATGGCCACCGAGGGCTCACCCAGCCCCGAGCAATCCCCAGAGCTCACCCAGCTGTGGCCTCCCTGGCACCGGCTGGCTCCAGGGGACTGCAGAGCAACACCACCAGTACAGGCCGAGCTGGCACCCTGCCTGCACCACACTCCTTCCCAGCCCCACGGTGCCCTGCCTGCCTGCCTGCACACAGCTTTGGGGGCATCACAGAGGCTCTGTGCAAGCCTGGGCACAGCTGCATGCGGTTTGCATCCTCAGCGGAGCGCTTCCACCCTGGGGCTCCTCCAGGCTGCTCATGGCCTTCAGGACACAACCACCTGCACCTGAATGGGCTTGCTGCGGGTGCAGGTGGGATTTGCCAAGGCTGCCAGACCTTCCTGTTGTGGATTATGACACCATGTGCTTGCTGGGAGCCCCAGTGGGATGCCCCATCCTGCCCAGCACCCCAGGGCTGGCCCCATGCCTCTGGGCAGGAGGAGCAGGGTGCTGCGCAGGCAGCGATACCCGTTTTGGGGTGCTTTCACCACCGTTGCACTTGCCCAACGCCGCAGCACAAAATCGCAGTGCCCATGAGCACATCCCGCCAGCGTGACACGTTAGGACAACCTTCCCGGTAAATGGAGAAAACATGGAGAGCATGGCTGGGATTTTTAGGACGTTTTAGCTCAGCTTCTCTCCGGTAGAAGCGATGCCCCCAGGGAGGGAGAGGAATAAAACAACCAATCTCCTGGGGGCTCTTCCAGTCCTGTTTTCTGTGATCTATGATTTTCAACAATCATTCTTCATCAGATTTGCATGCAGGCGCTCGCAGAGAGATAACAGAGGCTCTCCTTCCCGCACAACGGCAAAGCCTTTGTCTGCTCCGGAGGGACGCGACTCCACGTCCATAAGCAAAGCCAGGAGATGGAGCGGCTGCATTCGGCTCAGTGCAATCAAATCATCAAGCTCTAAATAAATAATCAGATGAGTAATGGGAGCGCTGCCTATGCCTCCCGCTCTCCCCGCCGGCTCAGGAAGCACCGGGCAAATGCTAAGGAGGGAAACTGAGGCCCGAGGACCGTGGGCGTGGTGGAGGGAGGGAGAACTGGTGATGGATTCCTGACATCTGTTTGCAGCATAGCTGAGCGTCTTTTACATGAGAAAAAGGATTTGTTTCACAAAATGACCCAGGCAGTCCCTCTCTCCAGGCTGTGGGTTTGCACCGTCCCCCTGGGGCAGTGCCCAGCCAGGGGACTTTGCACCTGCTCACTGGGGATCTTCTCCCCTCCCGGCTGTCCCGATGAGACCTGTGGTGCTGCTGGGGTCTTCACCCGTGGGGATGAGGATGGACGTGCTTGCTGGAGGAGAACTGCTGTGGGTGCCACCCTGCTCCGATCTGCAGCAGTGCTCAGCAGCAGTGCGGGTGGTGGCAGGGAATCCCTCTGGGCCACAGAGATATCGTTCCATCCACTTCTGGGGAGCTTTGGTCGCATGGAGACGATCAGATGAACACAGATCTCTTATTAAAATTAATTTGCAAAGCTGGAAGAGCTCCAGCCCCCAGTTACACCTCTCCTTTCTCCTCCTGGCCCCTTTCCGTTAGCGCTCTCTCTAGCTCCCGCTTGTTTTGCATCACATCACTTATCACCGTGACAAAAGAGCCGGAGGCTCCCCGAACCCCGCTCCATGCCGGGTGTCCCTGTCACAGCTGGCAGCGGGCAGGGGCCGGCCGGGCTGTGGGAAAGGCAAGGGACGGCTCTGGGAGAGCCCAGTGAGCCCCGGCCCTGGAAGGGAGAGCACAACCACTCCCCGTCACGCTTTGGAGCTGGGCAAGCACCAAGCGCCCCGTGCACAGGGCCCCATTGATGGGGAAAGGTCACCCGAGGCCGGGACGGTGACGGCTACAAGGGGCTTTTGTCCCGGGTGTGACTGGGACGGGGATGGGGACGTGCCATCCATGCTGCCAGGTCTTTCTGTGCACCAGTGTGGGATGCTGGGGCTGTCCTGCTCTGGGACCACGTCTCAGCCAGCAGCATCACGGTCCTGGGCTGCCACCAGCCCCTGGGAAAGGGGTGCTGGGGAGGGAGACACTCGGACATGGTGCAGGGAAGGAGCTGGGGAAGCTGTTGGGCTATCTGGGGAGCAGGAGGTGTGGAGGGAAGTGGGTTAGAGCAGCCGGGAGCAGGTTTGGGCTGGAAATCCAGCGGAGGTTATCACAGGCAGTGCAGGAGGATGGGGGGGGAGGCTTTGCAAAGCCGCAGGCACGTCATGAGCCATTTGACCGTTGCTGTTTTGGATGAAAACCAATCCTGCATTGCCTGGGGAGAAGTGGTGCTGCCACATCCCAGCCACCAAACCAGGAGGATGGTTGGGGCCCCCATCTCAAGTGTTACCTCTGTCCCCGCGCTTTGCCCCACGCTGCCAGCATGGCTTTAACTGGGGTCCTCATGCTCGGTGGGGGGGGATCTGAGAGCACGGAGGACTCCTGGCCAGCGCTGGTCGTGACACCTCCAGGTTTTTTGCAGAAGCAGCTTCCCAGGGTGTCAAATTTGGAACAGGAAGGGAGGGCCCTGTATATCAGGAAAGAGGCAGTTTAACAGGGGATGTCAGTGAGCAAACTCCTGCGGGGCAGAGAGAGACTGGATGCCAAAACCTAATGGAGAAAACGAGAGGCTGAGACACGCCGGAGCATGATTGGAGACTGAGGAGGGCTGGTGCTTGGCGAGCACCAGAGGCTTTCCTCGCTCCGAGGGGGATGACCAGCTCGAGTGGCTCACTGCCAGCGGCAGCCGCAGCTGCAGCTGCAAACGTGTCCAGGAACAAGCCGGGAAAGGGCTTTTGTAAACCTTCAAGTCACATTGATCGCCCCAGCTGTGAGACCCCGGATAACACCCTGCGGTGCCGGGGGTGCCGGGGAGCCCCTCGGCTCGGGGGAGTGGAGCTGCTCCCACGGCACCAGTCCTGTATCCCAAGGGATGCATACAGGCAAGCACCGCACCCGGGAATGCTTGGGCAGCTTCGGACCGGAGCCGGAGCTGGAAAATCTCCCTGGGGCGAGTGCAGCAGCAGCCCACGTTGCTGCTGGGCTCTGGGACCAGGTCCAACTCCTTATTTGAGTGCACCACCACCACCAGCAGCTACCCAGAAAAGCCTTTTTCCCTGCAAGTCGCAGGGTGCCGGAGGCTCTGGCAGGGTGAGGAGGTGCCCGTCCTGCGGGCGAGGGGCTGGGTGCTGCTGGGTGCTGCCGGCTCCCCGCCAGGCACGGGCAGGCTGCAGCATTCACCTCTTTCAGCAAAATCTGGGCTGCCAGGAAGGTTAATTATATCTTTAAGTTTCTTCAGTTGTCAAATCTTGTAACTATCGTCTCAAGCTGACAGTTATATACCTAGCAATTAACTGGCAGCAAGGCTTTGCAGGCAGCAGGGGGGTCTGGCCTTGTTTCCCGTCTATGTACACAACACGCTCTCAAAATGTTGCCTTAATGGAGCTTAACGGTGCCGGCAAATATTTCACTCGGAAACCTCGCATTTGCCGAAGTGTTGCACCAACAAACACCGAATCAATCAGGGCTCCGATAACGAAGGCTCCTCGTTAGGAGGCATGGGCAGATTTGTGCCTTCTTCCCTCCCCAGGCACCCTCTTAGGTATCCACGGGCTGGTGCAAACCAGGAGGAAAAGCCGCTTGGCCACCATCCTTTTCCATTCCTGCTGCTTCCTCTGATGGTCGGCAGCAGGTACAGACCTTCGGTCAGGAAAGCCTTTCACCTACGGGACTGTCCTGTTGGCCCCTGCTAAAAATCCCGCAGGTGGATTCAGCAGCACGAGGGGTTTGCTGTGCGGTGCGACGCTGTCGCGGGAATAGCCGGTGCCCTCCTTAGGATGGATTCCCCTTGGGAGGTAGTGCTACCAAAAAAAGGGCTCCTGGATTACCCACTGCCCTCGCCTTCAATTTTTTTGCCCTTGAATGACCACGTTTGGACATTTTAAGATCTCTCCCTGCACCACAGTGTGTTGTGCGCAGGCTGGGGCGGGTGGCCGCTACGCCAGGCTCCCAGGGCTGCGTTCACCCTGCTTCTGCAGCGAGATTTCACGTTGGCTTCGCCGTACGCCGGGACAAACACAGGCTGCTCTGCAATAGCCAACCCCCTGTATGATGCTGAAAGAGAATCTCCTTTGTGTGGTAAGGCACAAGAGGCAGGTGGGGGTTATTTGGCCATCCAGCAGGCTCTTGGGGAGGAACCCAAGTTTTCTGGAGGTGCAGGTGACCACAGGACTCCTATTTTCGTGCTGTCGGCTGCTGAGCTCACCTTCTGCGAGGCCCAAGGGTGGAGGTCTGGTGTCACTGAGGTTGGCAGCAAAAACCCTGTCAGTGCAGAGGAGCCAGCCCCTCCTGCTGAGGCCATCTTTAAAAGGTTACCGAAACCTCTGAGCCCACGGTGTCAGACTCCAGGAGCGATGCCAGTACAGAGCTCACAGCGGTGGACACCTGGGCATGCTGGAAAGAAGGAAAACACAGAGGAGAAGAGACATCACTCTCCTTCCCTCCAGCTGCTGGTGGCTGAAGTGCTCAGGTGAGTCCTGCGAGCGATGGGTAGGTTAGATGACAAGAGAAGATCAAACAAGGAGCTCCAAGGTGCCCGGCAAACGCATCTCATCACATCGTCTGTGGACATCCAGAAACACCGCCTGGAAGCATCTACACGAGCTACATCTATACGTGCCAAGTGGAGATACCTATAACACAGCTCTACGTTACTCCCCTGAGCACAGGCGGGAGCGTGGAAAATATTTGTTGGGAATATTGCTGTATTGGGGGATGGTTTGTACCTTCAAGGATTCAGCTAGAAATAATTGACAGAATGATTTGCAGCCATCGGCAAACAACGTTACTTTCCCAAAAGCAGCAGCACCAGAGAGAAAACAAATTGAAGCAGGTGTGGGAAGAGTTAGAAAGCACAAGAATTGCATTCCTGAGCCAAATGGACAGATTGAGACAGAGGAAAACAAATTGGGAAGGGAAATGGCTGCCTATTGCCCAGATTTTTCAGGCACTGGGAGGAGGTGGAGGTTGGGTTCAGGCTCTGTTTCGGGGCCTGGGAGCTGTGTCTCCATTTGGGCAGCTGTGTTAGTGCTCAGCCTGGGGTGAGGGTGGGGTTTTGGGGCTTATTTCCACCCCGAGCAGGGCTGGCATCGCAGGTTTGGGGAGCAGCATCCTACAGAAGCACGAGCCCCACCACCGCGATGACCATGAGGAGCCCGGCCAGGATGCAGATGCTGATGAAGACGATGTCGCTGGTGTCCTGGCTCTTGACTTCACGGGCGTCCGTCTCTCCCCCCTCCCGCTGCTGGGCATCCACCAGGTTTTCTGCCTGGCTGAGCCTGGCTGGGTCAGGGCCAGCGATGAGGGTCACCGAGGCTTCCTTTTTCTTCGGCTCACACTGCACCTCGTACTGGTGGATGTCCTCCTGGTCACCCGCTGAAAAATCGATGTAGAGGGTGCTGACGATGATGGACGTGTTGTTGCGTTTCTGCAAGACAAGGGTCGCAGCTCGTCAGGGCTTTGTGCAGCTCGTTTTCACAGGGGTTTGGAGGGCGGTTGGCCACGAATCAGACCAGCATCTGCTGGGAAGATGGGACAGGGACTGGGAACTCCTCTCTGCAGCTGGTACAACGGGGCTAGCCGTCTACTCAGCTCGCTTCAAAGGAAGGTTTGCTGACAGCTTACCTGGGATTCGGTGCCGCAGGTGTCAAACCTGGTGTGTATTTTAAAGTTCCCACCAACCACCTGGGCTGCACAGGAGGGGGTCCCCAAATAAACCCTATTCCTCTCCAGCTGGGCCAGGGACTGCACGGGGATCTGGATGTGGAAGTCTGTCCGGGTGCAGCTGACGTTCATGGGCACAACTGTCGGGACAGAACACAAGGTACAAGTGACGTGTTGGGAGGGGATTTCCCCAGGCTGCAGCGACCGCAGCAGCTCAGTGCAGAGCCCCAGCCGCTTTCAAAGCTCGCTGTCCCCATCACACGCGAAGCAGGCGACCGACAGCACCAGGACTAGCAGGGACATCAGCCTCATGACTTTGCCGTGCATCTCGCAGTACCTGGCCTTGCTGCCACAGGACTCACGGGACAAGATGAGTTTTCAGGGAAAAAGGAGCTACACATGAAATGCAGAAAGCATTACTTTGTATATCAATATTTTAGCCCTGTCCTGTGCCGAGGTCAGACACAGTTGGCTCCCAGGCACTGTCCTGCGTTCTGCCCTGGGCAGGACACCACCAAACACCCTCTCGAGCCTCGTCCTCCTTCCCAGCTCTCCGAGTGACACCCGAGTGCCATCACAGGCAGCATCGTCGCGCTGTCGTTGCCACAAGCAAGGAAGGATTTACCCTGTGAGAGCAGCCGCTCTCCATCATTGCAAAGCCAGCGAAACATCCGAGCTGCTGCCCAGGATCTGACCATGAGAGCTTTGCTGCTGGCTTGCCGTGGGCACAGAGCTCCCCTGCATGCTATGACACCCCTGCCAGAGACACTCTTACAGCGACGAAATGGAGGAGACGCATCTTGGGGGGACCCAGGTCCTGTCCCAAGCATCATCAGCCCTCCACCTCCCCCAGAACGTTATTTTTGATGGGGAGCTGGCGAACAGCACACGGAGGGAGCTGCTCTTGAGCTGCCCATGATGCTGAGGAGCGAGGCAATGGGGAACCCAGCCCCTCTCCATCGCTCTGCCTCTGGAACTGTATTTGGCCTCTCTGGATGCAGAAAGCATCCATGCAGGAAAAGAAGCAGGGAGGAAAAATGCCCCCCTCTTTAAAGTTAATCCTCGCTCAGCTTGAACCAACCACTTGGGCAGTATGAATTATTGAATTATTCCAGCTCCCTCTGAATCTTGGCCTTATGAAACTGGTAAGACGCAACAAAATCAATATGAAAAAATAGTGTCACTTTGCTCCACTTAGTGCATTATAAAACCATTAGAAGATTTACCAAATAACTAAAGTGCATTAGATCAAGAGGAGGAAGAGAAAATGGATCTTCTCTCCTGGCGTGAAGGCTTTCATTCCAATGGCCATAAATCATACATGCCCAGCCCAAGTCATGCCCTGTTGTGGGCCCGAAAAGAAAACATCCGCATGGCTGAAGAGCTGTGGATGCGGACGTGGAGGCTGAGGTGCCCCTTTGCCACCAAGGGCTCCCGAGGAAGCCGGTGGCAGGGAGAGGCCAGCGCCTCCCGGCACGACCAGCCGCTCTCCTGGCAGGGCGCTGGCGGCTGGAGGTGCCGCGCAGGCTGCGAATTGCAAGCAGATGCCCGAATCGCCGGGCAAACGTAGCAGGCAGCCTTAGCTTTACAGAGGGAGGCTCGGTTTCATGGCCAAGTTGTTGTCCTCCCTCAACATGCATCCGGCAGAGTGTACCGGGGGATGCGGGAGCCTCAGGCAGCCGGGAGAAGTCACGTCCGTCTCCGTGACAGGGCTTCTCCCTGCTCTCCAGCTAGCATCCCATCTATCTCTCTGCAAGCTCCTCCAGCAGGAATGAGGTTTCTCCATGACCAGACACAGTGAGGCCAAGATTTCTCTCCCTGCACGCCGCTGTAAAACAGTAAGAAATAAGCAGGACAAGGACAGGGACAGACCTGCCGTGCACACTAAAGCCCTACCAGATGTCCGGTACAACCTCTCTCCCTCCAGAGGCTGCAGAGGCTCAGGACAAAACTCCATCCCATCTCTTACTCCTACAGCCACATACCCCCAAATCCCTTCTGCTACACTGGAAACAAAGAAGGATTTTTGCTGCTGAGGGATAAAAGCTCATAAACCCAGGGCCAGCCACCCCCAGCTCTGGCCGAGCAGCCCTGCTCCGGCTCCAGCCCTCCAGCGAGGCCGCCCCTGTCTGAATCATCCCCGACACACAGGTCAGCTCAGATGTAATTATCTTGAAATACAACGAACGCCGTAAATTAACCGGCTTTTGAGGTGCAAAGGTTGGCAAATACATGAGAAAGGTTACACAGTGCTCCTTCCACCGGCTGTGGATGCACCGGCTGGGACACGGGGCACGCCGGCGGTGGGGAGGTGCCGGGTAGGGCTGGTCGGGCGGATTTGGCAGCGCCGTGCCCCAGGGGTCCTGCCCCTCCAGCTCTGCTGCCGGTGGAGAGGATGTGGTTTATATCTGCCTGCTCAGCTCTGTGCTGGCGGGGCTGGAGCATCCTGGGGAGCGGGGAACAGGGTCGTGATGTTTGAACAGGTCACCTCCCCCTGGGCTTTGGTCCCCTAAAAACCCCCTGGGTTTTCTCTCCTTCATGCCCTGAGAGAGGAGCAGAGCGTGACAGCAGCAGAGATGTGAGGAGGAGAAGCCAGGAACCATCTCTTGAATACTAAACATGACGTGGAGCATGGGTGTCTTGCAGGCTGCAAGAGCTGGGGTCACCCACCACATCTTTCCACTCCATCCCCGAAGAGCCCCACGCTTTGCTCCTGCTAACGAGTATCTTCACCGCATGGTCCTTCTGGAAATCACACAGTCTCAGGCATGTCCCGATGGAAACAATGCGTTGCGGAGCACCCAAGTGAGACCTTACCTCCCATGTAGGCGATGGAGAAGCCCCTCTTGGCCGTGTTGCGGTCGGTGTGGAGGACCAGCAGCAGCTGGTTACTGAGGGAGGTGACGGGTGCCAGGCTCTCCCGCCCACACCACCGCCCCAGCAGGGACCCGTTCTCGGCGCCGCCATCAAAGGCGGCCAAGTGGTCGTAATCGCAGCTGCCTGTCAGGCTGCTCCGGCCCTCCAGCTCCATGTCCAAGAAGAAGATCTTGACCCGGTAGCCTGGGGGCAGCTGGATGCTCCACTGGCACTTGAGGTTGTTGGGGTAGAAGTTGGGGTACTGAGGGCTGGAGAAATTCCCTTTGATGGTGGTGAACACCTCCTGGCACTCGCCTGCTCAGGGAACAAGGGGAAAGGAAAAAACGAAAGCAAACCTGAAGTGCCTTGGGCGTGGATGAGCCGGTGGATAAGTGATCACTTGTTTTATTGCTAAAGCATGCTCTGCCCTCCACCCCACAGCTCCCCAGCCTTGCGTTTGGCTGACGGACACCCATCAGTTTTGGGGGATGGCAATGCCCAAGGTGGCCAAAGTCCTACAAGGGCAGACAGGGAAAACCTGTATCCCCAGGGAATGGCATGAGCAAGGGAGAAGGGCGGCTCTTGCTCAGGAGAAAGACAACCCAAGGCCTGGGATAGCCGCAACAATGCCTTTTGCATTGCGTGGTGGTTTACACTTCACACCATCATCTCATGAGCTCTCCCCAAAGGGCTCCCCTCCTCTATCATCTCCTCTTGCTGTCATGGGAGAGAGAACATCACCACCACCACGCCGGGGACCCATCCCCACGTCCTTCCCACTGCCCCACCGCCCCGAGACCCCCGCACCTGAGTAGAAATGGGCCTTGAAGCCCCTGCCACCGATGTTGAAGTCCGACTTGAAGAGGACGAAGAGGTGCGGGGCAGAGGAGACGGTGCGGGGCGGGCGGGTGCTGCCACAGTAGCGTCCCAGGTGGGGGGCGGCAGGGGTGGGGCCATCAAAAAGGGCCACATAGTCGAAGCCGCAGCCCTGGCCCCCCTCCACCTGGAAGTCAGTGAACACCAAGGTGAGGGGGCCACCACCGCCAGCCGCCCCAATGCTCCAGCGGCACTCAGCATCGTTGGGGTAGCTCTCGGGGTAGCGGGGACTGGTGATCTCCCCAGACAGCCCCGTCAGCTGCCCACCGCAGGCATCTGTGAGGGGGCACGGATGATGAGGATGGTGGGGGAGGACTGAGAGATGGCTGCTTTGCCACCGCCATCCCTCCCGGCTACCTTTCTGGTAGGCAGCGGCGAAGCCGTGCTTGGCCACGTGGCGGTCGGAGCGGAAGACGACGGCCATAACGTGCCAGGCGGAGGAGAAGGGTGGCGGGGGGCTGCGGCCACAGAAGGTGCCCAGGAGGTTGCCCCGGTCCCGGGCAGCCCCGTTGTAGACCTGGAGGTAGTCGTAGGCGCAGGCGACGTGGTACTCCAGCTCAAAGTGGCTGAAGGAGAGCAGGACGGAGGAGCCCTCGGCCACCACGATCAGCCACGTGCACTCCGTCTCATAGGGGTACGGCCCCGGGAAGTTGGGGCTGGAGAAATTGCCGGAGGGTGCTGAGAGCACCCCCCCGCATTTAATGCCTGGGGAGCAGAGAGGTGGATGTGATGTCCCCTTTCCAGGGGAAGCCTCAAAGGACGGAGACGGAGTGCACAGCATTAGCTCCATCCTACCACTGACACTAGTGAAACACCAGCGCCCTGCACCCCTCCGCTGGGCTCGGCCACCCCTTTTCCCCGGAGGACACGTGTCCCTCCCCATCACCTTCCATCCCTCCACCACCCCCTCCTCCCCCCGCCGCCCATGGCGTGGCTGCGGCAGGGCTCCGCCGTGCCCGTGAGCTTGTCCTGCCGGCCCCAGCACGGCGTCCCCGTCTATTTATTGCTGGGAAAGAGAAAGTAGGGAATGAGTTTTAATCGTTCAGTGGTTCCAGCCTCGCCGGGGCCCTGGCTGCCCAGCCCTTCAGCTTTGTGCCTCCCGCTGACGACGCTTCTCCATGTAATGGCGGTATCGGTGAATTCAAGCCGAAAGAAATAGGGGTGAAGGGCTCGATGCGCTTAACAATGAGTTATGCACATAGGGATCGATTTTCTAATGAAATCTTTATACTGAGACATGGTTATTGTAAAATAAGGCGGGGGGGTGGGGTGGCTGACACCTGTCCCGAGGTCTGGTTAGGGTTGGGGTGAAGGGGCTGATATAGCGGGCACATACATCACGTCTGGAAGGGATGCAGACCCTGCGTAGCCTCCGGGGGACATGTGCGGGTTCCCAAGCAAGGCTGGGCGCTGGCTGCCATCAATCTGGGCCAAGTATATTGCAAATCAATAGTCAGGCAGCGCGCGTTGCTTTTCATCACGCTCGCTGGTGCAGTGACCTACCGGCGAGGCGTGTGCGGGGGTGTCCTGCGGATGTGCGTGATGCAGCACCACGGCAAATGGGTAAGGGGAGGGTGTGCGCACACGTGTGTGTGTTGGCACAAGCAGCAAAGCTGGCCAGATCTAAAATCGCCTTGCTAATTACCGGGGATAGGCAATAAAGTAATATGGGGCTGGTACTAAAAGAATAACGTTATTGAAATAAGTATGCAAGAGAGGAGTCCGCGGGAGGGGTGAGTAGCCGCGGTGCAGGAATATTGATGGATTAAGGGCTGGGAGCCTTGGAGGTGCTCCGGGGACCCCAGATGGGTGCAGGCAGGGGGGGAGCAGGCAGCACCGGGCAGGAGCACCCGCATCGGGGCTGGGATGGGTTTTGATTTCCGACGTCGCCCTTCTGTGAGAAAGGCCCTGCCGTTTTCGGGAAGGGGTATGGCTCGTTAGCCGAGTTACTGGGCTGACCTGGCCCACCCTGCGCCCAGAGTTCCGTGTTGTCTGCTAACCCTGCCCTGCGTCCCGGCGGGTGTTTTATCCAGGTAAGGTGAGGGGTTTAGTACATGCACAGCAACATACACACGTATACATACATTCACATATATATGTATATGTGTGTATATATTTTTATATAGGCATGTGCAACTCCAGAAGTTAACAAAGGCTTCAGCAAAGCACCTATACACAACAGGACAACCCCTACTTGCAATCTGCAGTAAAATAAGCACGAAGCAGACACTCAAGCGCGCGGCGGTGTCCCACACTTGCTGCCACGCACGGCAGCTGCAGATCCCAGCTCCTTTCCCTGGCCTGAGCGAACCCCTCTCCCTGCGTGGGCTGAGGGCTGGGACCCGCTCGCACTCCAGAGCCATTGCTGCGCCCGCAAACAGCCCTCTCCTCCCCGGGGACCACGGATGCCCGTCTGGCCCCAAGGTCCCCACTGGGAGCTGGAACCGGGCTCTTACCTCTGCTGGGAGCATCCCCAAGAACCCCGCACAGCACGGCCAGCGCTGCCAGGCAGCCCGCCCCTGCGCGCCCCATCCTCTGGCAGGCAAATCTCCCCTCATCGGCACCCAAGCATCCTTTCGGAGCTGTCTGTCCAGGAGGAAAAAAAATAAATAAAGAGAGAAATAAATAAAAAGCGGGAGGACTGTAGAATTAATAGCGGAATGAATAATTCATCGCTTGTTTGAATTAAGAGCGGCAAGGTAACTTGATCTATTCCTCCCTTCCTTCACTCAGTTTTAATGATCTGGATCAAATGTCCCAAGGATTTACACTATACCAGATACCTTGTCAATACACTATATTTAGAAGAGATATTAATGTTTCAGATATGGTGTATAACAGCAGTAAGTCTGGGCTGACAATATGCCCTTAAGGGGCTATGAAAATAATTTAGTTCGCCAGGCAAGCCAGCGAACCAAAATGGGAATTTCAGACTTACCGTGGAAAAGCACCTCAGGAATTAACGTGATTTATACTGCGGCACCCACTGCACAAAGCCAACCGGTGGTAAAGGCCAGAGAAACAGGGAACGGGATTTAAACGCAGCCGCGTCTCCACGTCGGCTGCTGGGTCAGCATCCCTGCAGCGAGTGCCCAGGCTCAGCGGGATGCTCAGCCCGGGAAAGCAGCAGTCGCGAGCACTAAAGATAGCAAATCCCACCTCCCCTGAGAAAGATTAGAGATGATTTGTGACTCATGGGCAAAAACTATCGATTATTATAGAACGTGCTAAGGCCTTGGAGAATTGCCATGTTCTTCCGTGCTGGCTCACGCTTCTTCTCGCCCAGGCTTTTGGATGCACTCGGCTGAAGGTAATCAAGCTTTTGCGTTTGGTGGGAAAGATGTGCTCCTTGCTGTGCCACGTTAGCTGGAGAAACCCCAAACCCAGCAGCGTTTCAGTTCCTTCCCTCCTGCCCAGGAGAGAAAAGACTTTCCTGCTGCCATAACCCCCACCCAGATGAATGCCAGGAAACAAAAACCCACCAAGGCCTGCTGGCATGAGGGACCTGTGCTAAAAAAAGTCACCTTCAAAGCAGCGGGGAAAGCAGCAGTGAGTATCTGTAAATCTCAGGCGGGGAGACAAGTTGCATTTATTAATTAAGCAATGAGGATCGATGCCTGAGACGTTTCCTGTGGATTAATGATGGCCTGGGAGGAGCTGATGGCCCGAGGTGCAGCTAAGGACCATTAACGCCAACTGGTCATTAATCCCCAGGAAATGCTCCATGCCAAGGTCGTTAAGTGCCTGCATATATTTATGGGTAATAATAACAACAATAATATTTGTACAGGCTCTCTCCTTGCTGCCCGGCCTCACTGGAGCCATACCAAGGGCTGGTGGGAGCATCGGGGCACCCCACCAGGAGCCCTCCGTCCTGAGCCCAGTCAAGGCAGGGGACGTCAGGGTACCTGTCCCGGGGTGTTGGGCATCTCATTGCCCCAGGAGCACCAGGACCAAATGCACATTCGAACCAGGAGATGCAAGGCAGCCCTCCCTGTCCCGGGGTGCAGCGCAAAGCTCCCACTCCGGTGCAGGCTCTGGGAGATGGCCGTGATGCTGGCACATCTCCTTCTGACCTCCCAGGGACACTGCAGAGCTTAATTAGCTGCTTCCCTAACGGGCTTGGAGAGGAGGTCTGTCCCCACGCTTTGTACAACATGTGCGGGGGCCAGAGCCCGCAGCAAAGAGGCAGCAGAGGTCTGGCACCACAGCCCACGGTCCAGGGGCCTCTCCTGGACATTTCCATAACCATGGCCCCGGCTCAGCCAGGAGTGCTCAGCTCCCCAGCTTCTCCATCGCTGCACGACAGAGCAACACATTCATCCTCGCTGCATCCATCTCCAGCAACACCCACCGTCCTCCAGCGCTTCCATAGCCGGCGCCAGCGCCGAGGCACCTCCCAGCACGGAGCCGGTGTCGGGGACGCCGACACCTACACGGCCGCTCTTCTCCATCCCTCCAGCTGCGCTCTGCATCGGTGATACCCCCAGGAGACGGGGCGGGGGCTGGGGCTGTGCAGCACAGCAGCTGTGTCCCCCTCCCAGGAGACGGCATCCATCAACCACCGGCACATTCACCCTCTCCTGACCTGGGGATGGCCGTTCCCGGCTGGGCCAGAGCTGCCGGGCGGGAGGGCGGAGGGAGAGGACGAGATGCAGCAGGGAGCGGGGCAGAGGAGCCAGGCAGGTCCTTCCGCACAGAGGTCTGGCCGGAGGTGATGTGGATCAGCCCAGGATGATTTGGCTCCGGCCAGAGATATGGAGGGTGATTTTGAGGTGTGCCGTATTGGGACTGCCTCTATTCCTCTGTGGGCTTATTTATAAATCATGAGTCAAAATGACGTTTGATTCATTTAAATAGAAAGGATGGGATCAGGACTGTGAGACTTCAGAGAAGATCAAAGGTTTAAATACGGTCCCCAGGAGAAAAAGGAATTATTTAGGCAGGAAATAATGAGATGAAATGAAGAAGGTATTTAGGCTGCACAGGAGGAAGAAGAAAGGAAGCGAAGCAAAGCCCCTCTCCCTGGCACAGCGCTGCACAGGTGGTGGCGAGAGCACCGGAGCATCCTGCCAGCACCCCCTGCCCCGGCAGCAGGGTGCGAGCCCCTGGCCTGGCAGCGGCCACCCACCGCCGCAGGGAGCTCATGCACCTCCAGCCCCACAGATCCCTCATGACTGCCGCCATTTCCCTATAAAACGGCCACCCTGGGGCAGTTCCCGGCCTCCGAAGGGCAGGAAACCTCTCATCTTCCCTCAGTAGAGAAAATCCTGCCCCAGAGCCTTTCCATCCCACGTCCCTGCCTTTGCAGAAGCGCCAGACAAGCCTCTGGAAGGGGCTGTCCCCACGGGGATGGGTTGGGGACTATGAGAGCCAGCCTCAGAAACGACAAAGGCAGCAGGGGGAAGGGAAAGAAGGGCGGAAAATAGAGAACAAAGTGCCCACGGGCGGTTTGAAGGCTCCTTCGAGTTCATACTTCCAAGGACATCCTGTCCCCCACGGAGAACGTCTCGCAAAGACACCCCCTCTCCGGCGTGGCGAGCCGGCTCGGCATGCATCACCTCCTCCCGCTCTGCCTGCAGCCTGCCTTTGCAGGATTGCAACCCGCAGCATTCACAGCTTGCTCCGTCTCTCACCACCCTCCCTTTTAGCCACGAACAAAGACGGGAGGCTTCGCGGCAGAACGGCCGGACCAGCTGGGTAGGGTTTAACCATCGTGGCCCATATGTGCTGAAATACCCAGACATATTGGGGTTGTGTTTAAAGGAACAGTCCCAGCGTTCACGCAGAAAGTCGTCGCTTCTCCGACGCGAGCGTGAAGTTTTACTTCAGGCCTTCGCAAAAAGGCTGGGTCGATTTTTAACAAAATCTTAGAAAGGCAGAACATTTAAAGCAAGAGGTGTGTAAGGAAGGTTTTCAGAGTATGTAATATTTGAGGAAAATATTTTCTCTGTATTCCTAGCTAAGGCCAAAGCAGGGACAGCTACTGGAGAAAGCAACTCCTTATCAGCCCCACGCTGTGCAGAAGCGCCTCTACTACATCAGTGTCTTACGGCTTGCCTTGGACCTACCATGGACACCTTCCCCAGATCTCTCTGCGTTAAAAGCCAGAACCATATTTTGGGTTACAAAGATGGCTTTCTTGTCAGCCCTGCCTCTGATGAGGTTAATAGAAAAGCCGCAGCTACGCTGGATTAATTCTAGGTATTTGGTAACTGGAGATAAATCTTGCTGATGGGAGGGGAACCTACGCTTCCTCCCAACATGTGAATCGGAGCCATCATTTTAGTGCACACCGCTTGTTTTGAGTAACTGTTAAACTACATCTCCTTTGTGTAAGGTGTACTATTTAATACAGGTAAAAAAATGAGGCATGAAAGGTAACACAACAGCATCTGTCACAGCCTGGGAAACCACAACACAGGATGAACTGGGAATGAGTGGGAAAACAGAAAGCTGTGCAGAAAGGCTGCATTTCCAGTGGCCTCTGAAGGTAAAGGACAGCGGATATCTCGGAGGAAAGGCAGCAGCACCTGGGACTGAAAGAGAAGGAAAGGGCCAGGGCACCCAGGCTGGGTGCTGTGCCAGGGCAGCCACGGGGCTGCCATCCCCCAGGGCACGCCCTTGGCTCTGACCCCACTCTGTGGGGCAGCACCCCAAAGCTCCACGAAGTTTTCGCTCCTCAGGTGGTGGTCTCATGGGCTTCAGGCACCCCCTTGGGCACCTGTGAGAGGCCTGTGACAAAAAGAAACAGCTGTTTATTTGAAAAAGAGGTTCAATTTAATGAACCAGGGCTATTATACAACACTTAGGGGACCTGGAAAGCAAACAACCAGCCTCCCTGACAGACAGCAGCTACAACCTGGATGCTTTCTCTCAGTTTTAGGACATGCTCTTCCCCTCTCCAGGCAGCATTTCAAGGGTTAAGGACAAGGGTAGGTAATGCAGGCTGTGCTAGGGAAGGACAGCCTGCCAAAGTGCGTATAATTCCATCCCTATGTTTAGTTTTTCCGTATGTGGTTGGAACGGCTCTTTTCACAGCACATCAGTGCCACTTTCTCTGTGTTAGTGTGTAACGGGGAAACTGAGGCACAGAGCGGTTGAAGTGAATTGCCCAGTACCCCCCAGCAAGATAAGGACACAACTGAAACGAACCCCATGCACTCCTGAGTGTGGGGCCAGTGCTCTGCTGTTCCCACGGCCGGGCAGTCTTCTCCCCAAGGATTAAGTGTCTCCTCTGGACATCTAACAGGGCACAATACCACTGCAGACTAACACGGATTGCAAAGCAAGTCACTGGTCTTCGTATTACAGCACAGCTGTGTACTTGCATGCTTTTTAGTACCCTTAAGAGATCTCTCTCTCTCTCAAAATTGCATGTGAAGACGTCCATTAAAATCAGCATGCTGTTCCCTGAGGTGTGGGCACCATGCCATGTAGCAGCCGCTCTGGAACGGCACCCGTTCCTTATAACGCTCTCAAGAGTGAGAATCATACTGGAGACAGGTATTTGATCCAAAGGCCTATGAAAGTATACGCACAAGGAAGTTAATCTATTGAGATGACCAATTTTGAGCAATGTCTGCAGAGAAACAAGGACATCCAAGGCCTGGCCTGAGGGTCCTCAGGTCAGGAATATCCTGCTAGAAGACAAAACAGGAACTTTCTTCGATTCCTGCAGCTTTCAAGTATCTACTCATATCTTCATTGAATGCAGAGGAGCCACAGATTAATACAAATGGCCTTCTTCGACAAGAATTTATTATCATCTTCATCAAGTCTTCATTAAGACGACCTGTGTATGTGTTTTCCTGGTAGCTCCAAGGAAGTTTTTCCAGTGAAGTTTCCTGAAAAGGCAAAAGGTTTGCAGTATGGCACGTTAAAAAGGACAATTGATCGCTTACAGCCGAATCTCCCTCCTCCACTCAGAGCACAGCACAAGACATTTTTCACCCTTGTGACTCCATCTGGGTAGAACAAATGAAATCTTTCCCTGCCATGGGAGCCGGCCACTCACTCAGAGGGGACTGAACAAAACCAGAGCATAACTATCACTAATAAATGCTGCAGAACCTTCTCCTTTGACAACCACTTCCCAGCACGCCTCTTCTATTCCCAAATCCTAAATCCCAAGTCTATTCCTCTCTATTGCCTCTCCCGTTCTCAAGTCTCTTTCAGTCCCATCTCCCTTGACCCAAACTGAAAGAAGCCAGCCCTGCTCCAAACACAGCTCCAATCTCATGAGAAATATTAGATCCCGTGGCGTTGGATCCAGCGGGGACTCTCCTACTGCTATTAATTAGAAGCAGAAGGTGCTCAGATGGTGACAGGCAGCAGAGTGAAATATTGAGACAGATATTTAATCCTAAAAGGGAGGATGCACGAGCCAGTGCTGGACTACAACAAACCTGCGAAGAGAAGAAAGGGAGAGATGTACATGCAGGGCAGACAGTGTTGACAGGGGTCAGGTGGGTTTCTTGCCCTTCACTGACTGAATTTCAAGACCTCCTCACGCTCTTGAGACAGCACTGTCCTGAAAAGGGTATTTAAGCTATGCCACCAGAGACAATTACCGGTTCTGCTCCTATACAAGCAGCTGAGGGGGTGCCTAAGTCACGAGTACTTTTCTCTGTACCCAGTCTCAACTTGCCGAAGCCATATGTGGAACATAACGCACAAGGCAGATCCACTATAGAGATACAAAAAATGATTCATCTGAGAAACTAAAAATGCAATGGGATTCATTCCCTTAGCATAAATAATTCTTTCTATATCCTCCCTGCAATGAATCCGCATTTCTAAGGGAAGTAATTTTCAAGCACCAAATCCATGCAGAACACAGGCAACTTTGGGACCAAATGGAAATGAAAAAGACTGCTCAAAATGTAAGACCACTGAGAGGTATGCCCTCATCCCATGGATTGGGCAGAAAAAGTAATTTTACAGAAAGGGAAACAACTGTGAGAAGTTTAAAAATGGGTCAGCTGGAAAAAAAAAAATTGCTGGGAAGACAGTGCTAACAAACTAGAAGAAGAGAGCTCTAGCCATGAGCAATGAATGGAAGGTGAGGACAGATTAAGGCACTGGTATTAGGAAAGAAGAAATAGTTTATTTGCTGTGAGTCTCCCAGAGTCAAGTTTTCTTTGCACAAATGTTTAGGTGCAGCAACAACTGCCCGAAGTGGGGGGGGAAATGATCAACAGTGACTATGAATCAGTGGGTCCATCCCAACAGAACAGGTACCAAGGAGGTAAAGAGGGACAAGCAGCAATGGTTGCTTCCCTGAAATTCTCCAGATTGGCAGCAGTGTGAGAGTAAGTAGCAGATTTAAGAACAGCAGCTACTGGATCACAAAATGCCCTCAATGACTGGGAAAGAATTGAGATCACGTTGACGGAAAAACAGAGGAGGTAGAGGCTCATCCAGCACACAGAACCCTCACACAAACACATATCATATTCATTTATTTACCCGGCTTAGGACGTAAAATATTCTGATGTTCCAGTATCGAGCCAGATCCTGGAGAAGAGGTTTCAAATAAATTTTATCAAAGGTACGGAAGCAGCCAACAAGAGTTACAAAGGTTTCGTCATCTTCATCATCTGTTATGGACCGGAGGATGGGAAGCATTGGTGCGAGGCCAGTACCAGATGCCAACATGAGGAGCTCTCCATGCTAACAACAAACCAGAGAATTTTGAATGAGCTGTGATGACTGGAAATGGATGGACTCATGGTCAGTTCCTCCTTGCTGCCGCATTGGTAAAGAGCCCTTCAAGAGAGAGAACGTATCAGAAAGCCATGAACTGGTAAATTCAAGCCTCAGCATGTATTTTTCTGCAAAGGATTACAGATAGCACTTTCAGGGTTCAAATATCAAATCTAATGAAACTGGAGTTTACCCAAATACAAGAATTTATCCTAACTTTAGCCTTGATTTCAGTTAATTTATATTTCAGTTTCAATTCTGCAGTACACTTTCCTGACCCACTGCGAGTTGTTTTCCCACTGGAAATGCTCCCTGTGTTTATCTTGGATGCTGCAAGGTAAAATCCTGGCTGTTCTCTGGAGGAAATGGTTTCTTCTCCATCCCAATCCACATATCTTCCTAGTGCATTATCTCACTTTTCTCAAAGAGCTACCAGCAGCAAGGGGCGGGAGGACATTCACTCTGCTCGTGATAGGGATGTTCAGGCAGCAAGGTGCTGTGCGTAGGAGGACAGAAGGTTCCCGGCACTTTCCCCAGCTGCCAGCCAGCGCACCAATGCCAAAACTGGGACTTAAGCCCCTATTAAGCCCTCAGAGGCCGTTTGTGCTCTGTTTTGACTGGGCAGTTTATTGTGAATCTGATCTGCCTGAATCTGAATCCTATTTTAGTGGCAGAAAATAGAGATTAAAAAAACCACTTTACTATGAAACTAATATTTGGATCCTATGTTATAACTCCTAAATAGTAAACAGTTCTTCTACAGCAAGTTGTTTTAAAGATTGCTCACATGCTTTGCAAACTACGTGTACACACATCACCCAGACAGCCCCTGAACGCAGCCACTTCCAGGCATGACTGCCATGTTCTGTCCCAAATGATTATGTGGAAGCTTTTAAGAAGAGAAGGGAACAGTAGCCTAAACAGCAGGGAGAGTATTTCAGGAAGCTGAACACAATTGCTCTGCATGGAGCTCGGCCACTGGGATTTTACAGCCTTATTTTTGTTGGGTGAAAAAAGAAAAAGAAGAAGAAAAAACAAGGCTTTGGGATGTTAATGACCAGTGTTTCAATTTTGCTCCTCATTTGAAAGGTCAGAATTAAGTAACCCAATTAGTATGTGTGAGAAGCCTTCCCCTGAAACTGGATCTGCCTTTCTTTGCAGCGAGCCTGGTATCAGCAGGTGGGATCAACATTTGCAGAGTAGCTGGGTGACATGACACCTCACTGGAGCTGCTACAGTTCAGGGAATACCCAAAAGAGAAAAAGATCAACACCTCCCCTTCACTCGTGCACAGACACAAACCAGCAATGTGGTTCAAACAAAGCAAAAAACGATCCACGGTCATTGCTGGTGCAAAATACGTTTCCTTTGTTAAACACATCAGGAACTTCTAATGCAAGTGATGAACAGAGCGCCTTGCTAATATTTTCCAGTCTCCCCTCCACCTCCCTCTCCTCTTCCTTCTTAAATATTCTGCAGTTCCATAAGGTGTACTTTCTCCAACTGACTGCTAATGCTGTAGCACTGTACAGTAACCCAGGAAGTCCCTAAAATAATCATGAAAACAGTAATCAAATTGATGTCTTCCCTTTGGAGTATTAAACAAAGCTAGCTGCCACAAGCTGAAATATCCTATGTCTCTGAGGGAACTAACCTTATTAGGTTGATATGGGAACCCTCCAAATGGCCCACGCCAAAAGACCGCGTCTCCTTTTTTCCACGTTTTTATGTATTGTGACATTAGCCCAGCTTCATAGCACTAATAAAAAACATTGCACAAAAGAAAAGAATAATTATACTCTGCTGGAAAGTTTCCCAGCTTAACGTCAATTATAAAGTTATCTACATTTAAACAAGAAGGGGGCAAAAAAAAATTTCATGCATTTAAAAAGAAAGAAAGATCATTCTCTTTGAAAAATAACTCAAAGTTATACCCAAAACAAAGACATTTAAATTAAATCATATTGGATCCATTCCAGCTTGACTATAACGTAAACACAATCCACTCTCGTGCAGTCTGAATTTCCAAAACTGGAAAAAACTTATCAGAGTTCTTGCTTACAAAGCACACAGAGAAGAGTGTCTTGAATGCA
Organism: Balearica regulorum gibbericeps; assembly: GCF_011004875.1. NCBI lineage: Eukaryota > Metazoa > Chordata > Aves > Gruiformes > Gruidae > Balearica > Balearica regulorum. Next base: position 6,233,424 of record NC_046191.1, on the reverse strand, counting down.
AAGCACACTCCAAGCCTTCAAGTGTTCTCCAAATCTTAGGGTATAGGGTCTGGAAATGCCCTCTGGATACTGATAGTTATATAAACACTGCATAGCTCTTGCTTTATTTCAGTCTTTCAGATGCTGTGTTGATACAATTAGTGACCCAAAGTCAGGTTTCTCATTTATAAAACTCTTGTTTTCAGAACAGATCATGTGGATGATAAGGGATGCCTTCACATTTTCAAAAAAATATGTTAAGGTGGGCCTCATGGAAGAAAAAGATTAGCAAAAAAACTGCCTTACCTTCTACCAGACACAAACAATATTATCTAGGCTTTTGCCTACAGGAAAGCTAACCTCGCTCATGACTGATGAGAAAGGGTCGGTACTTGTTAGAAACAGAGAAGCAAGGAGAGGCTGGAAAACAAAAGGCTCATCCAAGCAGTCTTGTTGCTACGTGTTGTATGTGTACGTATGTCCTATACGTATGACCACTTTGTGGTTACTGAGAACAATCACGCACAGAAGAATGGCCACAGTCTATGGGATCTGACCAGAGAATGAGGGCTGGTCCAAACAGCCAGAGCAGGTAAGCCCAACAGCCGCGGCAGACAACTGGTCTCGCACAGAGGCGATGCCACTGATAAGCCTGAGGAAGAGCAACACAACCAGAGGTCAAAAGATGGGATGTGATATAAGCCCTCAAAGACTCCAGCCCATACAAGAGAACCTTACATCGGGGTATTTTCCGTACGCGCATTGGAGAGAAGCCCAGCTCCACACCCCAGTGCCTTGGCTGGCCACCAAGCTGCACTGCAGGCAAACAAAATGGGTGAACCACAAAGCAGCTAAGAAAAAGTGAGCGAGTGAGCCAGAGCTTGCGCTTGCAAGCAGCCTTAGCTAATAAAGAACATAGATGCTCCTCCCCTCCTAACAACCTCACTTAAACAAGATACCTAAAGCATTAAGAACTCTTAGCACTGGTTGTTACGTTCAAAAGGTAAATGCATAACATACACTGATGACTGAGCTACTGTCAGAAACATCTTATGTTCAGAGCGCTCTGGGCAGGTACTATGTCTCATTCAAAGAGTGTGCAGCTGCATCAAAGGAGCAGTATTTTATACCTACCTTCTTCAAATACATATGGAAACCCAAAGCAAGAGCAGAAAAGTCAGCCCCACTTATTGCCTATTCCCAGTGGACCAGGGTAATGGAAACTAAAACAATCCTTCTTTCACCAAAATTATTTCCAAAAATTGAAGTGAGAAGTGATTGAGTGGGTTTAAAATGAATTTTTCTAAATAAAAAGAAAAAAAATACTTATCTCCTGGGGGGAAAACTTCTACACCCAGTTTTACATGGAGAGAAACCCTAACATTATAAAATCACTCAAAAGGAGGGTTATGCTCTGTAAATGGCAACTCCCTCACTCTTAACTGTAGTATCACAAATGCAATGCTATAATAACAGGAGACAGAAGGATTTGAACAGTGCTTGGACTGCATAGTAATAATAATAATAATACAGTACTTTCCAAAATTGCCTGAATAGTGAGAAATATACCACAACCTACAGAGTGAGTTATAAAAATGGGTGCTTTACACTGGGCGTTACCAACCTCTTTTGTCACTGCCAGAGAGTAACTACAGCTCCCTTTGGGATGGAAGGTTCTATATAAAGGAAAGGTATCATTACAATCATTACTATTATTATTGAAATGCAAAACCTGTGAGTAATAAGCAAGTATACATGAAATTTCACAGTCATCCTGTGAACGTATCCTAGTAATGCAACTCAAATGCAACATTTCTCTTCCCTACCACACACCAATTGCCACAAGAACAGTGAAATGACCCTCCCACAGGTGTCCTATAGAAGCTGTACACTTTTCTAAAGAACAGGGTTTGTGTTCAAACGTATAATGCATAATAAACCCCAAAAATGTGAAATCCTGGAGGACAAGTGGTCATTCTCTGTGAGCCACGTGGGACAGCCAGCAGTCTCAATTCCACGCCTCTACTGAAGCCTGCGTCTGCCCTGAGGAATCACTAGTGACATACAAATGCTGCATCAGAAAAATTTTCTTCAATTCGATATTCTCCACACAAACTACTCATTTATGAAGGGTCATGCAGACTTTATTCGGACAAATTTCCAGCCAAGTTCTCCTATAAAATCCTTTTGAACTCAACCAGCATTTTGTGGTGGCCTCCAGAAGGGCCAGGACACTTGTCCAAAATAGGGCTCTGCCACCCCAGTAGGTGCAGCCTGTGCCCATGGGCCACCTCTTCGTCCTGTGGGCCACAGGGACCCTCTCAGACTGCAGGCAGCTCCAGAGCCCTGCCTGCAAACCAGAACCAGCTGCCTGCTGTCTACATTTTTCACTGAAATGAATTTTTTTTTTTTTTTCCTGAGGAGTGTTCTTAAAGCAAAATACAGCAGGGAGGATAAGGACTGGGTAAAGACTTGCCAAAATCAGTGGTTCAACCTGGCTGACAACTGGGTGCAATTTCAAAGACAGATTGAAAAGGCAAAATGAAATTGTGGAAGTGGAAAGGGCTCTTTCCACACTGGTGACCGCAGGGCTCCTGAGAGGCTCTCCCAAGTGCTTAACAGGGCTTATGCTGCAAGGCACTTGTTTGTGTGTCACCTTCCTCTGCTTTCAGTTTTGTGGGAAAACCTGCAATGTTTATCAGCAAAGCACAACTGCTTCAAAACAACACAGAAACAGTCCATGAGAGATCTGAGAGAGTTTCACTCAAAGTGCTGACAGTGTGCTTGGTTCCTAAAGAAAACACAGTCCCCAGCACCTTAGACTGTAATCCATATTGCACAGGCTTACTTACTTTCATTAACACTTCAAAGTACCCTTCTGCATTCCCTGGGCTAATCGGAGTATAGGCTCGCTGGACCTCCAAACCATTCACCACTCCTCTGAGGAGAGAAATACAGGAACCCACTGTGACTTGGGTCATTGACTGGTATTACCAAACTTCTGCAGTTCTCTGGGGAGACGAGGGAGGCAGCAGGTTCTCTTCCCAGTGGTCTGGCCTGCACACAGATGCAAAACATTTCCCTTCCAGAGATAAAAATCCAGGCGGAACATAATGGCTAAATGCACCTTTTGTTTTCCCGGTGGTGGCTCCAGCTGTACCGCATAGCCAGCTCTTGGACACATCCCTGGAAGGATGCTTGAGCCGGTTTGAGAGAAATGGCCGAACGTGCAAGAGTGGCAAAGGGGAGAGAAAATGCTTTCATGGTTAAGTTTGTTATCCCTCCTGGGCTGGGGTCTGCTTTCCTTTCTGTGTTCCGACAGCATCTGGTAATTAAATAATGAAGGCTAGGGCACAGCCTTGACCCAAGGTCTTGTCAATATACACTGTATTTTCCTCTATTTTCTCCTTCCATAGAATGTATCCACTCTGCTCTTTACTACTGACTACAGTAATTGATTGAAGCAACTGAATCTTTTCCTCTGCTGCATTATGAGAGATGGCTGAAGGGAGAAGTACGTACTTTCAGCAGCTAGCCAGCTGTATACATCAGCTGTTAACGTACAAATAACGTCAACAGATACAGATCAATGGCATCATAACATGACTTTTTCTATCTGGCAGTGATCACCACAGATGGCTGAGAGAGACATAAACTTTCCCCAAGTGGCCCCTTTCTGGCAAGCAATAAGCTACACAGGAGGGTTGTTTTGCTAGAAATCAGTCAGGAAATGCCTGGACACTGGGGGTTACACCCCAGGTGCTGAGTTACCCCAAGATACAGGGCCTAAAATACTGCGCTCTGGGGTAAGAGCAGTTCATTGTCTTCATTCCAACACGCTGGAGTAAATCATCTGTTGTAACATCTATTCTTTGAGTCTTTCTTTCTGCAAATGGATTTTCTTAATCACACCTAGTTCTTTCTGACCCACTGACACAAGGATAATGCTGAAGAAAAATACAGCTTTGGAATGGCTTTTACCATAAAATTAGTAGAGCTAGCGAGCTCACAAGTTCTTTCATCTGTGTCATTGTGGAGGTATTGAAATTATGATTTGCCTGGTATGAAGCCTTTGTCTATTGACAAAACCCTATGTATTAGGTTACATAATGCAGACTGTTTAACTAGCACAGAGAACAATACCTTAACACGATATGTTG